>NC_137034.1:20210716-20360716 GCF_032717465.1 Coenobita brevimanus
CGTCAGCCTGTCTCTCCACGTGACTCCACAGGCTCCTCTTAAATAACTCATTTCCGCTGCTCTCACTCTTGACTTGTGTCCTTCTAACAATGTCCAAGCTTCACTTCCGTACGTTAGAGTTGGTATCACAATACTGTCATGTAGTAACTTTTTCACTTCCATGCTCACTTCCCTGTTTCTTATCACTGCTTTCAAAGAACCAGCAACCTTTCTTCCCTGCTGTACCCTTTCAAGCACTTCACCCTCCAAACGTCCATCCTTACTCATCACACTACCCAAGTACTTAAACGTACTCACATTTTCCAATTCCTCACCATCCAACCTCGCTGTACATTCACTAACTTCACCTCTCTCAAAGACCATCACTTTACTCTTCCCTACATTCACCTTTAGATTCCGTTTCTTACACACTGTCAAACTCATCCACCAAGCCTTGCAGCTCCCCTTCGTCTTCACTCAACAACACAGTATCATCTGCAAACAACAGTACAGGGAGTTTCCAAACACTACCCTCTCTCACCAGGGCCACTCCAACATCCACTAACCTACCTTGTACCTCTTTTATTACCCCATCCATGTACAGATTGAACAACCATGGAGACATGACACATCCCTGTTTCAAACCAACTTTCAAAGAGAAAAATTCACTCAGTTCACCATCCACATGCACTGCAGCCTTCGCACCATCGTACATACTCCTCACAGCATTCAGTAACTTCCCATCTACTCCATATATTCTTAACACTTTCCACAATCCTTGTCTATCCACCCTGTCATATGCTTTCTCCAAATCCATGAAAGCCGCATACAACTTCTTTCCCTTCTCTAGAAACTTTTCCACTAAAGATCTAAGAATGAATATCTGATCTACACAACCTCTTCCCTTCCTAAAGCCTCCCTGTTCTTCTCCAACTAATTTCTCTGTTCTTTCCCTAACTCTGTCTATAAGTATCCTACCATACACTTTTCCTATTGTACTAAGAAGGCAAATGCCCCTATGATTACCACACACTTCTTTTTCCCCTTTTCCTTTGTACAAGGGAATAATTATTATACCTGACTTCCAATCC
The DNA here is from genome assembly GCF_032717465.1 of Coenobita brevimanus. Lineage (NCBI taxonomy): Eukaryota > Metazoa > Arthropoda > Malacostraca > Decapoda > Coenobitidae > Coenobita > Coenobita brevimanus. Next base: position 20,211,787 of record NC_137034.1, read on the forward strand.
TCCGGGACTCTACCTTCCTCCCAGGCCAATCTGCACATCTTCCACATCCATTCTACTACTATCTCTCCCCCATGCTTCAGCATTTCACCACACACTCCATCAATTCATGGGGCTTTCCCCGATTTAACTTTCTTCATTGCTTCCACAACTTCTATCCTACTGATTTCTTCCTGTCTTCTCATCTCCCTCCTTCTCCCAGCCATTCCCCAGCCACTTATACTCGCATTACTTCCATCCTCTACGTTCAACAATTCCTTAAAGTGTTCTCTTCATCTGCTCACTTTTTCTCCTTTCTCCACTAGTAATCTACCATTTTTATCTTTCACTCCCCTGCTAACTTATTTTATTGCTTAAGGTAAACAGTGTGGCGAGCAGAATTAAGGAAAGTGTTTTTTTAGGCATTAATCAAAATTACCTATTTGAAAGGAAATAGGAAAATATTTGAATTACGGTGTGTGTGTGTGTGTATATATATATATATATATATATATATATATATATATATATATTGCCAGACGTCATACGGGGTGGCCACAAACAAATCGCCTCCACGTCACCCTGTCCCCGCCATTTCACTGCCCTGCTCCCAGCTCACACACCCCTCTCTCATATACTGTACCTCTCCAAGCCATCCCTCCATCTCATCCATGGCCTCCCCCTCCCTCTCTCCCCCTCCATCTCACTCACATACACTCTCCTCATCAGTCTCTCACTCTTCATCCTCTCCACATGGCCAAACCACCTCAGTGTGTTTCTCCTAACGCTTCCTATCACATCCACATTCACTCCACAACGCTCCTTCACATCCTTTGTCAGTCTGTCTCTCCATGTGACTCCACATGCTCCCCCCAAAATAACTCATTTCCACAGCTCTCACTCTTGACTTGTGTCCCTCCAGCAAGGTCCAAGCTTCACTTCCATACGTTAGGGTTAATATCACAATACTGTCATGTAGTACCTTTCTCATTTTCATGCTCACTTCCCTGTTTCTTATCACTGCTTTCAAGAAACCAGCGGCCTTTCTTCCTTGTTGTACCCTTTCAAGCACTGCACCCTCCAAACTTCCATCCTTACTCATCACACTACCCAAGTAAAAAACGTACTCACATTTTCCATTTCCTCATCATCTAACCTCACTGTACATTCACTGTCTTCAATTCTCTCGAAGACCACAACTTTACTCTTCCCTACACTCACCTTTAGATTCCGTTTCTTACACACTCTCCCAAACTTATCCACCAAGCCTTGCAGCTCCCTTTCGCCTTCACTTAACAACACAGTATCGTCAGGAAACAACAGTACAGGGAGTTTCCAAACACCGCCCTCTATCATAACCATGGAGACATGACACATCCCTGTTTCAACCCAACCTTCAAACAGAAAAATTCACTCAGTTCACTATCCACACGCACTGCAGCCTTAGCATCCTCATACATACTCTTTACAGCATTCAACAACTTCCCATCTACTCCATGATGGCCACATACAACTTCTTTCCCTTCTCTACAAACTTTTCCACTAAAGATTTAAGAATGAATATCTGATCTACACAACCTCTTCCCTTCCTAAAGCCTCCCTTTTCTTCTCCAACTAATTCCTCTGTTATTTCCCTAGCTCTGTCAATAAGTATCCTACCATATACTTTTCCAGTTACACTAATAAGACAAATGCCACTATGATTACCACACACTTCTTTGTCCCCTTTTCCTTTGTACCAGGCGATAATCATACCTGACTTCCAATCCTCCGGGACTCCACCTTCCTTCCAGAGCAATCTGCCTTCTCCACTAGTAATCTACCGTTTTTATCTTTCTCTCCCTGACTAACATCATTGCCACCCTGTCTAACTCTCTTTACCTTTTTCCAGAACATTTTTTTTTACAGTCCCTCCACTTTACACTCAAATTCCTTCCAAATTCCTTATCCACTCTCTTCTTACTCTCTCTTACTAATCTTTTCACCTCTCTCTTTCTTTCTACATATACTTGTCTCTTTCATCTCCCAACTTCTTCCACGCCCCTGTCTCTCATCATTCATTATATGCTTTCTTCTGTTGTGCCATAGCCTGTCCCACTTCTTCATTATACCATGCTGTTCTTTGCACCCCCTTTCGTCTTCTCTTCATCCCACAAACCACCTCACATGCTGCACATATTTCCTTTGTGAATATCTTGTACACACCTTCTACTTCCCCCATCTGCCCCAGTGCTTATTTACTCAATCGTTCCTCCATTTTCCTCATATATTCTGCCTCTTTCTCACTCTCTTGTAACCTTTCCACTCTCCTTGCATCTACTCCTTCCTCCTGTCCTTCCCTTCTTCTATTTCTCCATTTAAATCGGACCTTGATTCTGACCACCACTTGGTGGTGGTCAGAATGTCCTCTCCCCCAACCTCTATATGCTCTTGCATCCATTACGCACCTTTGCATCCTTTCATCCACACACACATAACCAGGGATTGCCTTCCTTTCATTCAGTTCGCCGCCCACCCATCTCATCACTCGATATGTATACCTGCGGATCATTTTGTGCCTGAAGAGGGTATTGGCTATCACCAACCCCCTCCCGGCACAAATGTTCACTAAAGCACTGCCATTTTCATCTATCTCAGCAGTCACATCCCACTCACCAACTACTATCTATCTATCTATCTATCTATTTATATATATATATATATATATATATATATATATATATATATATATATATATATATATATATATATATATATATATATATATATATATATATATAATATATATATATATATATATATATATATATATATATATATATATAAAACTATATATATATATATATATATATATATATATATATATATATATATATAATATATATATATAATATATATATATATATATATATATATATATAATAAATATATATATATATATAGATAGATAGATAGATAGATAGATAGATATAGATAGATTGATATAGATATATAGATATAGATATATAGATATAGATATAAATATATAGATAGATAGATAGATGGATAGATAGATAGATAATGCACTGCGACTCTGCCCAATACTTGTTATCACAATCACTGACAAATTAAGATCCTGAGATAATTGTCAGCATTTAAAGTGAATAACAACAGCTGATTTCTGTGCAAATGTCGATGGCTTTGTTTTACCACCACACAAGAACATTATTCATACCACTACGAGGTGTCTCCCCTGAATTATATATAATCTCCTGGGCGTACCAGTAATATAAAAAAATAATAATAATAATAATAATGTGTCATAAAAAGGCTTTGTAGTTACTTGTAGAGAAGTTATATATATTAGACTTGTGGACGAGCGGTTGTTATACTTGAGTAGCTTTGTAAGTAGATAATCTTCTTTCCCATTTGTCATTTAATGACAGGAGAGGTAAAGAATAGTATGGGACTATTTTTATTTGTCTTGGAAATATTAACAAGTCTCTCACACAGAGTGAAGTATAAAGTAGAGTCCCGCTAGCTATCTCCCTATCTCTCTCTCTCTCTTCCAAGTTGCTAAGCCTTTCTTCCCACTCCCTGCCGCTTCTATGGCCTCTCTCCTTCTGCGCTCTCTTTCCTAAATTCTGGTGAAACAGGAGTCGTGTCACGTGTGTTCACTGTGGTTGGAAAGTTCTAGAAGCCTGTGTGTGAGTATGTGTGTATGTGTGTGTATGGTCAATAAGGCTTTGTTCTCCTGCTGTATCGCTGACAAACTAACTGCATCATCTCCTGACTGGCTACTTCGTAATCTGTCATCAGCTTTTCCTCAGTGTAACTTGCAAGATCATTTCCCATTCCCAGGCTCGCATAGAGCTGTCTATCTGTCTATTTATCTATCTATCTATTATGATTTGTAAATATAATATGGAGTCCTAACAAACGTACCATAAGATTAAGTTAAACATTTTCGCTTCTGAGTAGTAAATTCATAACAGAAAAGACGTCATCGTATTACAGGGTAAACTTAGCTTGACAAGTGTAATTATTGGCAAGTTGCGTACCTCACCGCTTATCCGCTTGTCTGTCTGCCTATCAACATCTACCTAGTAAACCAAATTTGCTCTCTCTCTCTCTCTGTTGTGTGTGTTGTGTGAATATTCGTCCCCACAACAAAAGGTGGGGACACGGGCAAACAGACAGCCCGTCAGGGTTGGGCGGAAAAAAAAGCAGAGAAGCCCACCCCCTCAGAAAAAAAAGCAGGAAGCAGCCAGAAAGGATGCAGGCAAGAGCAGCAGGCAGAAAGAAACAGAGGAGGCAGCAGGGAAAAAGAGCCCTCAAGTCTGCTCATCAGAGTCCGAGATGTCCGTGTACTCTGAGTCACTATTGAGGTCCTCGTACAACTCCAGATCTCCCGAGTCCCGAAGACGAGATGGACAGCCAAGCTGGGAGTCATCAAGGAGCCTGTCAATCGCAACAGCGAGGCCGCGTTCGAATCTGGCGGCGAGGAGTTCACGAGTAGACACGGCATCATCAAACTCAGCAGAACTGGGTGGCAGAATAGGGGCAGGTGAAGGGCTTGCAGGCAGCAGATCTACAACAGCCTCAGGTGTAGAGGGAGAGGCAGAAAGCGTGAGGGCTAGCGTAAAGTTCACACCCTCAGCTCCAGGTGGTCGGACGAAACGGAGACGGCAGCCCTTTCCCCCTCAGCTACTGACGGCAAAGGATGGACTTCAGCAGCGGTGGAAACAACGTCCAGATCTATGTCTGTGGTCGGTGCCAGGTCAGTGATCGGGGAGCCAGATGAGCCAGTCACCAAGTTGAGGGGACCATCCAGGCACATCAGTTTCTGCTGTGAACTGCGGGCCAAGGTGGAGGTGACCATGACTGAGGCTGTGACTGAGGCTGCTGGGGACAACGCTTCTAACGAGGGGCTGAACACACATCGCCGACAAAGCTCCGGAGGTAGCCCGTTCTCCTCAAAGATCTGAGGGAGGAGAATGAACAGCAAAGCCTTGTCACCCCCACAAAAAGCCTGTGCCATAGCGCCGCACATCGAAACCAGGAGATTCGTCTCCCCAGAACACCCAGGACCTCGAGGTTAGCGTCTCTGGGCCGTGGGGCGCCGCTGTGCATGGGCTGAGCCCTGCACAGCAACACCTCCTGGCCCAGTGACATCCGTAGCCTCAGGACCCTTGAGTGACTGGTGAAGCCAAAACTCCACCGTCTCACCCTCGCTAAGAAAGCGCTGAAAGTGCCGGGGGTTCGATGCAATGATCCCGAGTCTGTGTACGAAAACATCAACACCAGTGTCTTGGCGCTTGATGAAGTCGTACCCAGACTTCACATTGAACCACACCACCGCACCTATGATCTTCGTGGCTCCCAGCGGCTTGGAACTGCTGCTGGATACCCTGCTCAACGGGTCATAGGCGGTAGCAGTAGGACGGAGAAGTGCTCGCTGGTCAGGCATCAGGACATCTGCCTGGGACGAGAGCTGGTCTGGAAGTGTCTCTCTCTGAAACGATTTCTTGTTAAGTGTACACTGGCGGTCAAAAGTTCTGTCCTGATCCCAGGCACACCATGAATCTCTGCCAAATGAGGTTCGAACAACGGTGCTTTGGGAGGAGGGGGATGCGAGGTGCTGGGGTGGCAGGAGACGAGGTCAAAGGGAGGGGTTCATTGTCCAGATCCATGGGATGATAAGTAACCAACATTGATATGATCTCAGTATGGTTCACTGATAAGGTTATATTAAATTAATAAGTATGTGAACATGATATACAGGTAACTATATATTCAGTGAGACAATTTTTTATAAGGTGATTTAGAGATTCATGGTTAGTACTATGACGTTTCTCAGACCTCGCAGCATAGAAGCATAGAAGCAATCAGTTGTATATTTATTTTTTAGAATATCATTCGCATAACCATGATTCGTTGGTTTCTTTGTAGGGGGGCCAGTCGTCGGTTATCATTGGATATTAAACTTTTCAGTGTATATTATCGTCATACTTGTCTGTCTTTAACCCGCCCCATCCCAGTTGATTTTCCACCACTTACCCCTCCCCCCTCAATCCCGGCAGATTTTGGATTTTTTTTTTTTTTTTTTTGGCTCAAACCTCCGCTTTTGGTGAGAAACGGTGGCAGATCATGGAGAAAGTGCTACCTGAGACTAGAAATAGTCAAAACAGGTGAGCCACTACGCACCTGGTACCATATTCTGTAAAGGCTCTCGCTGCTGTCCCGTTTTCTATAGTTGAGCTACGTATTGGAAATCACTCAGAATTGGCAGGTATTTATTAATTTGGAACAAAAAAACATGTAGTACAAGAATAGGCTATACTGGTTTTCACACAAAATTATAGGGGAGATAAACATTGTTCCATTGAGTAAGCATAGCAAAATTGCCCAAATCGGTCACATATGATTCGCTGTGACTGTAGTTTCAACATACATTTCATTTTCTCTACATACATAATATTTTTCCACTAACATTATACCAGTTTCCACTTTATAGAACTGTTATCACATATCTGCAGGCCTTACGATGATATTTAGCGAAATATTAGCGCATATTTACATAGAGAACTCGCTATGACTGTTGTTTCAACATACATTCTCTTTTTTCAGTTTACATAATACTTTTCCACTAACATTACACCCGTTTCCACTTATAGAACTGTTATCACATATTTACAGGTCTTACAATTATATTTAGCGTAATATTATCGCATATGTACAGTAGCCCAATTAAGTTTTGCGAAAAAATATTACTGTATTTGGATAATCTGGCATCCCTGCCTACTCACTACTCTCATCCCAAGCCTGTATGTTGATGTCTAGTGGGCGGGTTAGCGGAATGGCTACGTACCCTCGAAGTATCAATGGGACGGGTGGGTTGAGGGACGGCGCTACATCTTGTATTATAGGAAGCGTGATTATTTCGTTTCAAAATAGAATGTCGTTTCTCTCTCTCTCTCTCTCTCTCTCTCTCTCTCTCAACGATTACACACACGTATGGATGTAAGAGTTAATACAAATTCCCCAAACCGGAATCGAATCCATGGTTCATTCAGGCGTTCGTTCTAAAGAATGATAGGTCGATCGATCGAGGTTAATACGAATAGATTTAAACACAGCACACTTTAAGCAGGTTAATGCATAACAGATTGACACACACACACACACACACACACACACACACACACACACACACACACACACACACACACATCAGCGAGAAGGTACGGAATATGTATACACTGCTTGCAAATATGGGAATAGCATTCACATACATAAATGAAGACATGCTAAGAAGGATAATAACATCATTCATTAGATCAACCCTGGAATATGCATCAGTAGTCTGGAGTCCTCATCTCAAAAAGCATATAGACAAGATTGAAAAAGTTCAAAGGGCCGCTACAAGATGGATACCAAGCTTAAGGGACCTAAGCTGCGAAGAAAGACTAAATAAACTGAATCTACCAACACTACAGGAGAGAAGGAAAAGAGGTGACATGATAATGCTATATAAGTGCATATCAGGAAAGGAGAAAATAGACATAAATGATTACTTAACATATGGAGAAGCATCAGAAAGAGGACACTGCAAAAAACTGCATAAGAAGAGAGGTGATAAAGACGTAAGGAAATTCAGTTTCCCAAACAGAGCAATTGATCAATGGAATGCACTACCGAATGAAATAGTGTGTGCCAAAACAATTCACAAATTTAAGGATATGTACGATAAATATGGTTTAAGACACGGGACAGTACGAGCTTGACTCATTCCTGTAAAGATACAATTAGGTAAGAACAATTAGGTAAGGTAGGAACACACACACAATTAATCTAAGCACAAGGAGTTGTATAACATGTATTCCATGATCTTTGTTACATTTTAGAGACTTGGCATTTATTCATGCCTCTCCTTCCAAAAATGGTATAGTTAGGTTAAAGCTTATTTTGCAACAACTGCAGCAGATGTTAATATTCAGTAAGAAAAAACAGTGTATTAATATACTGTACAGCTGAAAAGTCTAGACATTATGAAAGATCCTATTTAATTATAAAAGGTATCTTTACAGCATCGGTGATATAAACGACAATTAAATTATTCCAAATACGTTCTTCTGTGTCATTGTAGTAGATTATATTTTTAATATTTGTGATAGGTGGGGGCACTCACCATCCACTCACTTGATGCAGTGCTGCTCTCAAGTGTCTGCCCTTTCCTCTCCTCCATCCTTCTTTCCTCCCATCCTCTTCTCTCTTTCCTTCATTCTTTCCTCGTCCTTCTGTCTACGGGTGACTTTACATTCCCTCTTCTGTCTTTCCTTCATTATTTCCTCTTCGTTTTGCCTGTGGGTGACTCTACACTGAGTGACAAGCCAAATGGTTTCCTGTTCACCAGGAAACCATTTACTACGCTGGTTGGTAACCATTAACCATATTTTGGCACCTGGAGTTTTAGTGGGTAATTCCGGCGTTCCAATCGGATTGAGCCGGTGAAGGTTTATATCCAAGGAGTGGTTGGGGTTTATTGATCACGTAATGCCACTCAGGGATGAGTGAGGCTGGTCACTTTCATTTTAAATGTCAGGACCAAATTGCCTAGCCCCGGGCTCCTACGCTTCTGATGGGGCAACGTAGGATTGGATGATGGATGGATGGATGGATATTTTTAATGTTAAATTATCTACTGTATTTGGGGATTTAATATACTTAATTCAATTCTCGACATTTAACAGGTTAATCATTGTATTAAACTGTATCATTGATATCCGACTGTGGTAGGTGGGAGCGCCCATCATCCACTCACTTAGTGTAGTGGTACCCTATGTTTAGGGTAGCTCTACATCGAGTGGTAAGCCAAATGATTTCCTGTAAACCAGGAAATCAATTACAACACTGAGTGGTAACCTTATAACCAACCAACACGTGTTCCCTACGTGACAGTCCGTGGGTTGGCGGAGGGCAAGTGCTCCTCCCCGGAAAACAACTAACTAAAAATATGAACAAGAAGCCTCGGACCAGGACTGACCAAAAGATGACGACTAAGGACCGTACAAAGGACATGATACAGAAGACGACCTGGAATGTAAGGGGTGCAAATGATGAGGTGAGAGATTGTCCAGGTGCTTGAGGGCGCGATAGTGGATGTATGTGGATTAACTGAAACTAATGGACAGGTGAGAGTGAGACAATGGGAGCATGGATAGGGTATATGTGCAGGAGTAGGTGAGAATGAGAGGGCAAAAGAAGGAGTGTGTATTGTTGTAAGTAACAGATGGAAGGAGAATATAAGAGAGTATGGATCAGTTGGTTCAAGGATTGTGTGGGTAAGACTGAAAGTTGGACTACACATGTGGGCAATTGTGTGTGTGTATGCGCCAATGCAAGATCGTGCTAGAAGAGTGAGAGAAGTGTTCTGGACAAATGTGGAAGTGTGCATGGAAAAGTTTGAAAGGAATGAGAGTGTGTTTTTGATTGGTGATATGAATGGTAAAGTAGGGAATGTGAAGGTGGATGGAGTAGTTGGTGAGTGGGGTGTACCTGCTGAGATAGATGAGAATGGCAGTGCTTTAGTGGATATTTGTGCCGGGAGGGGGTTGGTGATAACCAATACCCTCTTCAGGCACAGAATGATCCACAGGTATACATGGCGAGTGATGAGAAGGATGGTGAACTGAATGAAAGGTAGGCAATCCTTGATTATGTGTGCGTGGATGAAAGGATGCTAAGATGTGTAATGGATGCAAGAGCTTATAGAGGTTAGGGGAGTGGGCTTTCTGATCACCACTTGGTGGTGGTCAGAATCAAGGTCCAAGTAAAATGGAGAAATAGAAGAAGGGAAGGATGGGAGGAAGGAGTTGATGAGCAGAGTGGAAAGGTTACAAGAATATGAGAAAAAGACAGAATATAAGAGAGAAGTGGAGGAATGACTGAGTAAATATGAGTTACAGCAGATGGGGGATGTGGAAGGTGTGTGCAAGATATTCACAGAGGAAATATGTGCAGCATGTGAGGTGGTGTGTGGGGTGAAGAGAAGACGAAAGGAGGTGCAAGGAACAGCATGGTGGAATGAAGAGGTGAGACAGGATGTGGCACAAAAGAAGAAAGCATATAATGAATGGATGAGTAATAGGGGCGTGGAAGAAGTTGAGAGGCAGAAGAGAGAGTTAAATGTAGAAAGGAAGAGAGAGGTGAAAACATTAGTAAGAAAGAGTAAGAAGAGAGTGGATGAGGAATTTGGATGGAATTTGAGTGTCAAGTGGAGGGAATGTAAGAAGATGTTCTAGAAGGAGGTGAAGAGAGTCAGACAGGGTGGCAATGATGTTAGTAGGGGAGAGGATAAAAATGGTAGATTGCTAGTGGAGAAGGAAGAAAAGGTAAGCAGATGGAGAAAACACTTTAATGAATTGTTAAACATTGAGAATGAAAGTAATGCGAGTATAAGTGGCTGGGGAATGGCTGGGAGAAGTAGGGAGGTGAGAAGACAGGAAGAAATCAGTAGGATGGAAGTTGGAAGTTCTGAAAGCAATGAAGAAAGTCAAAATGGGGAAAGCCCCAGGAACTGATGAAGCGTGTGTTAAAATGGTGAAGCATGGGGGAGAGATAGTAGTAGAATGGATGTGGAAGATGTGCAGATTGGCTTGGAAGGAGGGTAAAGTCCCGGATGATTGGACGTCAGGTATAATTACTGCCTTCTACAAAGGGAAAGGGGAGAAAGAAGTGTGTGGTAATCATAGCAGCTTTTGTCTTCTTAGTGTAATAGGCAAAGTATACGGTAGGATTCTTATTGACATAGTTAGGAAAATAACAAAGGAATTAGTTGGAGAAGAACAGGGAGGTTTTAGGAAGGGAAGAGGTTGTGGTGATCAGATATTCATTCTTAGATCTTTAGTGGAAAAGTGTCTAGAGAAGGGAAAGAAGGTGTATGTGGTCTTCATGGATTAAGAGAAAGCATATGACAGGGTGGAGAGACAAGGATTGTGGAAAGTATTAAGAATATATGGAGTAGATGGGAAGTTGTTGAATGCTGTGAAGAGTATGTATGATGGTGCTAAGGCTGCAGTGCCTGTGGATAGTGAACTGAGTTTTTCTATTTGAAGGTTGGGTTGAAACAGGGATATGTCATGTCTCCATGGTTGTTCAATCTGTATATGGATGGGGTTATAAAAGAGATACAAGGTAGGGCAGTGGATGTTGGAGTAGCCCTAATGAGAGAGGGCAGTGTCTGGAAACTCCCTGTACTGTTGTTTGCTGATGATACTGTGTTGTTAAGTGAAGACGAAGGGGAGTTGCATGGCAAGGTAGATGAGTTTGGGAGAGTGTGTAAGAAACGGAATCTAAAGGTGAATGTAGGGAAGAGTAAAGTTGTGGTCTTCGAGAGAAGTGAAGTCAATGAATGTACAGTGAGGTTAGATGATGAGGAAATGGAAAATGTGAGTACGTTTTTTACTTGGGTAGTGTGATGAGTAAGGATGGAAGTTTGGAGGGTGAAGTGCTTCAAAGGGTACAACAGGGAAGAAAGGTTGTTGGTGATAAGAAAAAGGGAAGTGAACATGGAAAGGAAAAAGTTATTACATGACAGTGTTGTGATACCAACTCTGACTTATGGAAGCGAAGCTTGGACATTGTTGGAGGGGCATAAGTCAAGAGTGAGAGCAGTGGAAATGGGATATTTGAGAGGAACCTGTGAAGTCACGTGGAGAGACAGACTGACATATAAGGATGTGAACGGGCGTTCTGGTGTGGATGAAAATGTGATAGGAAGCATTAGGAGAATCACTGAGGTGGTTTGGCCATGTGAACCGGATGGAGAGTGACAGACTGACGAGGAGAGTGATGTGAGTGAGGTGGAGGGGAAGAGATGGAGGGGAAGGCCAAAGATGATATGGAGGGATGGAGTGGAGAGGTATATATGAGGGGTGTGTGAATTGGGAGCGGGGAAGGGGAATGGCGTGGGACAGGGTGACGTGGAGGCGATTTGTTTGTGGCCACCCCATATAAGGGATTAAGGCGTCTGGCAATAGATAGACAGATAGATCCAATTTCGAGTACGAGTTGACCTGATTGGAAGAAAAGTGTCAAATCAGGAGCACAAACATATATCATAGTGAGTAATTGATGCACAAAATTGCATAAGTGTGAGACGTTGAGTATTCGTCATAGTTCATATAGCAATATACTTTGTTGGTTGTAGTTTATGGCCTTGAGGCATGCAGACTTTTGAGCAGCCGAACACATCATTTTGTTGCCTATGAAGTGGTATAATTTCACAAGAAATTGCAATTTTTTGCTTATTTTTCATCGGTATCATGAGAACAATACAGAATATTGGTGTAATATCTGGTTATCCAGTATCAAGGTGCAAACAAAAAAGAAGACATTATTAAGATGATTTTTTCAAATTATATACAGCATAACTATCTATCTATCTATCTATCTACATGTGTGTGTGTGTGTGTGTGTGTGTGTGTCAATCTATTATGCATTAACCTGCATAAAGTGTGCTGTTTGTAACTGCATTCGTCTTAACCTCGAGAGAGAGAGAGAGAGAGAGAGAGAGAGAGAGAGAGAGAGAGAGAGAGAGAACGATGGACCTTTCATTCTCTTAAACGCGCCTGAATGAACGATGGATTCAATTCAGGTTTGGGGAATTTATATTAACTGTCACACCCGTACGTGTGTGTAATCGTAGAGAGAGATAGAGAGGGAGAGAAACAACATTGTATTTTGAAACAAAATAATCACGATTCCTATATTATAAGATGTAGCACCGTCCCTCATCTCACCCGATCCATTGATACAGTACTTCGTGGGTACAGTTGACGACATATCAAACAGAAACACCCCGTCCACCAGCGAGGTGCTGTGATGCTCTCGGCATCTGGTAACACTGATGTGTATGAAACTTCACCATTTTTCGTTCGGTCGCTAGGACGAACCGAACACGGTGATCATTGCCGTTGTGCACACTTATTGGTGGTCATATAATATATAAGCCTCTGCCAGGAAGTATACTGATACTGGCATCTTTGCCTGGGTGGGTTTTTAAAAATTATGTCACACAATACACCCTCTACCTAACGGCAGTTGTTATGAATGACACGGATATCACAAGTGGTTTATTTTTGAGTCATGAACCATGCATCAGTTATCAGTTCATCATATAAGTCATAGTTATCAACTTCACCACAACTCTAACTGAACAGAGAATTATCTTGACGCCCATCCTCCCTACCGTGAACCTGGCATTAGCAGACCTCTGTAATTAAAGCAAGTTCACTACTTACAGGACGTGGCGCCATAGGAGGCGGCAGTGGAGGGTAGGGGACCTGGGAGACAGTAGGAAGGAGGTGGGTGAAGAAAGAGGCAATGGTGGTCGAACTGAGGGCTAGAGAAGAGGGGTAATGTGGTAGGGGACAGTGGACTTTGGTAGACGACATGAGCTGCAGTGGGAGGGATAAATTACAGGGTGATGACTGGGCCAAACCATTGTTTCATGGAGAATATGGAATTATACAGTCAGACCATGAAACGTTGTGTTGACGCTGCCACGTGTTGTAAGTGACCATCAGACTATAGTCTGTAACAATTTACGACACACTTTCCACTGGGTGGCTCAGTAACCCTGTATTATGAGTATGGTGACTGTTTGTTAACCCGTCACGTCCCGACCGATTTTCCACCACTGACTCCCCCCAATCCTGACCAATTTGGAGAAAATTTTTGCTTGGCTCAAACCTCCGCTTTTGGTGAGAAACATCGAAAATTCATATAGAAATCGCTCACCTGAGGTTTAAAATACTCGATACAGCTAGCAGTACTCCTTACCTTACTGGGTTTTCTATCAGGCTGGCTCCAAAGAAAACGAGTTCTATGGGAGGGTAACTATTCCACACCACTCATAAACGGTATTCATTTATTTATTTGGTGCGAATTTATATGTAGTACAAGAGTATATTGGTTTTCACACAGGAATATAGGCAATATGAGCATTGTTTCACTCACTAACACATCAACATACCTGACCTTTTTTGGCGACATTATCTGATCATCATTTCTGACTGTTTCTTCCTCTAATGCTAAGTAAACTTTGTCCTCCACATAGTCATCGATTGGGGAATCATTCTGGCCCTGAATGCCTTTATTGGTCAGGTCATTGGTAACAGGTGAATTGCCGAGACAATGGCGTGCGGGGGGGGGGAGGTCATGCGGGGTAAGGCATTGTCCTTGCCTGGTATCTTGTAGAGGAATAGAGGAAGGTGTCCCGTGTATAGGTATAAAAAATCACACACAAAAATTGAAAATTGTGCAAATTATGAACCTTGCAATTGCGCAATGTATCGGTACGTCGACGGGTCTAGCTGTGACAAAACGTTGCGACATACCCATATGTCAATGGGATGCCTCGGGTTAATGTGCAAACATATGACATGGCCCTTCAATTTGTCAGATGTTACAGCTGTTGTCAAAGTGACTGGGAAGTACTCTTTTAGCCTATTACGTTGTATCATCATGGATAACGATTGATGTCACAAACAGAGCAGGAATTGGCCTATGTAGATTTTTGCTTTATCACCAATAAATATGAACAGTCTGACAGTAATGACAGTCGCTATGGTTCTCATTAATATCCATATGGCACTGATGAAAAATAAAGGTGGATTTACTTAATTGATGTTTATGTTACTGTTTTCTTCATGCTGTTTTTGGTTGTTGATTTTACACACTGCCAGTGGTTATTAGTTATATTTAGGTTCATACTGAGCAACTGTCTTTTGCCTCGAGCTTTCATTGATAAATCTCGAGTCAGTAATGATGGAACAGGGTTGTAATGTCTGCAGTTATCCAGTCTGATCACATGCACATTAAATAAAAGAAAAGCATTCGGGAGATGATTGCTAATCGCCCTCCAGAATATGCTGTTGGCCAAGTCCAAGATTTAGGCCATATATTGATACCCTGGAGATTTCATGTTGATAGCTCAGGCGGTTCATGAGATATAATGGTCCTAAAGGCAGGCGATAAAAACTAGTTGACCTTTGGCAGCCATTTTGGTGACCTTGACCTTGACCCCGAGTGCCCCTTCTCGAAGTCGTCCAAAGATTTTGGTCATATCTTGGTACCCTGAAGGTTTCATGTTGATAGCTCAAACCGTTCAAGAGATATAATGGTGTTAAAGGTGGGCGATAAAAACAAGTTGACCTTTGGAAGCAATTTTGGCAACCTTGACCTTGACTCCGGGTGCCCATTTTCGAACTCGGCCAAGATTTTGGCCATAATATGGCCAAGCCGTTCATGAGATATAACACACACACACACACACACACAGAGGCAAAAACATTATCGCTCTGCCTTCTAAAGGCGAGCGGTAATAAACTATGCCATTAGTTACAGAAAATGCCTGTAATAAATGCAAACACACACTTTATCTGCAGTGTGTTTTATTTTACTAAACATTAAAGTAGTGTTCACACTGTGTGAAATTGACAGGATAAAGAAAAATATGAGAACCATTGCCCTGTTCATAGAGAGCAACTACTGAACCACACATCTTAGCAGTGTCCAAACATGGAGCTGTTGCCCTGGCTGAGTAACAGCGTATATTGCAATCCATTAAAAAAGACAGGTGAACCACTGTCGCTGATGTATAAACATGTGATCTGCTGTTCATGGTGTAGCAGCCATTACGGCCATCTCCCCTCCCCAGCAATACCCATGTCTGAGTGCATGCAGTAGTCGGCAAGAAGGAGGGGTGGACAGTGAACTGGATACTATAGTCGTGGCGCACAAGTCTGAGGTTGTCATTATCGTACATTGGCAACCTGCCATTCAAATGTGCATCCAATTTTGTATCACATTATACATGAATTATATTATTATGCACAATATATTATACACAAATTTTATTATACACGAACATATTATACACGAATCACATGCGTCAAATATTACACAAGAAATTAGATGCACATTTCATATTTGAATTCAATTGAGATTCTTGTAATGGAAATTTATTTCATTGTAGTTAACAAATTTACAGTTCTTTTCTTTGACCTTAATGTAAATGTAGAATTGTGTTTGATTTCTCCACATTGAGATTACTTTAACATGCTACTCCCAGTTCGCACAAACTTTTTATATTAATCACAACTGATATTTAAGCCAGTTCCTTGGTATTAATTCTTAAATCTGTTCTGCCAGCCAGGAGGTAAGCATCAGCAAGAACTTGTCTTGATTATTATCATTATTGATTGTCAAGGGGTAAGGACACTTTCTCAGAGGCCAACAGTACTAATGATACAGCATTCGTGAGTAGATAGTCTCCACTGCATACTGTTGAGAAAGTTTATAAAATTCTCGTTTTCAGAGAATTGGCGAAGTAAGCCAGCATAAAGTAAAACTTACCACTAGATTTCACAAGTCGATTCACCTTGTGTCAGCTAATTATATATATATATATATATATTAGCATCGTATTCTTAACCCACCCCATCCTGACGTTTTCTGGGCAGTGGTACGCCCCAGCCCCGACATTTTTGGATCTTATTTTTTTTGGCTCAAACATCTGCTTTTGGTGAGAAACATCGAAAATTCATAGAGAAATCGCTCACCTGAAGTTTAAAATACTCGATTTAGGTACGAGTACTGCCTTACCTGACTGGGTTTTCTAACAGGCTGGCACCAAAGAAAACGAGTTCTATGGGAGGGTAACTATTTTATCCACTCATAAACAGTATTTATTTATTTACTTTGTACAAATTTATATGTAGTACAAGAGTATATTGGTTTTCAAACAGTAATATAGGCATTATAAGCATTGTTTCACTCACTAACTCACCATTCATGACCTTTTTTTCGCACATTACCTGATCATCATTTCTGACTGTTTCTTCCTCTAATGCAATGTAAACTTTGTCCTCCACATTGTCATCGATTGGGGAATCACTCTGGCCCTGAAGGTCTTTATTGGCCAGGTCACTGGTAACAGGTGAATTGCCGAGACAATGGCGTGCAGGGGGGGGGAGGTTATGCGGTGTAAGGCATTGTCCCTGCTTGGCATCTTGTAGAGGAATAGAGGAAGGTGTCCCGTGTATACGTGCCAAAAATCACTTGTGAAATCACTCGCAAAAATTGAAAATTGTGGAAATTAAGGACCTTGCAATGTTGCCGCGTTAATTCACGTCACCGGGACACGAGTGCAAATCATGTGCGGACGTTAATTCACATCGCCGGGACGGCGTGGGTTAAATTCACATCCACCGTGATTTCTGGCGACCTCATTCCAGGATATTAACTCCTAGTTTTAACCCTCCACATCCCGTTGACGTATATATACATCCACACGTTTTGTCACTGTCAGTCCCGTTGATGTATATAGATGCACATCAATTGCAAGGTCCCTAATTTGCACAATTTTCAATTTTTGCGTGTAATTTTTGGTACATATACACGGGACACCTTCCTCTACAAGAAGCCAGGCAGGGACAATGCCTTACCCCGCATGACCTACCCCCCCTCACGCCATTGTCTCGGCAATTCACCCGTTACCAGTGACCTGGCCAGTTAAGACATGTCGTGCCACGGTACAAAATTCAGGGCCAGAGTGATTCTCCAATCAATTAAAACGTGGAGGACAATGTTTACATAGGATCAGAGGAAGAAAAAGTCAGAAATGATGATCAGGTAATGTTGCCAAAAAAGGTCAGGTATGTTGATGTGTTTGGTGAGTGAAACATTGCTTTTATTGCCTATATTAATGTGTGATAACCAACATACTCTCGTACTACATATAAATTCGTACCAAATAAATAAGTAAATACCGTTTATGAGTGGTGTGGAATAGTTACCCTCCCATAGAACTCGTTTTCTTTGGAGTCAGCCTGATAGAAAACCCGGTAAGGTAAGGGGTACCCCTACCTGTATTGAGTATTTTAAACCTCAGGTGAGCAATTTCTCTATGAATTTTCGATGTTTCTCACCAAAAGCAGAGGTTTGAGCTAAAAAATTTTTTTGTCAAAATTGGTCGGGATTGGTGGGGGTCAGTGGTGGAAAATTGGTTGGCATGGGGTGGGTTAAATTTATTAATGAAATAATACTCACTCACTCTTAGCTAGGCATTTGTTAGCATATAAGTCTATAGGCACTATCTAACTGGTTGTTATTGATTCTGCTTTATTAATTTTATGTAAGAGTTTTCCCAGTCAGTTGTATATTTTTTTTATTGCTTTCTTTTTCAGTTTAACTAGATTAAACTGGTCACCACCAGCCGATGCCTACATTCTTTACTTTCGATCATTAGCATTTCTCTGTGAAACAGAAGTCAGTACATCAGTCTTTAGTTCACTCAGTCTTAGTTGAGTTAGCATCATGGCTACTACTTCATATGTACAGGAAGCCAAAGATATGGGGCTGACCAATCCCCAGGAAATTAAAGACTATGTCTTCTCATGGTACAATTATGAACAGCAACGTGAGAATGATGCACATGAAGAGCATAGAATTCAACGTGAACACGAGTGAGAACAGCGTGAATACGAATGTGGTGAGCACGAGGCACGTGAGAAGTATGAGCTTGAGGTGTTGAAGCTCAAGCAAGACTCCTTGGCTTCAGGCACATCTGGTGCAGCCAACCCAAGCTCCACGAGCGCTCTCCCAGCACATGTTCTGGCAACCCCTTGCCTCAAGCTTGCCTCATATAAGGAAGGCGAGCAAATCGAGCCATTCATAGCTCGTTTTGAGGATATGGCGCAGCTGTACCAGCTGGATGAGGCAGCTAAGCGGCTTCAATTTTTAGCTTGTTTAAGGGCCCTGCCCTCAATACTCTCCACAGAATTCATGGACAATCTTACGTATGAGATGATGAAGGCCACATTCATCACAGCGTACGGTCTCACGGTTGATGACACCAGGAGTCAGGTTATGGGGGCGTGTCTCCAAGAAAGGAGACTGCTGTTCAGTTCCTCAACCATCTCTCTGCGTACTTAGACAACTGGATGGAGAAAGATGAGACCCCTCACACGTGAGAGGGGATAATATTATTGACCTTATGCTGTGCACACACCTAGAAAAGTTGTGGCCTGCTGAGCTTATGGCTCAGCTTAAGATCTGTCAGGTAAGGGATGCCAGCCAAATGGTGGAAAAGGCTGATGCATTCTTCACTTCGTACAGATACCAAACTCGTAAGCAACAATGCCATTCTCAGAATCATGGCCATGGTCCAGAAAAACTGCAGAAAAAGAACCAACAGCAGAACATTCAGCAACCTGCTTGGAAGAGGTACAACAAGTACCCTAACCAGCAGCAGTATCAGCCACTCAATCAACGGTTGGGACAATCCTTTTCAACACCAGCCCCAGTGTATTGGAGGCAGGAGGCAAACGCAGCCTTCATCCTCCAACTAGCGCACGGTGGTGCCGTCCCTAGCAGCACAAGTCCTCCTTCACAAGGAACTAGTCCTCAGACAGTGAGCCCTCCTCCATTGGTGGTCAACGCTCTAACTCCCCAGATGGTGAGTATGACCCCTCAGGCATCTAGTGTGAGTAAGACCCCTCAGGCATCCAGTTCTCAGGGCGTCACATTAGCAGAGTTATGCACCAACCAGCCTTATCAATGGCTGGTCGCTTCCTCCACAGGCCCTCCCACATGTAACGGTGCCTTCCTCATTCAGCCAGGGTTTGTGGGAGGTATTTCTGTAAATGTCCTGGGAGACAGTGGTTCCTCAGGTTGCTCTGTCAGGTAGAGCTCAAGCTCACCTTATTGATGGACCAGCGAGATTGTTCCCTGAGGCACATATCCAGGTGGCATCTCCCTTTTACACTTGTTTGACACTTGTAGTTGTCATGCCAGAACCTTTGACCTTATTATAGGTAAGATACTAGGTATCAAGTATAGTTGCACTGTAGATGTTACTACTCAGACTTCGGCTGCAGTAAGACGAGCCATGGCTGAGGCTCCAAACCGTGTCACCCCAGTAACCATTGCATCGCCGCAAGATCTGATTTGTAGTCAAAATGTTGTCCAAGAAGAACAGTCTGACCCAACACTTCCTGCTGTGTGGAAGAAGCAAAAGGGTAAAGTGATTAAGTATTCATGGGGAGGTCAAGACAGGTTCCTTTGTAAACAAGGACGGCTGTACTGTGTGTCACAAACACCCCAGGGTGAGGTTCGACTGCAGTTTGTCATTCCCGCGAAGTATTGCCAAGCAGTGTTAGAATGGGGTCATTGTTCAGCGTCAGGAGGTCACATGGGCAAAAAGAAAACCCAGGGTTGTATCTGTGCTGACTTTTCTGGCCAGGAATGGGACAGGAAATAGATAGGTTGGTACATTCCTACAATGTGTGTTGACATACCACCAATCAGGGACATGTCCTTCCTGTGCCATTTGAAACCACACCCATATCTGTGAGTCAATTGAGAGAGAGGGCAATGGTAATGTGGGTGCAGATGTCACGTCTCACTCGTGGGTCCCACAGGACACATCATGTCCAGGGCCTGAACATACATATGTACCGTAGGTTAACCAGCCCCATCCCGGCCGATTTTCCATCACTCACCCCCCCCCCCCAATCCCGGCAGATTTTTTTTTTTTTTCTGGCTCAAACCTTCGTTTTTGGTGAGAAACGATGGCAGATCACAAAGAAATTGCTTACCTGGGGCTAGAAATGGTCAAAACAGGTGAGCCACCACACACCTGATACCATATTCTGCAAAGACATTTAGCTGCTGTCCCATTTTCTTTGGTTGAGATTTGTATTGGAAATCACTCAGAATTGGTTGATATATATTAATTTAGAACAAAATAACATGTAGTACAAGAATATATTGATTTTCACACAAAATTATAAGCGAAATAAGCATTGTTCCATTGAGCGAGCATAGCAAAATCGCCCAAATCGGTCACATACGATTCGCTATGACCGTTATTTCAACATACATTTTATTTTCTCTACTTACATAATACTTTTCCACTAACATTATATCAGTTTCCACTTTATAGAACTGCTATCACATATTTACAGGCCTTATGATGATATTAAGCATAATATTAGCGCATATTTACATAGTGAGAGAACTCGCTATGACTGTTGTTTCAACATACAGTCTCTTTTCTTAACTTATATAACACGTTTCCACTAACATTACACCTGTTTCCACTCATAGAACTGTTATGACATATTTAAAGGCCTTGCAATTAATGTTCGAGTAATATTATCGCATATGTACAATGAAAGACGAAACCATCTTCCCAGTTCTGTCCAAAGATAATTTACACCCTACATGATAGCAAGTGGGTTGGTGGAGGGTTAGTGTCACTCCCCGGAAAACAACTAACTAAAAATACGAACAAGAAGCCTCGGACCAGGACTGACCAAAAGATGACGACTAAGGAACGTACAAAGGACGTGTTACGGATGTAAGGGGTGCAAATGATGAGGTGAAAGAGTGATAGATTGTCCATGTGCTTGAAGGTGCGAAAGTGGATTCATGTGGATAAACTGAAACTAAATGGACAGGTGAGAGTGTGAGACAATGGGAGCATGGATTAGGGATATGTGCAGTAGGTGAGAATGAGAGGGCAAAAGAAGGAATGTGTATTGTTGTGAGTAACAGATGGAAAGAGAATATAAGAGAGTATGGATCAGTTGGTTCACGGGTTGTGTGGGTGAGACTGAAAGATGGACTACACATGTGGGCAATTGTGTGCGTGTATATGCCAATGCAAGATAGTGCAAGTAGAGTGAGAGAAGAGTTCTGAACAAATGTGGAAGTGTGCATAGAAAAGTTCGAAAGGAATGAAAGAGTGTTTTTGATTGGTGATATGAAGTAAAGTGGGAAATGTGAAGGTGGATGGAGTAGTTGGTGAGTGGGGTGTGCCTGCTGAGATAGATGAGAATGGCAGTGATTTAGTGGACATTTGTGCCGGGAGGGGGTTGTGATAGCCAATACCCTCTTCAGGCACAATATGATCCACAGGTATACATGGCGAGTGATGAGAAGGGTGGAAGGTGAACTGAATGAAAGGAACACAATGATTGATTATGTGTGTGTGGATGAAAGGATGCTAAGATGTGTACTGGATGCAAGAGCATACAGAGGTTTTGGGGAGTGGACTTTCTGACCAGCACTTAGTGATGGTCAAAATCAAGGTCCAAGTAAAATGGAAAAATAGAAGAAGGGAAGGACGGGTCGGAAGGAGTAGATGTAAGCAGAGTGGAAAGGTTACAAGAGGATGAGAAAAAGGCAGAATATAAGAGAGAAGTGGAGGAATGACTGGGTAAAAATGAATGACAGCAGATGGGGGACGTGGAAGGTGTGTGCAAGATATTCACAGAGGAAATATGTGCAGCATGTGAGGTGGTGTGTGGGGTGATGAGAAGACGATAGGGGATGCAAGGAACAGCGTGGTGGAATGAAGAGGTGAGATAGGATGTGGCACAAAAGAAGAAAGCATATAATGAATGGATGAGAAATAGGGGCATGGAAGAAGTTGATAGGCAGAAGAAGGAGTTATACGTAGAACGGAAGTGAGAGGTGAAAAGATTAGTAAGAGAGAGTAAGAAGAGAGTGGATGAGGAATTTGCAAGGAATTTGAGTGTAAGGTGGAGGGAATGTTAGAAATTGTTCTGGAAAGAGGTAAAGAGAGTCAGACAGCGTGGCAGTGAAGTCATTAGAGGAGTGAAAGTTAAAAATGGCAGATTACTAGTGGAGAAGGGAGAAGAATTGAGCAGATGGAGAAAACAGTTCAATGAATTGCTGAACGTTGAGAATGAAAGTAATGCGAGTATAAGTGGCTGGGGAATGGCTGGGAGAAGGAGGAAGGTGAGAAGACAGGAAGGAATCAGTAGGATGGAAGTTTTGGAAGCATTGAAGAAAGTCAAAATGGGGAAAGCCCCAGGAATTGATGGAGTGTGTGTTGAAATGCTGAAGCGTGGGGGAAATTAGTTGAATGGATGTGGAAGATGTGCAGATTGGCCTGAGAGGAAGGTAAAGTCCCGGATGATTGGAAGTCAGGTATAATTTTTGTCTTGTACAAAGGGAAAGGTGAAAAAGAAGTGTGTGTTAATCACAGGGGCATTAGTCTTCTTAGTGTAATAGGCAAAGCATACGGTAGGATACTTATTGACAGAGTTAGGGAAATAACAGAGGAATTAGTTGAAGAAGAACAGGGAGGCATTAGGAAGGGAAGAGGTTCTGTAGATCAGATATTCATCCTTAGATCTTTAGTGGAAAGTGTCTAGAGAAGGGAAAGAAGTTGTATGCGACCTTCATGGATTTGGAGAAAGCATATGACAGGGTGGATAGACAAGGATTGTGGAAAGTATTAAGAATATATGGAGTAGATGGGAAGTTGGTGAATGCTGTGAAGAGTATGTATGAGGGTGCTAACGCTGCAGTGCATGTGGATAATGAACTGAGTTTTTCTATTTCAAGGTTAGGTTGAAACAGGGATGTGTCATTTCTCCATGTTTGTTCAATCTGTATGTGGATGGGTTTATAAAAGAGATACAAGGTAGGGCAGTGGATGATGGAGTGGCCCTAAAAATAGACAGCAGTATTTGGAAACTCCCTGTACTGTTGTTTGCAGATGATACTGTGTTGTTAAGTAAAGACGAAGAGGAGCTGCAAGGCTTGGTGGATGAGTTTAGGAGTGTGTAAGAAACGGAATTTAAAGGTGAATGTAGGGAAGAGTAAAGTTATGGTCTTCGATAGAGGTGAAGTCAGTGAATGTACAGGGAGGCTGGATGATTAGGAAATGGAAAATGTGAGTACGTTTAAGTACTTGGGTAGTGTGATGAGTAAAGATGGAAGTTTGGAGGTTGAAGTGCTTGAAAGGGTACAGCAAGGAAGAAAGGTTGCTGGTTCCTTGAAGGCAGTGATAAGAGACAGGGAAGTGAGCATGTAAGTGAAAAAGTTATTACATGACAGCATTGTGTTACCAACTCTGACGTATGGAAGTGAAGCTTGGACGTCGTTGGAGGGGCACAAGTCAAGAGTGAGAGCAGTGGAAATGAATTATATGAGAGGAGCCTGTGGAGTCACATGGAGAGACAGACTGACAAATAAGGATACTAAGGAACATTGTGGTGTGGATGTGGATGTGATAGGAAGGATTAGGAGAAACACAATGAGGTGGTTTGGCCATGTGGAGAGGATGGAGAGTGACAGATTGATGAGGAGAGTGTATGTGAGTGAGGTGGAGGGGGAGAGAAGGAGGGGAAGGCCAAGGATGAGATGGAGTGATGGAGTGGAGAGGTGTATGGGAAAGGTGTGATTTGGGAGCAGGGAAGTGAAATGGCGGGGGACAGGGTGACGTGGAGGCGATTTGTTTGTGGCCACTCCGTATAAGGGATTAAGGCGTCTGGCAATAGATAGATAGATAGAAATACAATGAAAACCCAATCTCTACTTCTGAGTGTTGCAAATAATTCGAATTTTCCAGTATATGTTCGTCAAACTTTGGAAAGATAGCTGTGTCTTTGTACGTAGTGAGTGAACTCGCTATGACTGTTTTTTTCAGCTTACACTCTATTTTTCAACTTATATAATACCTCTCCACTAACATTACACCCGTTTCCACATTATATAATTGTTATCACATATTTACAGGCCATACTATTGTTCTGAGCATCATATTATTGCATATGTACAATGAAAAACAAAACTATCTTCCCAGTTCCGTCCAAAGATAATTTACACCTGGCGAAATACAATAAAAACCCAATCTCTACTACTGCGTGTTGCAAATGGTTCGGTTTTTCCACAATATGTTCGTCAAACTTTGGGAAGACAGCTGTGTTTTTGTACGTCGTGAGTGAACTCGCTATGACTGTTGTTTCAACTTAAACTCTATTTTTCATCTTATATAATACCTTTCCACTAACATTACACCTTTTTCAACTTTATATAATTGTTATCACATATTTACAAGCCTTACTATTATATTGAGCGTCATATTATCGCATATGTACATAGTGAGTGAACTCGCTATGACTTGTTTCAACTTATACTCTATTTTCCATCTTATGTAACGCATTTCCCCTAACATTACATCCGTTTCCACTTCATATAATTGTTATCACATACAGGCCTGACTGTTATATTGAGCGTCATAATATCGCATATGCACAGGCCTTACTTTTACAGTGAGCGTCATATTATCGGAAGCACACACAGTATCAGTAATGTAACAAGGTGTGATATTCCTTGTCAGGGTGGGGAGGAGAGGGTGGTGGGGGAGGTTGGGGAGGTGAAGAGCAGCGCCCTTCCCCACTCGCACTCCTCTTCCCTACTCGCACTCCTTTTCCCTCTCCCTTTTCCTTTCCCTTTTCCCCTCCCTTTCCTTCCTTTCCCCACATCACGGGGCTGTGGGGAGGAAGTGTGGGAATACTGCAGGGCGAAAGACATGCTAGGGAGTGGCTCCTATCTGCCTGCCTGCTGGCCACGTACACCACGTGCTCGCACTGCCTCCCTCCCACCACCACTTTCCCTTTCACCGCTCACTCCTGCCACACCACTTTCCCTTTCACCTGCCACTCCCGCCACACCACTCGTGCCTTCCCCAGACAACACAGAAGGACCATACCTTATTTTCCTTCTCACCACAATTTGCCTGCGTATACGTACCAAAAATAACTTGCAAACTTTGAAAAATGTGCAAATGACGGACCTTGCAATTGCAAAACATATGGATACATCATCGGGTGTCACCGTGACAAAACGTGGGAACGTATCCATACGTCGTCATGAAGCCTCGGGTTAAGGAAGATGTTCGAGAACCCCGCAGAGGCATTCCAAGGCTGTGACTGAATTACCTTGTGGTGCGTCTCGAGCTGTGGGCCTCTCTGAGGATTCCTGGAGAAAAAGCATTATCCTCATGAGTGTTCACACCCACGTTGGGTGTTAAAATGTGACCTGCCCAAGTTTGCGTAGGGATTCTTGGCTTGCTGATATTAATCATAAGTGTAGAGTTAGGTTTAACCAGTAATCTACAAGGGTCCTTTGAGATTCTGTCCTGGGACCACGTTTCCTGGTTAATAATAATGTAGGTTTAACCAGTAAACTACAAGGGTCTTTTGAGATTCTGTCCTGGGACTACATTTCCTGGCTAATAATGTACCCAGTAAGAAAATAATGGTGTACCTTTTGTAGCATATGTACTGACTACTAGGCAAAGAGAGATTGTAATTTAATACAAATTGTTTATCACATCGACACATCCGATGCTCCACATTGGTTGATTTCACAGGTACAGATGGCGGACGTAACAGTTTTCCCATGCAGATCAGCTGATCATCTCTGCCGCATGTTGTCACCTCTTATCTTCTGCCATGTCATCTCCATTTACTATTAATTTGTATTATATCACTTTACACGTAGGTACAGTTACACTACAACTGTCACACCTACACCATGTATTACATACACTGCGCTACATAACAACTAGTTGTTAATGTAAATGTAGCATACTTTCACTCAGTTTGACCCTAATACAGGATTTTTCACTGTCGTCACAGAGTTTTTCCCTCAAGCTTGCTTTAATTAACGTAAATACGAGGTTTTGATGCTCATTGGCGACAGTGATTTTCTCCTGTCCCAGGATAGTACACACACCACAGTGTGAATCTTGTGTGACTGGGTTTGGATGTTTATGTTTTTCTTATGCAAGAAACAAGGAACCAAAGGCCAGAGCCCACAAACCTTTCCCTCCAAGAAAAACAATACAAAAGAGAGCCAAAATCAAGATCTGTTCTTTTCAAGATGCCTGGACACACTACGTTTGAAAAACTGGAGATCATAGGAAGTAGGAAATACAAACAGAGGGAGACAGTTCCATAGTTGACCTGTTGCATAAATGAAGGACTGGGAGTAACGGTTAATGCTTGCATTAGAGAGTTGGACAGAAAAGGGATGAGAGTTTGTTGCTAAACGGGTGCTATGCACCCGTTGTAGAGGTAAAGGGATGCAAGCAGACAGTTCAGAGGAGCAGTGACCATGGAAGTAACAATAGAAAAGAGATAAAGATGCAACAATGAGGTGAAGAGACAGAGGTTGAAGAGAGCCAGTAAGAGGAGGAGAGTTGATGTGATGAGAAGCCTTTGACTCCACCCTATTGAGAAGAGCTGTATGTGGGGAGCCTGCCCACACTTGAGAGTTGTACTTTAAACAGGGGCGAACAAAACCCGTGTATAAAGTCAACAACTGTAGAGAGGTAAAGGTACTGTTAAATCTTCAGAGAAAAATTTGATTTTCATGGGGCGTAATGTCAAGAAATTGCGAGACTATGAATTGATACAATTTCTTGACACTGTACTTGGTGGGAAGCCACAAACTTTAGTGGAAGACCCACTGTGTATCACTCACTATAACCTTCCCTGTATGCTCTTTGATCGGGATGGTTTTTCCGAATATTCATTACTGCTCCAAAAGTGACTTTTCTTATGCATGACATTAGTGCTTCACTGAGTGATTTTATTGCATGCGTGTATCATTCACCCCACCTTCGTTGACTATTGAAGTTAGGCCACGCCCACTTCCGGTGAACATGGCCATTTCTCACTCCCGTACCCGGCTTGGTTATATTGGTCAGCTTCAGACCACCACAGGAGAAGGTCTCATCATGCCCAGTGTTGAGAGCAGAGTCTCCATTGTACAACAATTCCCCGCATCTCCCCACCGAGTTGGTGATTGGCGTAGTGGACTTAGCAGCGAGCAGCGCCTGCCGTAGCAACAGACAGATATCCAGTCTTGTGTAACTTCAGCTCCGTTCCCTCCACTGACCAGTACTTCTGTTTGTTTTCCTTGGCTTAGACAAGCTTGTGAATGAGAGTGAATGAGTGTATTTCCTTTGATAATTGAATTCATTATTGAGATTCTTGTAACATAAATTTATTTTATTGTAATTAATAAATTTACAGTTCTTTTCTTTGAGCTTAACCTGCCGCGTGCCGGCTATTTTTAGCCCTATGGGTCACCCCAGTGCCGGCCATTTTTCAACCTTTCTTTGGGGGGGCTAAAATGATATATTATGATGTGGAAACAATGAATATCGCCATTAAAATGCTCACTGAGGCTCAGAAATCAGTTTTATTGAGTCGTGCATACTCATGTACAGGTATAACCGCTCTCTCAAGCTCACCATGTACGTGAGAGAAAGCCGTTTACTATGTAAGGTATACTCAGGTATTTATGCTGGGAAGGTATAGCAATGTTCAGTACACTTTTCTGATTACTTATAACTTCAGCATCTATCACAATTTCACATCTTTCTCACATCTTTCTTACACTTACTTAAAGATAGGTACAACCTGACTTCATTACACACAGTCCTGGCACTTACAAGAAAGTATTTACAACTTGACCTCACTATATATCCTTACACTTAGAAGAAAATATTTACAACTTACACTTGCATGAAAATATTTACAAAATGCCTTCACTATGTACAGCACTGGGTGAGGCACATAGGCAGAGTGAGGCAGAGCGAGCATGACGGGAGGAGAAAGTGAGTGTATGGCCCTGACAGCCTGGGGGATGGTTGAGGAACAGTTACCTTACATGCCTGGCAATTTTTACCAGCAAATCTTGAAAAATGGGTCACAGTGAAATTTTTTATTTTAAACCGTTTTAAAATGGCACCGGCACTGTCCACAGAATTATGTCAGACCGTTTTAAAACGGCACTGGCACGCGGCAGGTTAATGTAAATGTAGTGTCGTGTGTGATTTTGCCACATTGAGCTTATTATAATGCGCTACTCCCAATTCGTATAAACTTTTTATATTAATGACAAGTGGTATTTAACCCCTTAAGACCGCAATTGTTTCAGGCAGGGTACCTCCCACAACCGCAATTTGGGGGTGTACTTTCACCAAGGGCAAATTGACCATGTTCTGGCTAAAGAGGAAGAATTTACACACCTGACAACGTAATCTGTACCCCCGTAGGCCTAATGGTTACCGCACAATCACGCGTCAAAGTTAAAAATAAGTTTATGATAGTTACCCCTCGAAAACAATCGAAAGCATGAAAATTTTTATAACTACCTATTTTTCTTATTGAAACAGGTCATTTCAAATTGTTTTGTCACACCAACCATGAAAACAGGTGTATGTACAGTAGGTGTGGGGAGATTACTAGACTGTGGGGAGATAAAGTAGGCTGTTGAGAGTAGGCCTATAGGTAAGGGGGTTGGAAATAACTAGCTTTTCGCATGAAAAGAAAGCACTTCTGTGTGTTCTGTAACATCTACCATGAAAACAGGTGTGCCTGTAGGTGTGGGGAGATAACTAGTGTGGGGAGTAGGCCTACAAGGCCTTGGTGGTACTTGGGGAGAAAAATTTTGGCAACAACCAAATTCTCTTGTGAAAACCCTCCATTTTAATGGAATTTGTCATACCAACCATAACAACAGGTGTGTATGTAGGTGTGGGAAGATAAAATAGGTGTGGGGAGTAGCCCTACAAGGCCTCAGAGTCATTCCAAAACTAACACAGACGCATTCAATATTTATAACCATCAAGGACATCAAAATAAAGTTGAATAATGCTATAAATGCATGCATAAGAAAGGGAAAAAGAAGCAGTAATTTGTTTCCGATTTCTCTTTCTATTCTCCCAACTTCTAATTACACATTTATCACACCATTACAATTATCACATTATTATTACACTTCATCACACTTATCAATACAGTTTCAGCAACAACCAATTTCTCTTGTGGAAACTCTTCACTTCATTGGAATTTATCACACCAGCCATGAAAACAGGTGTGTTTGTATGTGTGGGGAGATGAAACAGGTGCGGTGAGCGGCCCTACAAGGTCTCATATTCTTTCGAAAACTAACACAGACGGACACTACTCAGAGGTGCTAATCTGGGCAGCTAGGGAGAATAAAAAAAAAATAATAATAATAAGATGCGTCGTATGTAGTACCACATACAGCATTCTCCAATTACGTACGTACAGAAACTGGTGAGTACGAAGTGAGAAATGAACAGAGTGAGGTGTAAAAATTTGGAAACAAATGGAAATAACATGAAACAGGTACGTTCATCAGGCCTGACACTGGGGGGCCTGTTGGGGGGTTGGAAGGGTAGTGAGGGACAAGGAGGGAGAGATGGGGTGGGGTTGTGAGGGAGGACGAGGTTAGCAGGGAGGGAGGAGGGGCAAGAGAGGGTGGGAAGGGACGCAGGTTGCTGTGGGAGGAGAGATGCAGTTGTGTGGAGAGGTGGGAAAGTGATGGGGGGATAAGGAGGGTGTGAGGGAGTGGAGTAGAGGGTGGCATGGAGGTGGCCGAGAGGGGGGTGCCCCCCCACCGCCCGGGGTTGGTTCGATCCCCCCTCACGCAACATCAGGGGCGAGTTCTCATTGGTCTGAAGCCATGTACATCATAATCGGGATGGAGCAAGTGTTCCGCAGTTTTTTACAGGCCGCATTCAATTGATGCGATTAGGCATTTTGGCATAAAACTCAAATTGCATCAACTGATGCGATTAGGACTCAAGGGGTTAAGCCAGTTCCTTGGTATTAATTCTTAAATCTGTTGTGCCAGCCAGGAGTTAAGCATCAGCAAGAACTTGTCTCGATTATTGTTATATTGATTGTCGGGGGTAAGGACACTTTCTTAGAGGTCAACAGTTCTAATGATACAGCATTCGTGAGTAGATAGTCTCCGCTGTGTACAGTTGAGAACGTTTATAAATTCTTGTCTTTAGAGAATCAGTGAAGTAAGCCGCATAAAGTAAAACTTGCTACCAGATTTCACAAGTCGATTGACCTTGTGTTAGCTGATTTTATACTTATATTAGCATCTTATTCTTAAATTCACAATCCCCCCCCTGACACAGACCTAGCTTAATGAATCCAGATAAAGTGCTGCCACCACTGCTTCATATTAAGCTTAGAATAATGATGCAGTTTGTCAAAACCCTCTGAAGAGATGGAGCCTGTTTTATGTATTTGTGCCAAAAGTTTCCTGGTTTGTCCGAAGCTAAATTGAAAGTGGACGTATTTACTGGACCTGATATTAGAAAACTGATTTCTGATGCAGAAATTGATGGTGCGATGAACAACCTTGAACGAGAAGCTTTGGTATCATTCAAAGAGGTAATTTCTAAGTTTTTAGGTGACAACAAGGATCCACATTACTAAGAATTTGTTGGTCAAGTTTAGAGTGGTTGGTTGCAGTTTGAATCTCAAAGTTCACTTTTTTAGATTCGCATTTGAATGTCTTCCCCGAAAATCTTAGAGCAGTGAGTGAAGAACAGGGTGAAAGAATCCATCAGGATTTCAAGAACATGGGAAAAAGTACCAGGAAAGTTGGAATATCAGTATGATGGCGGACTACTGCTAAATGATTCATAGAGATGCACTGGAAAAAGTGAACAAGCTACTGGCCATCAAACGAAGTTTTGGAGCAAAAAATAAAAAAATAAATAAATAAATAAATAAAAAGTTACAAAGACTGGGGAAGTTATACGTGAGTTATGGAATAAAGTGTTGTTTCCTTTATGTATATGTTTTAAAAATTACACTGACTAAATATTTTCATTTTCAATTAATTTAAAGCAATATTATATAGATCGACTGAAATTTATAAAATGCTATTTTTTCATTACATTTCTTTTTGATTTTGTATTATAATGTGATGTGATGGAAACATTCTAAATACGTTTCTTATATTATGTTCATAAATGCAATAAAAAATAAGTACTCCGAATTAAAACAATTTGTAATTACTTTAATTTTTGTACACCTGTGTTATCGTAATTAACGAACTGCTTCCTACAGTTTTGATATGTACCGTTACTTTAGCATTACACTCATTATTCTCCGTAACAGTTTTACACAATAGGTTTCACCTTTTAAGGATATAAGGAAGAGTGTGTGCATTATCACTCATCGAAATCTTTAGATACTCTGCCTCCACTTCTTAGAACGACTGTGGAAGGACCGTAATAATAGTAATTTTGTGTGGGACTGGAGGGTGGTGTAATCTCAAACACGTTTTGGATTGAGAGTTTGGGAGGAAAAATCACCTTGCCCCCCCTACACACACACACACACACATACACACAATTTTCTCATCCTTCACTCCTTTGCAATTACTTATCTGTTTACCTCTCAAATCTGTTTCCTCTATAATCTCCAGTAGTGTGCTGCTCCTTCCTTATAAGTATTTTACACCATATATATATATATATATATATATATATATATATATATATATATATATATATATATATATATATATATAATTATAACCTGATTCTTCTTTATCTTTATTCTGGTTTTAGCATTCCACCTTTATCTCCCCTGTTTGTTTACTTAAATTTACTTCATGTTCTTGTTACTCTCTCTCTCTCTCTCTCTCTCATGCCTTGCTTCTGTATTCCGTAACTCAGATTTCGTTTTTAATTCTTTGTGTGTGTGTGTGTGTGTGTGTGTGTGTGTGTGTGTGTGTGTGTAATTCACCGGGTCGGTCAGGATCACTTGATGGTCGTGATCGTCAGCTTTTACCCTCCCGGAAGGGAGCTGAGAGCTCATATAGTCCGATCTAAGGGCAAGGCTGTGACCTTCACACACGCACACACCCGTCCCCTTGCTCAAGGGGGACAGTAACCACCCACTTCGTCAGTGAAACTTTTCGCAACATGAACGAGGCGCGAACTCCCGTCCACCAGTTGGCAAGCGAGAACGTTACCACTGCACCAGCGAGCGGTGTGTGTGTGTGTGTGTGTGTGTGTGTGTGTGTGTGTGTGTGTGTGTGTGTACACACACACACACACATACGTATGTGGGGTGAGCACATACGTATGTACGTATGTGCTCACCCCAATATTTTGAGTTTGCGTCATGTACACCGAGGGTTTGAGTGTTTGATGATAAATATGTACAGTTAACTCCACTCCCGCGTTTACCACCTAGCGTTGCCAATGCCGGCTCAGCCCAAGGTTTGAATTCCGAACCACGGTGATCGTGATTCGAACCTCTCACTACTGGGTGGAGGTGGAACGAGGGTTTGGGTTGGGGGAGAGGTGGGAGAGCCTCAACAGCAATCGAGTTGCATTATTGGAAACGGAGAGAATTATTGCAGTAGGCAGTTGACAGATTATAAAGCAATAAAGCCGAATGTTACCTTGAGTTTTCTTCTGTAGTCTAAATCTAACTATAATACTACAAACCAGGGAATTAGTTTTATTATGCAAAATTGATACAGACGATGTAACATTAGAAATTTCACGCCGTCAGTTATTTTATGATTAATGGTTACTGGTTAGTACTTGGATGGGTGACCGCCTGGGAACACCAGATGCTGTTGGCATCCCTATGTGTCAAGTGGGGTTGTTGGAGGTTTAGTGACCCTCCCTGTAAAACAATTAACTCTAAGCCCTTGGCCACCCCGTTTGGGATACATGGCGTCTGGCAATGAATGAATGAATGAATTTACTGGTGAGTCATTTAGTAAATCTTACTACATGACTCACCAGTGGTCGTGCACCACCGACTCCTTATTATTTGGTGTCGTTATGCTTTATTATGGTAGAAAGTTCTACTCCAAATGGGGATGATATTCCTAATTGAGGACGAGAAACTTTTATTTTATGGCTTTTGTAATGGACTAATATATATTTTGCCAATATTGTAGCGTGAGGGTTCACACACCGCTACCAACTGACCACACACATTCATCCTTCTCTACGTAGATGTGTTGCCTGCTTTCTTCCCTCGTAGAGTCTGGTATTATGTGTCTCCTAATCAGATAAGATGAAGGAATGACGTTCACCTTTATGACAAGCATGTGCCTAACGTAACCCAATCATTAATGGAAGAGTTTGAGTATCTTGAAGTAGTGAAAATACCAATATATTAATAAATCAAACCTTCCACCACTTAAGCGAAAGGGAAAAATGTTACAAGTAAATCCAGATTTGTTAGTCGACATCAGTCGATACATTTTCTGATGAATCACTTTGTTTTATTGGTTCCCAGAGCATAGTGTTTAGTCGTGGAAGAGAACCTCGACTACCCAGTGACCCCTCCGTCTTTCCTCCCCCACCCTACCCACCCTCATTCCATCCGCCTTCTCTTCCCCATCCTCACACTCCCCCTCTCTACCTCTCCTCTCTCCCATCTCACTCTTCCTCCCACCACCCCCAGTATAATTTCCTGTGTTGCTGGAAGTCTACTAATGAATATAATTTTTTAATGTAAACAAGATCTGAAAAGTAATAGAAGTGGTATTATATATATATACAGTATATATATATATATATATATATATATATATATATATATATATATATATATATATATATATATATATATATATATATATATATGCGAGGAAGAAGGAACTAAAGGCCATGAGCCCGCAATAACAGTTTGCTCCAAGAGAAAAACAAAATACAAGAGAGAGCCAATTCAAGATCCGATCATTTCGAGATGCCTGGACATGCTGCGTTTGAAAGACTGGAGATCACAGAAAGCCGGAAATACAGACAGAGGGAGACAGTTCCAGAGTTGACCTGTTGCATGAATGAAGGACTGGGAGTAACGGTTAACTCTAGCATTAGAGAGTTGGACGCGCCAGTCGTAGAGGTGGAGGAATGCATGCAGACAGTTCAGAGGAGCAGTGACCATTGAAGTAGTGACAGAAAAGAGATAAAGATGCAGCAGTGCGACAAAGAGACAGAGGTTGCAGGGAATCAGTAAGAGGAGGAGAGTTAATGAGACGAAAAGCCTTTGACTCCACCCTATTGAGAAGAGCTGTGTGTGGGGAGCCTTCCCACACATGAGAGTTGTACTGCAGACAGGGGCAGATAAAACCACTGTATAGAGTCAACAATTGTGCAGGGGTAAAGAAGGACCGGAGTCGGCTTAGCACACCTAATCTCCTGGAAGCAGATTTTACAAGAGATGGAATATGATCTTTCCAAGATAAGTCCCGAGTAAATGAAACGCCAAGCATGTTCAAGGATGATGCAGGATTAAGCTGAATATTATTAAACAATAGTGGGTATACCTATGGAAGATTTTGTGGGGTTGATAGGTGTAAGAACTGAATCTTAGATGCATTAAAAACAACTAAGTTATTTTTACCCCAGTCAGAAATACGAGCCAGGTCAGACATTAGGTGTGGCATAGCCTCATCTCTTGTTTGTTGAAGTAACTGCTGAGATGGACGTTTCGGGAACCGAATGGAAAGGTGAAGGGTGGAGTCATCAGTGGATGAGTGGATAGGGTTCGATGTACAGCTTAGAAGGTCATTGATGAATAAAAGAAAGAGAGTTGATGATAGGACAGAGACCTGAGGAACACCACTGTCAATAGATCTAGGAGAAGAACGATGGCCGTCTACAACAGTGGCTATAGAACGACCAGAAAGGAAGCTAATGATGAAGGCACAGATAGAAAGATAGAAACCGTAAGAGGGCAGTTTGGAAATTAAAGATTTATGCCAGACTCGATCGAAAGCCTTTGAGATGTCAAGTGCAATGGCAAAGCTTTCACCAAAGTCCCGAAAGGAGGATGACCAGGAGTCTGAAAGGTAGGTGAGAAGATCGCCAGTGGAGCATCCATGACGGAACCCTTACTGATGATCAGAAAGAAGGTTGTAATAGGAAAGATGCCTTAAGATTTTCCTATTATGAACTGACTCGAAAACTTTTGAGATACAGGAAGCAATTGGATGATAGTTATGTCATAAAAAGACTTTGTAGTTACTTGTAGAGAAGTTATATATATTAGACTTGTGGACGAGCGGTTGTTATACTTGAGTAGCTTTGTAAGTAGATAATCTTCTTTCCCATTTGTCATTCAATGACAAGGAGAGGTAAAGAATAGTATGGGACTATTTTTATTTGTCTTGGAAATATTAACAAGTCTCTCACACAGAGCGAAGTATAAAGTAGGGTCCCTGTCTCCCTGTCTCGCTCTCTTTCTCTCTCTCTCTTTCTCCCATGTTGCTAAGCCCTTCTCCCTACTACCTGCCTGTTCTATGGCTAGCCTCCATCTGAGCTCTCTTTCCTAAATTCTGGTGAAACAGGAGCCGTGTCACGTGTGTTCCCTGTGGTTGGAAAGTTCTAGAAGCCTGTGTGAGTATGTGTGTATGTGTGTGTATGGTCACGAGGCGCTGTCGTGTGCCTATAAAGCATTCCTTGAGTTAAGAGTGTGTAAGCATGTTTAGCATTGCTCGATTCTTGCAGACACAGTACCTTCTCATCATCTGACTTCCTGCTTCTATCTGTCTCTCTATCTATCTATTTATCTATCTATCTATTATGATTTGTAATTATAATATGGAGTCCTAACATATGCTCGGTACGCGCCACTGGAGGTCCTCCGACAGCAATTATCATTGACATATGCTATTCTATTAGTATATAATATTGATTATAATATTGTATACATATAACATTCATAGTAAATAGCAATTATCCAGTAATATTACATTTTAAACAAGTTGTATACATATTTGAATAAATGCAATGGTTGTTGTATAACATGGTAATACTGCTAGGTTATACATTACATATTGAGTTATCCCTTTAGTAATGTTTAATATTTCACCTAACTTCTATGATGATACTGGTAATACAGAATTGTGGTATAGTTGTATGACTTATAACATTGTAGTAGCATTGTGGTAATACATAATTGTAACATTTTATGAATTGTTACAAAATATTGTGGTAATGCATAGTTGTGTTGGCCTTATAATTGTAGTTACATTTTGTTAATGCAACTGTTACATAAGTGTCTTGTCCTTATAATTGTAGTTAAAGTTACATAAAAGTTACATCTTGTTAATGCAGCTGTTACATAATTGGCAAAGTGTAACATAATGCAATCGTTTGTCGTTACATAATTGTTACATATCGTTTGTAGTTACATAATTGTAGTTAAAGTTACATAAAAGTTACATCTTGTTAATGCAACTGTTACATAAATGGTACATATTATTTGTAGTTACATAATTGTAGCAAGTGTAACATAATGCAATCGTTTGTCGTTACATAATTGTTACATATCGTTTGTAGTTACATAATTGTAATAAGTGTAACATAATGCAATCGTTTGTCGTTACATAATTATAATATGGAGTTACATAATTGTAATAATTGCAGTCCTAACATATGAATCCGGTCATGCTGCGGTCGATGATAGTGATGATGTGCCATGCCACTTGCTTGTGGAGACAACAATTTGCTTTTTGTTTGTAGTTTATGTGGTATTTTGGCATATGTAGTAACAATTACACTTATTTTCATTTGTTTGTTATGTGATCTTACTCTATTTCTCTCTTTTTTCTTTCTTAGATTTTTTTCTTTTTCTTTTTTTTTTGTATGTATTGATTTTCTATAGTTTGTTTTTCTTCGCTTGTGTACGTTTTTTCGGTATTGCTCGAGGTTGCATAATTGCTGGCTAATTTCCTTGGGACCCTTTTTTAAGGTTTAGTTTATATTGCACAGATATTACTGAAAATGATATTATATGGTCCCATATTTTGTTATTTTATATAAAAAAAATATATACACTATATACAGTATTAACTATATACACTGACTTGTTGTTCACTTGTACCTATCGTGGGTAATATGTGTGTCAGCACTGTGTGGAAATCATTGTCTTCACGATTATGTTGAAGATGTTCACTCTTGCTAACGTCATTTGTGTTGGCCATGTTTTTTTCTCTAGTTTACCTTGTAACATTAAGTTTCCACTAGGTAGCTTTAATTAATAAATGTTTAATACAGTTCTTTTAATCGCTCACTGAGTAACTGTGATGGTATATTTTCTTTATCACTTTGTAGATATAACAATGTATAGCTGTATGTATGAAACACGTATTTTATGTAGGTATAAATGGTAACACTCGTTGGTAGTAAATAAATGCTATAATAATTGAATGAATATATACAGTGTAGAATATTTATTGTTGGTGATTATTTTGTGTTTGAGTTATGCAGATAACTGAAGTAAGTATGTGTATTTAAGCTGTAACTATACAGCACGTTTTATATGTTTGTGCAGAAGCTTATTGTCTATCACTGTGTATTGTATAAATGAAGTAACTATGTAACTCACTAATTTTTACCGTGGTGGGAATGGTGTTAGTGATGGTGCAGGTGGTGAGTTGACTGACGTGGCGTCTTTTCAGCAAGCACGCATGATGACGTCGACTTCCCACACTGGTAGCTGTGGTGAGTGAATGAGTAGCGATGAGTAACTTGAGTGAAGACGAGTGAGTAAGATGAGTTGTGAATATGGACTTGGTATTTGCTTTGTCATCTTGACCTCTTCACTCCTGCGTCAGTGGTGGAGGTTGGGGGACGGTAGCAGAGAGAGGAGGGTGAGGTCTGGTGGTTATGAGTTATGAGTCGTGTCTCACTCTTCGTTTGTTTGTTTTGTATTTTCTTACTTGATGTATTCTTGGTCTTTTTTTCTTGTGATTTACTTGTTGTAGGATGAAGACTGCCACTACTTGTAGGTGCGTGTAGAAGATTATACAGACGACTCATAGAGTTGTTACTTGTAGTTGATTGTAGATGGTTGTAGTTCGTTCACCGTAGAACTGAAGTTAATCTTGTAGAGTGTCGCCTGCTTTTGTAGAAATTAACTGTTGATTCGAAGACGAGGTGCGTTCTTTTCGCTACTACCAAATGTCATAAAATGACTTTGTAGTTACTTGTAGAGAAGTTATATATATATATATATATATATATATATATATATATATATATATATATATATAAATATATATTAGACTTGTGGACGAGCGGTTGTTATACTTGAGTAGCTTTGTAAGTAGATAATCTTCTTTCCCATTTGTCTTTCAATGACAGGAGAGGTAAAGAATAGTATGGGACTATTTTTATTTGTCTTGGAAATATTAACAAGTCTCTCACTCACGAGTGAAGTTGAGTCCCGCTAGCTACCTCCTGTCTCGCTGTCGCTCTCTCTCTCTCTCTCTCCCATGTTGCTAAGCCCTTCTCCCTACTACCTGCCTGTTCTATGGCTAGCCTCCATCTGAGCTCTCTTTCCTATTTTCTGGTGAAACAGGAGCCGTGTCACGTGTGTTCCCTGTGGTTGGAAAGTTCTAGAAGCCTGTGTGAGTATGTGTGTGTATGGTCACTAGGTGCTGTCGTGTGCCTATAAAGCATTCCTTGAGTTAAGAGTGTGTAAGCATGTTTAGCATTGCTCGATTCTTGCAGACACAGTACCTTCTCATCATCTGACTTCCTGCTTCTATCTGTCTCTCTATCTATCTATTTATCTATCTATCTATTATGATTTGTAATTATAATATGGAGTCCTAACAGTTAGAGGGTTGGGAATGGTCACTATTCTTTGGGACTGGCTGAATTAGAGCAAACTTCCAGCAAGAAGGAAAGGTACAAGTTGATAGACAAAGGGGAAAACTTTACCTAGGCAGGGTGTAAGCACAAAAGCACAGTTCTTTAGAACAACAGGAGGGACTCCATCAGGCCCATATGGCTTGTTAGTACTGAGGCTTGTGATGGCAGAAAATACATCAGCTGAAGAAATTTTAATGTCAGAGGGGGGAAGTGATGGAGGAACAGCACTGGAATCGTTTAAGATGGAATTGGAGGAGAAGGTCTGAGCAAAGAGATCTGCTTTATCAGTAGAAGAAATAGCTACAGAACCATCAGAGTAGAAAGGAGGAGGGAAGGATGATGAGATAAAGTTTTTAGAAAGGTTTTTGGCAAGGTGCCAGAAGGAGCGGGAAGAATTCGAATTGGAGAGTTGAGAGCATTTTGTATGGATGAAATTATTTTTTAGCAGAGCGAAGAACAGATTTAGCACGATTTCGGGCAGAAATGTAATGATGTGATTCAGGGGTGGGTTGGCTTCGGTTATTTTTGTAGGCCCTCTCCTTGTTGCGGACAGCATTAGAACAAACGTGATTACACCAGGGTTTTCTTGCGTTAGACAAAGGATACAAGAAAGGAATGTATGCTTTGCCTGAAAGAATAACCTCCGTAATGTGTAACGAACACTCAGATGGCCCCCGGCCACGGATGCAATAATCACTCCTGGGAAAATCAAAGAAGTACTGCCTGAGGGCCTCCCAATCCTCAGCT
This sequence comes from Coenobita brevimanus, assembly GCF_032717465.1. Taxonomy (NCBI): domain Eukaryota; kingdom Metazoa; phylum Arthropoda; class Malacostraca; order Decapoda; family Coenobitidae; genus Coenobita; species Coenobita brevimanus. The sequence continues at coordinate 20,251,865 of NC_137034.1, forward strand.
CCAAAGTGCCACAGACGACGTTTCTTTGGAGGGTCCACAGGCTGTACTGGAGTGATAGGACAGGTTAAGGTGATAAGGTTGTGATTGGAGGATGCCAATGGAGAGAAAAGATTAATAGTGTAAGCAGAAGGATTAGTTGTAAGGAAGAGGTCAAATATGTCGGAGCTCTCTCCAAGGCGGTCTGGGTTACGGGTAGGGTGCTGTACAAGCTGCTCTAGGTCATTAAGGATAGAAAAGATGTAGGCTTGTTCACTAGGCAGATCAGTGAAAGGTGAGGAGAGCCAAAGGTGGTGGTGAACATTGAAATCTCCTAGAATTGAGACTTCAAAGAAAGGAGAAATGGATAGAATGTGTTCCATCGTAGAAGTAAGATAGTCAAAGAATTTTTGAGTCAGTAGAATTAGGGGATAAGTAAACAGCACAGATATATTTAGTCAGAGAATGACCGGAAAGCCAAAGCCAGAGTGTAGAGAATTCAGATGAATCGAGTTCTGGAACATGAGAGCAAGATAAGTCTTTGTGTGTATATACATAACATCCACCTTTGGCTTGGCAATGAGTATAGAGAAAGTAGGAGGATACACAAAAGGGTTTGCTGTCAGTTGCCTCAAACAGCTGAGTCTCACTTAGAAAGAGAAGGTGAGGTTTAGAGGAGGAGAGGTGGCGCTCAACAGAGCAAAAGTTAGAGGAAAGGCCGCAAATGTGGCAGAAATGAAGAAGAAACGAGTCAGACAGTGGTTCCAGGCAGCTCAGGTCGTCACCAGGAGAGGGGCGGAAGGAGGGGGCATTTATGGTCCCCCCCCTCCCCCTGGGGACTCTGAGGCTGAGTGCTGCATAGCAATGATTTTTTTTTTCTTTTGTATTGTGGAAAAGGAAGTGCAGTGTGTACTGTGCATGTAGTTTGGTGTAGATGGTTAGAGAAATTTGTATTGGAGAGCATGCTGGCCTACTCTCTGTAGATACAAATACAACCCATGAAATATAGCAAGATTTTGTTTGTTTGTTTGTTTGATAATGTCATCGGAAATTACTCTCTAGGCCAGACAATCAGACGCTAGCATTAGCAAAATTATCACAAGATTTAGAGGATCTTATAAGGACATGGGTTTTCCCACTGAAACAGTGAATCAGTGCAACAAGAGTTTTATTTGACATATGTAACATGATGTGTCAATGTAGGTGAAATTTGCACACGTCCTTCTCACGAAGCCTTCCACACCAAAATCCGAATGGAACTGTAGGCACCGCACTGTAAATGATAAACAGGTTATTTAGTTGTGAATAATCATTGGTTTTACTACATTTTTATTTTTGAATATTTACCAAAACCATAATGAAACACGACAACCCTAAGCTGGATTTAAACTCAGCAACCTGTTATTAATTATAAACAACTGCATATTTAACGATTTGGGATGTGGAACCAGCATGAAGTATTTAATTATTTAAAAACACCATGGCTTAAAATATAATAGATTATATATTAATCCTTACCCATACTGAACACAAGGTTAGAATCGCGTCCAGCCACCCTCCTTCTCAGTGACAGCCTGCATGCGCTCGGATATAGAGGCACCGTGCCTCGTATCTCTGGCTTGCCCCAAAAATCTCTCACTGTGCCTTGGCATGCTGCAACAGCTGTGCTGTGGTCCTTTCACGTTCCGGCTTCCATGTGTTCACAATAGAACCCCACAGATTTTCTATGGGATTCATATCGCAGCACCTACTAGGCAACTCTAGCACCTGTAAATTATCCTGAGCTGCAACCCATTCCTTCACTATTCTGGCCATATGGATAGGGCAGCAGTCATGAACAAAAGTAATGGGTCCAGGAGGGAAGGGGAAATCCCGATCTCGGAGGGATGGTAGGAAACATTCCTCAAGTATTTCAATTTATTTTCTCGCCGTGAAGCTGGCCTCTATATGAAAGATGTCACCCACCCCATGCACAGTCATATACCCCCACACATTGACCATGACTCGTCCACTCTGCGCCTTCTCATATATATTGCGCTGCTCGTATCTGAAATAGACACAATTTTACAATATTTAAGCCAGTCAGTACTGACACGTTCACTGAACTTACAGAATGCATTCGGAGGGTGTAGTTTGGGATGAAAGGCAGGTTAGGGGGCGAGGCAAGTAGGGCAAGAGGGACAACCATTCATTCTTAAAAAAAGAAAAAAATGTTTGAATCGAAGGGATTTTTACAATCTCGCACGTCAAGAGGGGGCATTCGGTATGTTTTGCGAGAAGTTTTTAATGCATATATAAAATATGATCTAATTATATAGATCAATATATGAGTGTGTAGATAGAGATATAGAATGACGGCTAATGACAGTCTGGCTGACAAAGAAAGAGTGTGACAGGAGAGATGGGACAACAGCAAGAAGGGGAGATGGGTAATCAAAGGACATTAGTGTGTATCAAGTGCAGTTATGAATGGGACCTAGATGTGCAAGGCTGGGGAAGCTATTCTGTGATTTCTGTGGGGGAAATAACCAAATGAGGAAATGAAGATGTATTAGTATTACATCAGATATTTAAAACTAGAAGACGATGAGGCTTTACAGCATTATGGGACAATCCTTCCTATAGGGTATTTTCATTCCGACTTTTATTCAAATTTACATTGTTATGGGTGTTCTCACTTACCTGGTGTCATTCTTCCGTCACATGTGATTGAAACCATGGGTGGTGGAACAGAAAGTTTTCTCACCACTGAAAACTGTCCTCTCCCAAAAATCAATATCTTTGACCACATACTGCTGAGCGAAGGCAAGTCAGGCAGTGCACTGGGCATCGGTTAGGCGCTCCTTCTTAGTGGATACTCTATGATGAATAACTTCCGCGTGCAGTCGTTGTCTCACTGTGGTTGCCGATGCCTCTAAACCCAGGTCTTCCCTACTAGTCTCCGCATTGGTGAAGGGATTGGCTTCCACAGCCTGGATGATCTTCTCGTCCTCCTCCTGGGTAGTCACTTGGGACCAGAGTCTGAGTTCTTATTACGCCAAATAACACGACAAAATCAAATACCAAACTATACACCTGAAAAATGTGACATGAAGTAGAAATTCTATCAATGACATGTAACTTTACCCAAATATTACCACATACCCAAGTCATTAAGGTTTCCTCCTCCCAACGACGGATCCACTTCAACACAGTGGGTCTGGAGATCCCAAGCCGCTGATCGATGGCCCGGATGCTGAGCCCCTCCTCGTGGAGAGAAATGATGCGGCTGCATTCAGTCAAGAGGGTGTCGTGTCGATTCATCGTGAAGAAGACTAAGAGTGGCTATGTAATCATGTTGGACCATGAACTCACCTCGGTCTTTGGGACACTGCTCACCTTCGGCACTTTTGATTGGTTCGTTAACGCTAGCTTCTGCTTGTCTGGACCAGACAGTAATCTTGGATGATATATTCAGGCTAATAAAAAGTCCTGCAATATTTTGGGATTGTATTTTGTATACAGAATACCAGCTTTATTACTATTCAGATCCTGTTTGCATAATCCCACAAATCAAAAATAAGCAGATAATTACATGCAATTGCAGACTTCTGGCAACACAGGGAATGATGTTGGGGGGTGGTGGGAGGAAGAGTGAGGTGGGAGAGAGAAGCGGTAGAGAGAGGTATGTGTGGGGATGGGGGAGAGAGGGCGGATGGAGTGAGGGTGGGTAGGATGGGGGAGCAAAGACGGTAGGGTCACTGGGTAGTCGATGGTCTCCTCCACTACAAAACACTATCCTCTGGGTTGCCGTGGTTTATTATGGTTTTGTTAAATATACAGTGACTAAAACCAATGATTATTCACAACTAAATAACCAATTTATCATTTACAGTGCGGTGCCTACAGTTCCATTCGGATTTTGGTGTGGAAGGCTTGGTGAGAAGGACTTGTGCAAATTTCACCTACATTGACACATCATGTTAAATATGTTAAATAAAACTCTTGTTGCACTGATTCACTGTTTCAGTGGGAAAACCCATGTTGTTACATAATCCTCTAAATCTTGTCATAATTTTGCTAATGCTAGCATCTGATTGTCTGGCCTAGAGAGTAATTTCCAATGACATTATCAAGCTAAAAAAAAAAAAAATCTTGCTATATTTCATGGGTTTTATTTGTATACAGAATACCACTTCTATTACTTTTCAGATCCTATTTACATTAAAAAATTACTTGCATTAGCAGACTTCCAGCAACACAGGGAATGATATTGGTGGGTGGTGGGAGGAAGAGTGAGATGGGATAAAGGAGGGGTAGAGATGGGGAGTGTGGAGATGGGGGAGAGAAAGCGGATGGAATGAGGGTAGGTAGAGTGAGGGAGGAAAGACGGAGGGGTCACTGGGTAGTCGAGGGTCTCCTCGACTATGCTCTGGGAACCAATAAAACAAAGTGATTCATCAGAAAATGTATCGACTGATGCCGACTAACAAATCTGGATTTACTTGTAACATTTTTCCCTTTCGCTTAAGTGGTGGAAGGTTTGATTTATTAATATAATGGTATGTTCACTACTTCAAGATACTCAAACTCTTCCATTAATGATTGGGTTAAGTTAGGCACATGCTTGTCATAAAGGTGAACGTCATTCCTTCATCTTATCTGATTAGGAGACACATAATACCAGACTCTACGAGGGAAGAAAGCAGGCAACACATCTACGTAGAGAAGGATGAATGTGTGTGGTCAGTTGGTAGCGGTGTGTGAACCCTCACGCTACAATATTGGCAAAATATATATTAGTCCATTACAAAAGCCATAAAATAAAAGTTTCTCGTCCTCAATTAGGAATATCATCCCCATTTGGGGTAGAACTTTCTACCATAATAAAGCATAACGACACCAAATAATGAGTTGGTGGTGCACGACCACTGGTGAGTCATGTAGTAAGATTTACTACATGACTCACCAGTTAATTCATTCATTCATTCATTGCCAGACGCCATGTATCCCAAACGGGGTGGCCAAGGGCTTAGAGTTAATTGTTTTACAGGGAGGGGCACTAATCCTCCAACAACCCCACCTGACACAGGGATGCCAACAGCATCTGGTGTTCCCAGGCGGTCACCCATCCAAGTACTAACCAGTAAATCATTAATCATAAAATAATTGACGGCGTGAAATTTCTAATGTTACATCGTCTGTATCAATTTTGCATAATAAAACTAATCCCCTGGTTTGTAGCATTATAGTTAGATTTAGACTACAGAAGAAAACTCAAGGTAACATTCGGCTTTATTGCTTTATAATCTGTCAACTGCCTACTGCAATAATTCTCTCCTTTTCCAATAATGCAACTCTATTGCTGTTGAGGCTCTCCCACCTCTCCCCCAGCCCAACCCTCCGTTCCACCGCCCACTCAGTAGTGAGAGGTTCGAATCACGATCACCGTGGTTCGGAATTCAAACCTTGGGCTGAGCCGGCATTGGCAACGCTAGGTGGTAAACGCGGGAGTGGAGCTGACTGTACATGCGTTTTTTCTAATGAGGCGTGGAAAAATGTAACATTTCTCGACACACTGTATTCCGGCACACTTGGACTCATTCGTGGTATATATGGTACAGTAGGTTATGACATTTCAAGGAATTGTATTGATAATTATTTATTGTCGCCATTTGTTTTGTACCATGAAATGACTGTGTTTCAGTTATTAAGCACTTATTGTGTTTTTGATGAATGAGTTGAAGATTATAGTGATTATGTTATAACGACAATATTGTACTACTAAAACAGTGTGCTGACTGCAGAGTTAAGATGAGAGTGTGTACTGCATGAAAGAATGATCATCAAATAAATAAGCCTGTACAGTATATTCTCTTATTTCCAGGCCATTCCTGACAGGATGCAACGTTGAGCCACATATATGTAGATAGATAGAACTGCTGTTAATAGCAGGAGCAACAGATTTCTCAAAGTATTGCTTATGTTTAGAAGGTGATTTGTGTTGCTATAGTCGTTTTACATTAACTTTGGCCAGATTTATTTCCTTCTGTGGCTTATTTTTCCTAGCTCAGGGACAGCATAAAATAATACTGTGGCTCTACATCCTTTCCACAGCACCTCTTCATGACAAGTATCGTATTCTAGCGTTAATCTCTTGCTGCAACTCAGTACTTAAAATGATGCCATGGCAATTTACGCCAAGTTAGGGTAAACAGGTATAATTACGTATCCGGAAATCTCACTGATAGTTCAGACACAGTAAGCAAGTGCACACTTGTTCAATAAATATCTTTATACTTTTTCGTCTATACATTCCGAAACAGTGGATGTACCAGCTGAAAATATTTTCTGATCACTTCTCATTTGTCTCTCTCTTTTTTTTTTTTTTTAATTATCAGTGCCATATCAAACATGACGGTCATACATGTGAAATTATCTATCATTCAGAATTATTTTGTTTCAGGAAGAAAACGGGAAAATTATCAACGCTAATTGTTAAGCCATCGATCACATTCGTGAAGATCCTCTTTTGATCGACTGAACTGTGAGCTTATACAAAGAACACTCTCAGATCAGTAAACTCAGCCCTTCCTTCCACAATCCAGCAGCTCATCGAGCAGTTCATTAACAACTCCCCTTACTTGCATAACTTAATAGAAACCCATGTACCCATTCCACAGCCCCTCACTCAGACCCTTCCATTGTTAGCCTTCCTTCACGTTCTTTTCACATACTGCCGTCTATCATGTCTGCCTACGAGGTCACTCTTGAAATTCAGTTTACAGCATTTGTATCGTCAACTTGCTGATCGTGAAATCAGGAGCTGCACATTGAAATGGAAGTTAATTTAGTTTCCCGACTTTTAGAAGTAAAGTAGTGTCTGTTTTTGAGCATGCATATTTCCGACACTAATAAAACCAACAGCTGCACATTGAACTGGAAGTATATATATTTTCTCGACTTGCTTTTTAAAGTGATATGCAGTGTTAACCTGGGGGCACGCATGTTTCTGACAATATAGTCTGTTTAATCCCTAACCTCTTTCAGTTCTGATAAATGTCAAGTGTAGTCAGATTTGAGGATAAACTTGACTAGTAACCAAGGAGACTCAGTACTACCTCACAACTAAGTCATCTCAAATTTCACCCAACCATGACTACGTACTAAAATTGGATGAGTGATATACTTCTTTCAGACGAAAGCAAACCAACTATAATAGGACTATCCAGGCATAACTGTCTGTGGAAGTAAGGTTCGAGTGATGGAGAGTTCTTGCCTGTGAGGTGGAGTCAGGATTTGGGGGGGGGTTAATGATGAGTGATTGACATTGTGACTAGTTTGATGGGGAAGACATATGCTAGTTGTTCTATGATAATTTTTTTCCTGGACCCTACCAAACCCCACCTTTAAGTTGGAAAAGATTTTTGAACAATGATAATGATGATGATGATGATGATGATGATGATGATGGAAGGAGGGGACTTTTGAACATTATGACGATGATGATGACGGCTTGTCGGAAGGAGGGCATGTCTGATAAATAGGCAAGGGAGGGATTGCTATCTGTGGGGGACGTGCCACGGCCCACTGCATCCCCGGCGGTAGAGGCACACTGGACTGCTCAGAATAAAGGCGGCTTTATCCTCAGCCTGGCGGCGACACACCTAGGGGAGTGCATCCACACCGACCTTATCACCATGGATGCGGTGATACAGAGATTTAGTTTTTGCTGCCTCTTTAAAATTTTACTCAAATAAGAAGAGACCCTTTGAACTGAAAGGAATATGCGTAATCATAATAAACACCTTCACTACTACCGACCCTTTCTAAGTTTATTAAAATCACCTGTTAGCGGTAAGAATAAAATAGACGTCACGGGATTTAAAGGGATACACCACCAGAATTTTTGTTAATCCCCTGCCAAGTCATTTCATTTGGTTTTGCATCACAAGATATCTTTTCACCCACCATTTCAGAAGACTATTTATTTTTTTATGTATCCTCTTCCAACATTCTCCACATCCGTATTCTTCAGCTGCATTCCTTAATTGTGTCCTCACTTCAGTTTTATTGCTAATTTCTCTAAGTCGTCTCTCTCTCTCTCTCTCTCTCTCTCTCTCTTCCACCCAGCTTCACTTAATGTTCTCCTTTACTGTTGTACATATTCGTATTCCCCCTTTCCTGATCTTTTTCAAATAACTTCTAAACTTTCATCAAGCCTCCCTTTCTCTGCTGCTTACCTTCCTTTCTTCTTCCTCCCTTCTCCACTGATACTCTCCTTGGTCGTTCGTAGCCAGTCACCTCCAATTTTTTTGCTCCTGTCCAGGACTGCAGCGTCTAATTATTACACTTGCCACTCGCCTAGCGAGATCGCGTGTTATATTTTGAGTTGTGTGTGTGTGTGTGTGTGTGTGTGTGTGTGTGTGTGTGTGTGTGTGTGTGTGTGTGTGTGTGTGTGTGTGTGTGTGTTTTTTAACACCATAACTCAAAGCTTATAAGCGCTTCAATTTTTAGAACAGTCAGTCAATGTCAAGGTAACTGGGTAAAGTCAGTACAAAAAGTTTTGCTTTGAACTGAACTAGAGTTGGTGGAGGGTTAAGGTTTAGGCAAGAATGATGTAATTTTCTGAGAGTAGTCTGTCGAAGGTCAAGGTCACAAGTCATGGTTATATATTCGGCCCGTGGACGAGCTGGTGGTCGGCGGTGTTGCACACTCTGGCTCGTATTCTCTTCAGTTAAGGAAACTCTCTAACACCTTTTCCAAAACTATTTTTGGCTACGGCCGGTTAATGTAAGTTTGTATGTTATTAATGCAGAATATGGTGATGCTAAAATTATTTGAATATCACAGATGATAGCAAGGTGTCATAAAGCAAAATAAACCGCCTAGGAAAAGCTGTTAGGGAGTTTCCTCAACTGACGAGAATACTGGCCTCCTAGTATTCTTTGATGTTTTTAACTTCTACCCTCTTCCATGCCTCCTCCTCTACCTTCCTTCCATCTTCCCAGCACCTCCCATGTCCTCCTCATCCTCTCCCTTCTTCTCTCATGCTCTCCCTTCTCTTTCTCTCTCCCAGCCACATCTTTCATCAGTACGGAAGCCAAATAACAGCCAGAAGTAATAATCCTGTGACCCCAACTCTCATTCTTCTTCCACCTTCTTAACTCACCTGCTTCTCTGTCCCCTTCACCCCGAGGGGCTTGTTCTAAGTTAAATAAAATCGTCAAATATTAACTAGAATTAGATGAAAAGTGCCTCCTGGGGAATAGTGGTTTAAATATTCATATTTTCTTCCTCTCTTTATTCATCTTCATTTTTTTTGTTTGTAATTACAGAACAGAGGAAAGAAAAACAAATGAATAAAAAAATTATAAACTATATATTTCCTTTCCTTTTTCCTTTTGTCCACGAACTAAGACATTTCCCCTCATTTCATCTACTCTTCACTACCTTTGATTCTTTTATTCGTCTTTCCATGTCTCCTTTCCTTGCATCATTCACTGTTGCAGCATCCATTGATTTACTTGGTTATTCTATTATATCAAAGTTATTTCTTACTGTCTCCTTTACTACTTTCTCACTTTCACAGCTTCTGTTCTCCGCTTGCGCCTTCATACCACTTTCGAAATTTTTCACTCTCTCTCCCTACCAACCTGTCTGCTTCTCGTGAGCGCATCTTTTCTTGTGAATTTACTTTTTCTTCTCCCATCTCTTCATTTCACCTCAGTTCCCTACTCAACTATATTTTACTTTACTTATTATTATTATTATTATCATTATTATTATTATTATTATTTTTATTACCTGTCTATCTTTGTCGATCTGTCTGTAACTATCCATCTATCTGTATTTATCTATCCATGTAAAATTTCCTTTCACCATCAGTATGCACAATTTCTCTCCACACTACTCTATTTTCACCTGTGATTGATACTCCACTATTGTTACTTCCTCCCCTCTCCGTCTCCCCTCCCTCTGCTTCCCCTCTTCCAAAATCCGCAACTCTCCTCAAACGCCTCCAGCAGGAGTGAGGGGAAAGGGTAGAAATAATTATAAGGTGTGTGTGTGTGTGTGTGTGTGTGTGTGTGTGTGTGTGTGTGTGTGTGTGTGTGTGTGTGTGTGTGTGTGTGTGTGTGCAGTCATGGATCTGCCGAGTTGTCTGCATACTGTCCTTGTTTACTTTACACTTTCTTTTCAGTATCTTATGAACCTTGTTTGTATTTCATCTTGGATTGTGCTTACTGACTCATATCTTCATAATGTTTACCTTCCCTCTCATGCTTATAATGCATTTTTAAATATGAACTCTTTTTATAAGTAACACAAACACACACACACACACACACACACACACACACACACACACACACACACACACACACACACACACACACACACACACACACACACACACATACACCATAAAAGTTTCGCTATACTCTAACTTGGCCTAATATTGCCATCCCTCCGTCATTAATGCTGAGTTGTAACAATTGATTAACACTTGAATATGACGCTTTAACGAAGAAGCACTATAGATAATGATGTATTGCCAAATAATAGTATTTTTCTGCCCGTTAGTTTCGTGAAATTAATTTTATAATGGCTAAAATCTGGGCCAAGTTCAGGTGAAAATATGGAAATTATTTATCAAGTATTGAATAATTTCATTCTTGGTGAAAGAGTAACCCGTTTCTTCTGTTTCTTCCGTTTACCTGTTGATTTTCTAGTACGTTTCCCTCCACCTTCCCTCAGTGTTAGTGTGTGTGTTGCATGTTTTCAATTCTACGCTCAACTGAAAGGATCAGAATCTTATTATTTTTACTTCATACACTTGCTTTAAAAGGCTCTGAAGCTGAACTTTTTTTTTTACTTCATACACTTGCTTTAAGGGGATCTGAAACTGAACCTTTTTTTTTTTTCCTTCATACATTACCTCGAAAAGTATCTGAAACTTTTTTTTTTTTTTTAACTTCATACACAAACTGAAAGAATATGAAACTTTCTTTTTACTTTAGACATTTGTTCTTTAAGGACCATAAAACTTTTTACATAATACTCCCTTTTCAAGGATATATATCTATATCTATATATATATATATATATATATATATATATATATATATATATATATATATATATATATATATATATATTAACTTCGTATTGTATTAATAGATGAAGCATTTGAAGCTAATCTCCAGTAACGCTTCATGCATGTCCATGCTTTTTTTTTTTTTTTTTCTTCAGTACACCATCTACAAGGAACTTTATAAAATACATAAGATACGTTATCCAGACAGAACGATTTTCCGTAGGGGGGGGGGAGAAGCGAACAGCATCACTTACTGTGAAACCATCGATGACTTAATTATAGTGTCTGGAACGGGCGTACCTGAATGTGTTGTGTGTAATTAAGGTAGCAGTGTGGGTGATGGTTAGGTAAGCTTTGTTTTTCTCTTTTTTTTTTTTTTTAATTATGATTGCCAAGCTAATACTTGAGTAGAATAGCTGTTTAATAGTCTAACAGAGGATACAACTTAAGCCTAGGAATTTTCACTCAAGGAAGGAAACTTCCTGAGGATAATCTTAATTGTTATGACTGGCGTGATAAGGTTGGTAATTTGTACAGCTCCGGACAGATGAAACGGCTACACCCCATCCACCAGCGACTTGGTTTGGGTCTCAGTGGTTCTGGTAACAGTTGCAGGTGGAGGGAGGGGGGATGTGGGAGGGAGAGGAGGGGAGAAATGTGGGTGGAGCTGTATAGGGGGTAGTGTGGGAGGGTGAAGAAGCAGCACAGTCTGGCTGGTGGGAGGGGGAGACGAATGGTTGGGTAGCGGAGACGAGAGTCTGCTGGAGGGTAAGACAGGTGAGTGTGATTAGATGAAAAGAAATTACCAAAAATGAATTATTATAATATCTGCTGCATATATTGCATTTTATCTACTAAATAAAAACACTGTCTATTATTCACCACCGTATTTGGGTATCCTACTCATTATTATTATCCTTTGGATATTAGGCAATAAATAAAGATATTGGACGGTCTTTCGGACCCGAACCAATTTTTTCATAACTTTTTTCTTCAGCTATTTCCGTATTCCTATTATCCCTCGTGCTTGAAGTCCCCCTTTTTATCACTTTCTCCTACGCCCTACATTTCTTTTTAGGCATAAGGCAGTTTAACTTTCTCTTTAAATAACCATATTTGTCAACAAATATTCCTTTCATTAATCTATTTAATTACCTGTTTTCTTTCAATATGCATTTGTCTAATAATGGGTGTTACACCTTAATTGGCGCCGCTATTTGACGTTTTGAATAAATTTGGTCTAAATTTACGCATATATTGCAGTCTCTCTCAAGTAGGCTGGCAACCTCACACATCCTCCCCCCTGCTTTCTCCTTCTCTCGCTACCCGTTCCCTCCTTTCCTTTTGTAGTACTGTTTATCTGTTCTTTCTCATATTTTTAACCTCATTCCTTCTTACCAACTTTTAGTGCCACAGGAATTTCTCCCTTATCACCTACAGTCCTACTACATGACAGTGGAAAAAACTGCCATCGGGAAAAGAATAACTGGAAATTTATGGCGAAGGTTACGATATTAGTTATTTAGAATGAAAGTGTTGGCACATACGCATTCTGGACGTGATTATCACAGCCACAGTATTTCGCCTTCATAAAACAGGACTATAGGTTTCATGCATTACCTCCTTACGTCCAGCATAACTGTGCAGAACGCCATGTATAACACATTAAGGACCACAAGGACAGTACTGGTAGTCATCGTGATTCTCATGAATCTCTCCATAGGCTATTGAAAACAGTGCTTTATGCTCAACTTCTGAATTATGTTCTCATCATGGCAATGATAGGTAAAGATAATAAAAACAATATATACAACCAAATTATCATTTATTATACAACAAAGCTCAAACTGCCTCCGTGCTACCTGAAAAAAATTAAATACCTGATCATGTATATATATATATATATATATATATATATATATAAAATCATACAGGCTCTACACTTATGAAATTTAACATCGAGTAACCCTATATGGCCAAAGTAATTTCCTCTGCATGGACTCACGTTGTAACGAAACTGGTTGTCCCCCTGCAGTAATTATTAATATATTTTTATGGTCATGTATGACTGAATAGTTTAGTTTATACAAGCGAAAACCTCAGAAATAATACTCACCGAGTATTATTCCTTCTCCAGCAGTTGCGCCTTCAGTGACAAACTTCCAAAAATCCTCTGGCTTGTCAACATAACATTTGCTAGGGTCCTGTGATGCAACCCTGCTTCGTGCAATACTCTTCTCATAGTCTTTTTGCTGATATCATGGTCTGTGCATCGGTTTCTGTGGCGTGTAGTGCAACATGGTGGTTTCCGTGAGGTAGGTTGCCATGCTAGTTAGTGTCCTCTGCTTTACCCAACACAATAAATTTTAGATCAAACAGTGTTGTTCATGGTTATTAATATATATATATATATATATATATATATATATATATATATATATATATATATATATATATATATATATATATATAGGATCAGGATCATGTATTTAATTTCTTCAGGTTACATGTGATTGTGTGAGCTGGTTACACCCTTGAGACTGCAGCACGGAGGCAGTTTGAGCTTTGTTGTATAATAAATGATAATTTAGTTGTATATATTGTTTTTATTATCTTTCCGTATCATTGCCATGATGAGAACATAATTCAGAAGTTGAGCATAAAGCACTGTTTTCAATAGCCTTTGGAGAGATTCATGAGAATCACGATGACTACCAGTACTGTCCTTGTGGTCCTTAATGTGTTATACATGGCGTTCTGCACAGTAATGCTGGACGTAAGGAGGTAATGCATGAAACCTATAGTCCTTCTGTTTTATGAAGGCGAAATGCTGTGGCTGCGATAATCACGTCCAGAATGCGTATGTGCCAACACTTTCATTCTAAATAACTAATATCGTAACCTTCGCCATAAATTTCCAGTTATTCTTTTCCCGATGGCAGTTTTTTCCACTGTCATGTAGTAGGACTGTAGGTGATAAGGGAGAAATTCCTATGGCACTAAAAGTTGGTAAGAAGGAATGAGGTTAAAAATATGAGAAAGAATAGATAAACAGTACTACAAAAGGAAAGGAGGGAACGGGTAGCGAGAGAAGGAGAAAGCAGGGGGGAGGATGTGTGAGGTTGCCAGCCTACTTGAGAGAGACTGCAATATATGTGTAAATTTAGACCAAATTTATTCAAAACGTCAAATAGCGGCGCCAATTAAGGTGTAACACCCATTATTAGACAAATGCATATTGAAAGAAAACAGGTAATTAAATAGATTAATGAAAGGAATATTTGTTGACAAATATGGTTATTTAAAGAGAAAGTTAAACTGCCTTATGCCTAAAAAGAAATGTAGGGCGTAGGAGAAAGTGATAAAAAGGGGGACTTCAAGCACGAGGGATAATAGGAATACGGAAATAGCTGAAGAAAAAAGTTATGAAAAAATTGGTTCGGGTCCGAAAGACCGTCCAATATCTTTATTTATTGCCTAATATCCAAAGGATAATAATAATGAGTAGGATACCCAAATACGGTGGTGAATAATAGACAGTGTTTTTATTTAGTAGATAAAATGCAATATATGCAGCAGATATTATAATAATTCATTTTTGGTAATTTCTTTTCATCTAATCACACTCACCTGTCTTACCCTCCAGCAGACTCTCGTCTCCGCTACCCAACCATTCGTCTCCCCCTCCCACCAGCCAGACTGTGCTGCTTCTTCACCCTCCCACACTACCCCCTATATAACTCCGCCCACATTTCTCCCCTCCTCACCCTCCCACATCCCCCCTCCCTCCACCTGCAACTGTTACCAGAACCACTGAGACCCAAACCAAGTCGCTGGTGGATGGGGTGTAGCCGTTTCATCTGTCCGGAGCTGTACATGAGCGTGTTTTACGATTAAAGTTGTTATAACTGAGCATGCGGGTAAGCGTTTGTAAATAAGTGAGACAAGTATGTGATAAAACAGTGCATTGTGCAGAGATGGAGAATTCGTATTCGTTATTCATCTTCGAATGCATTCGAATACATGATTTATGTTCATTTGTATTCGAATTATTCTTATATCATGGTATTTGCATTTACATTAAAATATATGGTCAGAGTACTCGCATTCATCTAATATATATATATATATATATATATATATACAGTATACTGACGGGTGGTTGCAGATTTCTTATCACAAATAACCATCCATTTGACTGCTAATTTCCGTCTGAAAGCATAGAGAGGCACTGTACTCTCATACACTTTTCTGAGAATAATTTTTGCTGTGTATTTATAATTATTATTACTTAGTAGTAGTAGTAGTAGTAGTAGTTTTTGTAATTATGATTTTTAAAACAATTTTGCTGGTATTTCTATTGGGAATTTGAACGCCTATGCAGGGAAGGGCCTGGCCGCAAGCGAAAATCATCTAAACTGCGCAAGCGCTGGAGTCTTGTCGCTGATTGGCCCATGTTTTCTCTCAGCTGGCAGATGAAAAGAACAGAATTTTGAGCAAATACAATAGTAGAAACTAAAAAAAATTTGCACCTCTTGCTTGTCACAGCTTTAGATGGGTAGGCTGTTATAATATTATTGTACAGTCTGTCACTCACAGTCAGCTTTGGAAGCTTGAAATTATATTTCCTTTAGTAATCGACGATTTATGAACGAATTTGTTAATCATGTTGCAAATGACAGGTCTGGACTTGAGTTGTCAGATTGGCTTAGATGTGAATATATATTTTTTCTTGGTGACCAAAATTGTCTTACGCTATATACCTTATGCACATTTCTCTTAGCCTAGCTTAATCTACAGGAGCTGGGGCTTGTTTTTGTTGTTCTGGTTTTCATGTCTAATCTACGGAATGAAGTTTTACCCAGTAGGCCTATACTGATAAATGTTTTTAAGTCATTCTATGGTATTTTCTTTTATATTTCGATGTTTCCTACAATAGGTAACATAAGGTTAGGTTACGTTAGTATAAGAATAATATTTTTATCATTTCTGACAGAAATGAATGTCAGCTCTGAACTAATCACATTATAAAACATTAAAAAAAGATAAAGTAAAGCTTCAAAGTGAGTTGGGTGTAGTTCTGGAAATTTACCCTTTTAGTATTCGATGATTTATGAACGATTTTGATAATCGTGTTGCAAACGACAGGTTTGGACTTGAGTTTCTCTTAGCCTATTCTACAGGAGCTGGGACTTGTTTTTGTTGTTCTGGTTTTAGTGTCTAATAAGCGGAATATGAGGTTTTACCCTATATACTGATATATTCACACCTACAATAACGACTTGCCTTTGCAGCAGACCAAGTGGGCAGGCCTTGATGCAGGGGTAAAGGCATGAGAAATGGGCATCATTTAGAAATTTTGTTATTAGTGGAAATATGAACATTTTTGTTTGTTTTGTAATATGATATTAACTTGTGTATTCAAACCTCAGGCCGACTCCCCCCGAAGAGGGGAGGGCTTTGAAGGGAAGAGCCTGGCCGCAGGCGAAACAGTCCTGCTCCAGCTAAAACACGGGCCAATCAGCGACGAGACTCTCTGGCGCATGCGCCTTTTAGATGATTTTCGCCTGCGGCCAGGCCCTTCCCTATGCAGCTAAGAATCGGAATGCTCAAAGGGGGAAGAGTTTCGCAGCTCCTGACGGGCTAGCAATGACGTAATCTCAAACACTGCCAGATGATAGATAATACATGTTTATAACAATTTACTTTCATGATCTTAGAGGAAAAATACTCGACTGTTTGTCAAAATATGAAGAATATCTTTATCCTGTTCGTCTGATGCATATAATAATGTTGTGTATGCTTTATAGTAGAAATTAACAAAGTGTACAGTAATTGCCGTGGCAAACTGGCAACTCTCCCACAGGAGTCTGAAATTATATAATTATATTGTTCATTTTTTGACTCACAAAAATTCGCATTTGTTCGTACGGTATTATAATTATGAACTGCAAGGATTAATATAGCACTACACTAAGCTAAGTGAGAAGTTATGTTTTGTTCGAAGCTGTGTGCACAACAATGGAAGAAATTCAAAATGTAAGTTGGCATAATAAAAGCAAAGTTAACTGGCAGGATCTTTCTGCCAGGTTCAATAAAAATTATTTCTCTCTTATTATACCTTCTTTATACCCATTTGACTTTCCATTGTTATGTAGTATACGTACTCATTCGTTTCCTCATCCTGTATATACGAGTATTTCTTCATTTAGTATTATAATAATCCTCTTGCTGTACCAACCAACTTCTCGCAAAAAGACGTGAGGAGTGAGGGCATCGAAGCCTAAATGAGAGAGAGAGAGAGAGAGAGAGAGAGAGAGAGAGAGAGAGAGAGAGAGAGAGAGATTACTGGCAAAACAACAGCAAACATTAAGGAACTTACGAATAGGTGAAACAACAAAACAACAATAAGAATTTATAAAGAGCATGAGGAAGAGAGGGTGCTGGAGTCATGCACCAGTATGTTTTTCCCGCGCTGGCCGTTTGAGTTGCCATTGACATTATTATCTAAGCATACGCTGGGTCACGGTAAGTACTTTGTTTATTTCTACTATAAAACATTCATAACGTCATTATGTGCATTGGGCGAACATAATAAAGATGCTCATCATGTTTTTTAAAAACAGTTGACCATTTTTCCCCAGGAACACAAGTGTAAAATGTTTATACACAAATATTATCGAAAGAGAGAGAGAGAGAGAGAGAGAGGGAGAGAGAGAGAGAGAGAGAGAGAGAGAGAGAGAGAGAGAGGAATAGATAGGTAGCTAGCTAGCTAGCTAGATATTATTTTAGTTTCTAGTAAGCACAGTATATTATAAAATTAATCGATATATTTATTTTCTTAGTGAAATAGTATGTAACTGTATAAATTGGCCTATGCCAGTAGCAAGAAATACATCAACTAATTGAGTAGGGATTATCATAATGATAAAAGCTGTTGCAAAAATAGCATGAACAGATGTTCATCAACACTTCTCAGCAGGCTGTGACATAGGAAGGAGTTACATGAACTATCTTTTTGTAACAAGAAATGAAGCACACAGTAGAAGAGCATCAGAAAAAAAATATATATATATATATATCTTGGTGAAGAATGAGAAAAGTGGAAGGCATATACGTTTTTGGCAAAGGATTACCTGGTAACTTTTGGTCATGGCTACACAGTTCCTTGGCAAACAGTGAGGCAGGAGGCACGGCACCTAAGCAGTGTGATTATATCCTCCTTACAAGCTCCAGTCTGCAGTTTTCTCTCTCTACTCCCGGTTTTGCAACCTTATCATAAAATTACCAAATAACTTGATAGTAGTAGCGAAAGAATCCTCCACACACGCCAGATTAGATTTATGAATATTATTATTGCCTGCAATGTTATACCGCTGTTCACTCTTTCCTAAAAATATCGGCACCAGGGATCGAGTCCCGGATAGTGTGTGAGGTCTTCTGGGAAACACGACAGTCCAAAATGGCCGCACTGAGCCCCGAAGTTTGTTTATACTCCCACCGTGTAAAGCCTTTTGGTTTTGTTACCTCCTTGCGCCTTTTTATATTTTTTAGCGAACTTTAGCAGTGCTCGTAATTTGTGATACTGTGCAGCTGCCGAAGTAAGTAGTTAATTTTCTTTCTTTTCTTGTTCTTTTTATCTTGAAACATTACCAGAAAATTGTTAAAACTACAGGGTGGTTTATAAATAGCACCCTACCCAAAGACTCACCTACCAGTACCGGTATCTTCTGTGTGGCCGGGGCTGCACAGTGCGTTGGTGTGAGTGTGGTAATGGAAGCAGTAAATAATTAAATGATGCAGGGTAGACATTATAACGGTGATTGAACCGTGCCCGCAACATACGAGAAATCGCTCAGTGGAGTAAGAGAAGAGTGTTATGTATGTATCACACTGTCTGTTCTCCATGATTTCACCCTCTATGTTTATATTCACATTACTTATGAATATGTACAGTCGTGGCCATAAATAATCACCTATAGCCTACTCCTGTACCCCGTGCCTCAGGCTGGCTCCCTTACGCGTGGCAAGTCACACTGGAGTAAGAGGGCCTGAGAAGGAGGGGCCAGAGAGAGAAGGGCAGGTGGGTGGGGGGACGAGCGATGGTGCTTGGGTGAAGTGAGGGAGGGTAGGTAGGGGACGGAGAATGAAATGAGAAGTGGTGGCCACATACTTTGTCTATTTTCTTTCATTCAGGGCATCATACAAAGGAGTTATTCGGTAGATAAAGCTGCAATGCACCTTGTATAGCAGCATCAGATAACAAGCTGTAGATACGTTGTGATATCAAAGACTGGCTCATGGGAGAAGTATACTGACGTGACATATTAGATATTACTGTAGTGCAGAGCCATCGAGATTGAGTTGGGCCCAGATTATCAACACCTGGATAAGGCAACCAGAGTCCCGCCTTTAGGGGGGACAGTCTCGCTTATTTTTATTTATTTATTTATTTTTTGTATCTGTCTCGCTTTTTTAATTGTGAATAAAATGTCCTGCTTTTTGTGCAAATTATCTAAAATATCCCCCTTTTAGAAAATTACTGTTACATAAGATATAATATGACCTTTTATAAAATTATGTTGAATTAGTAAAATTATGCCTAATCCAAACCAAATGAAATACCGAATTGTTAACATAAAATCTGTAATACTAACTGGTAACGATGGTCGGTCCATTCAACGTACCGTACTGTATATTGGTCATTGGAGTTCGTTTGAGACATTAGTGTTTGATTAGCAGCCTCAGGGTGAGGTGTTGCGTAGCAGCCGTCGCTGTCACTTGCATTTAAATCAGTCTCTCTCTCTCTCTCTCTCTCTCTCTCTCTCTCTCTCTCTCTCTCTATGTATGTATGTATACACACACACACACACACACACACACACACACACACATGTGAGCTTTTAACTCCATTAAATCTGGTCACCTTACGCGTGGAAGCCAGAGAACGAGAGGACAAGGACCCGCCTCCTCCAGCACACAAAAGACGAGTGGAAGCTGTTCAGATGAAACAAGCAAACCATCAACAACACTGTTTCCCCGGAGCCGCGAAGCTTGCATGAGGTTTTTAGGGCATGAGGCCACTAGACTACTTACAAAGGCTTTCCTGGTTGCTTTGGCTTGACCAGTGTCGGTAAACATTGACACAGGTATATTGGGGGAGTTTGGATAGGAGTTTGTTTCATTTTCCCTCTGACAGGTAATCAGATATACCGTTACTATGTCCACCAATGAGCACAGACGTCAAATTTATTTACCTTTTGTGCACATTTATTTTAAATAGCCTTTTCATATAGAGCTGTCATTAAATAATTATTTAATTTACATGATGACTGTATAGAGGGAGTGTATACCGCGAGGGTGATCATATTTACTGTGGACACAGCCATGCCAAAGGTTGCATATAATATTTAGTTCCAAAAATTAATTACATGTAAGGGTAGAGGACGTTTCTTACACAAACATTGCGAAAGTCAAAGCCATCCAGAGTCCATTCTGCGTCTAAAGTCAAAATACAGTACATAGACAAACACAAATATCTGGCTCAGCACAAATGTTTGATGTCAGTATATTTCACGAGTCAGTCCTTGATATCACCACCTATCTAAAGCTTGTTATCTGACGCCGCTATACAAGGTGTTATGCAGCTTTATCTACGGAATAGTAACTCCTTTATATGACGCCCTGAATGAAAGACAATGGACAAATTATGTGGCCACAACTTCGCTCTTCATTCTCCCTTCCCTACCTACCCTCCCTCCCCGCCCTCACTCCACACTAGCAAAATCGCTCGTCCCCCCACCCACCTTCCCTTCTCTTCTGGCCCTCCCTCTCAGCCCCTCTTACTCCAGCGTAACTTGCCGCCCATAAAGGAGCCAGTCTGAGGCACGGGGTACAGGATGATAGGTGATTATTTATGGCCACGACTGTACACTAGGAGGGGACTTTGGTACATACAGAAATACTAGTATAATATATTGACGAAATTAGAGTGCAGTAGTATGTTAATCATTCAACCTCTTTAGCAGCTATACTATGCACCATCAGGGGACTTTTTACATATGTATACTCTCAAGACTGTTTTATTTCTTCACGACCTCCTTGCATTACCTTCTTAATTTTCTAATACTGATTATGTATTCATTCACATCTGTACGTCCCAGCCACCTTCACACTGCTAACCAGTTTATATTCGTTTCACGTGTCAGCATCATCCGTAGTCTAATTTTATTTTACATATTCCTCTCCTTTTTTTTTCTCTCTCTCTTGTGGAGCTGGAATTGTATAACACACACAACAGGCACGTAACATACAACACAGATACACACACTTTCTCTGCTAACCATAACAA
This sequence comes from Coenobita brevimanus, assembly GCF_032717465.1. Lineage (NCBI taxonomy): Eukaryota > Metazoa > Arthropoda > Malacostraca > Decapoda > Coenobitidae > Coenobita > Coenobita brevimanus. Next base: position 20,273,269 of record NC_137034.1, read on the forward strand.
TTTCTGACAGTGTTTAGTCCTCAGCACATGCTGAGTCAAACTACCAAAAACTTTCCCATTATTAAGAAAGAAATATTCCAGGGATAATGAAAAACATCAATATGACGGGAAGAGTAATTACTGGGTGGAAGGCACTGTGATCAACAGGATAATGAGTTCCAACCACCAATTACCACAGTCTCTGATCCCCACTTAGCTTTGCCCCCTCTTCTCTCCCTCTTGTGCCCTCATTGCAGCCTTCTTCTCTCCTACCATCCCTTCTTAATCTAGTTTCCTCTTTACCCTCCTTTTCCCTTACTACACCTCTCTACTTTCCTACTTACCTTCGTCCCTGCTCTTCACTTTCCTCTCTCTGTCATCCTGTCTATTTTCGCTCTTCGCACCACCTCCCTCCTCTCTCTCTCTCTCTCTCTCTCTCTCTGCTGATGTTTTTCTTCTCCAATTTCCCTTTCATTATTTTTCATCTCATAACCATAGGCAACGCTACTCTCTTGCAGCCCTCCATCTGACCAAGCACATACCCCCCACCTCCCTGCACACCTAACCAAGCGCATAATTATCTGCCTTCATCTCCTCCCCCCCTGTATAGCACAGAGACATTAAAACTCATTAAGGTCAGTGATATAGAAAAGGGAAGTGTGATAAATAAAAAATTAAAAAAGCACCATCATCACTATCTCCATCTTCATCATCATCATCACACCACCACCACCACCACCACCATCATGACCACTGCAACTACCACCATCTCTACCACTACCATCATCATCATCATCATCACCACCACCACCTCCACCATCACCACCACCACCACCACCACCACCACCACCACCACCACCATCATCATCATCATCATCATCATCATCACCCCCACTACCACCATCATCATTGCCACCACCATCATCATCAACAACACCACTACCACCATCACCGCCACCACCACCATCACCGCCACCACCACCATTATCACCACCACCATAATCACCATCATCATGACCACTTCAACTACCACTATCAACACTACCACTACCATCATCATCATCATCACCACCACCACCACCACCACCATCATCATCATCATCATCATCATCATCACCCCCACTACCACTATCATCACTGACACCACCATCATCATCAGCAACACCACTACCACCACCACCATCACCGCCACCACCACCACCATCACTACCACCATCATCACCATCATCATGACCACTGCAACTACCACGATCATCACTACCACTACCATCATCATCTTCATCACCACCACTACCATCATCATCTTCATCACCACCACTCCCACTAACATCAACGCTACCTTCCACCCCCCGGGGGGACCACAACTCCATGTGACCAAATGGGATTTTTATATACCCACGGGTATATATACGTACGAAACCCTGGGTGATGTGCTTCACTGTGTACAGTACAATACATACTAATCCATCTACTAGTTAAGATTACTAGGGCAGGGTACACTGAAATCTCTGAGGATTTTTTTTTTCTTTTCATTATAAAAAAAAAATACTTAAGACACAGCATTCTACCTATGAAAAGGTGCCAGTTCACTATAAGACACACAACTCTGTGAAATTTCATGACTTTATAGTGAATAGTTTTTGATTTGTGTCTTGAGATTACTGGCTCAGGTAGCAGTGCAATCTCGGAGAAAAATTACACATTTCTTCTTATCACAAACACTGTATAATTCAGACACAGCATTCTAACAGTCAAAAGGCATTAGTTCACCATATGAAACACAACTGTGTGAAATTTCATAACTATAGTTAATATTTTCTGAGATTTTCTCCGGAAACGAAATCTCAAAGCCTGGCCAGCTGCCCAACTCGACAGATGGATACTAGTGATAACAATACCTTCCTTTGACATTGTTAGGTGGAGGGTAAAAATGCCATATAAACAACTGTCTGAATCTCATCCACTACGGAGCTACAGATACTGATAACATTATGGGGTAAAATGAACTGCTGAATATTCCACTCATATGGTCTTCAGTAATTGAAGATTTTCAACAAGTAGGTACATTTCTAATTTAGAGTTCACTCACCTGTCATTTCACTAAGTTATGCCCTTTCCTTCCAGGACACCGTATAATACTCTAGACTAGAGCTGTGATTTCGCGAGAATTAAAAGTCAACCGAAGTTGGCTTCTGTTGACTTTTTACGTCATAATGTTGACTTCGGCGCCATTTTCTTGTGCAGGCGAGGACCAAATCCAACATTATGACGTCATCAAACTGGACCTGTCCGGTTGACTTCGCCTCAACAATGGTTGGGAGCGGTGTGGCCCATAACCGTGAGGAGAGCAATTTCTCTCGATGATTTTCCCACTTCCCACGTCCCGATGATACGGTCATGGAGGGTAATGCTCAGGATTGGTTGGACTCTCCCCTTCACCCATCCTATTGCCGCGCCTCTCTGCCATTTCAATAGTGAAAAAAAAAAAAAAATAATAATAATGTCTTAAACTATTCATATGGTTCATTGTTGATTATATTGCACGATAATTCTGGTAAAACCATCTTGCACTGCCGTTCTCGCCTACATTTAAAACAACCTTCTCTCTCTCTCTCTCTCTCTCATTTCACAAAATAATTATGGGGTTTTACCCTCCTGGCATTGCCACATTCTTGCCATCCATGATAACTTGCAATGCTTATTAATATCAAAATAGAAAACAAAGTTATATCAACAAAACTCTATGATAAAAGAGATTATTATAATTTTGAAATTGTATCATACCCAAATTTGTCGGGAAACATACCTAGAGTTCCAGCGTGCGGTGTATACATGTTTTAGTTGCAACGGGTCGCAAAGGCAAGTACAAATTTGGAAAACTTTACTGCAAGAATCCAACAGATCACAAGAAAATTCCTCAGTCAAGGATTTTTCAAAACAGAATTACACAAAACATTCAAGAAAACGTATCACCGTCACTATAATTCCTTCAAACACCTGAAGGAGATATAAATAGTCTTATAATAGAAATATTTGATTCTGCTACGGATACAATAGTATCCCAGGGCCGTCGACGGGCAGAGAGTGCTCACGGGATATATATATATATATATATATATATATATATATATATATATATATATATATATATATATATATGTGTGTGTGTGTGTGTGTGTGTGTGTGTGTGTGTTATAAATTAACGAATTACGAGTTACTTGCAAGTTAAACTATACCGAAGTTTGTTGACGTAGTCTTGAATTTTGGCCAAATTATTGGAAGTACTGAGTTACATTAATTTTAAGTTAAAACCGATCTTAGATCTCTGATAAACCGAATCTCGACTGATGGTTCGCTGTAGACTCTGCTTATGTCTGCTAATGCTGTAAAACATCAGTTTCATGCCCACGGATTCTAACAAAAGCAAAAAGTGTCAGATATTACCAGTGTTTTGGCAATATCGAATAACTTATTTGTGCTGGTGCTGTGTCATCTGGAATGAAACCTTTGTCGAGGCTGCTTTACACAGCATGCGGTATCAGGCGTTTGATCGATAAACACTAAAGTTGTAATCTTAGTATCCAAGGTTCGAATGTTATTGCATAACATAAAAATATTATTTGCGTTTGATACATTTGTTCTCAATTTCAGTACTGTTTTCATAAGTCCACTGGCATGCCATAAATATACCTTTGTTGTTTCAAATACACTGTAATGTATGTGAGTCCCCACTTGAAAAAAAAAAAAATGTAATGGGTGAGCAATACCCAAGTGGTGGCATAAGTGTGAGACATGTAAAAAGCAGCGATTCAGTCACTCAGCTCTGGTGCTTGTACTAATCGATTCCATGCCTGCAAATAAGAGAAGCTTTGGACAAAAAACATACACAGTACAAAAAATACAAGCCTTTCTGCAGGTTGTGATTGATGATGCAAAGAATTGATGAAAGTCTGATTAACTTTCCCTCCCATGCTGCCTAATCCCGAGGAAAATTAAGCCAATCTCTTCCAATCCCCAGCTTGCAGACCAAGTATTAATTATTCCAAGTATTAATAATCCTGGGTCCATCCAACTTGCTGGTGCTGTCATCACTCATTTTTCAGAGAAGAGTTGTTGAGGTGCCTGGATTACTGAGCATGCACATCATTATGATTGTTCAAGATAAGTGTTCTGCCTGGGGGTGTGGCAATCGCTGAAACTCAAGGAAGAAAAGCAGTATGTTCCTACCTCATTGCAACGAGACAAGGATTCACACAGTTCTGTTATTTCTGTCATAGAGATTAGTGTTACCCCATCAGAAAACTAACAGTACAGTGGGCTCGCACAGTGAGTGAGAGATTGGACGGTCCTGGTTCTTGTGCACTCTGAAATCGCGCTCTGAGAATACACACTCTTATGGGAATAATAACATATGGGCCGTACCCCCTCATACCAGGACATTTTTTGGCCTTTAGAGACATAATAATGGTAAAATTTTTCAGACATTGCACTACATATATAGCTACAATAAAAAAATATGGGCAGTCACCTTAACAACAGTAGACAACAGGCCTGCTGAACTTTAATAACAGGGGTTCCAAGGCGCGGCAACACTTACAGCACCACACACCCCACCACACCTCCCGCCGCACCAACACTTCCCTCCACAGACTCCTCCTGAGCACCTTCCCCAGGAGCCTCAGAGTCACTCATTTCGGCCATAAACCCCTCGAAGTCCAATGCTGACACATCTGACATTGCATCCTCTTCATCCTCAACAGGAACAGGATCAGACGATGTAGATGGTTCCTTACTTTTACTAACTGTGCATAACTTGTTATGAGCATGTCTCTTCTGTTTATTTCTTGCCTGTGCCTGTCTGTGTAGAAATAGAAGACTTTGTCGATACCAACGAGAACTTCCTCCATTCTTAGGTGTCTGACTTCCTGTTCCTTCACCTCTTCCTTGAGCTTATCCACGGCAGCAAGGATCTTGCTTATTCTTGATATACACAGCTCTGTCCTCCCCTCCATCACACTAGGCTGCCCGACTTGACTCTGCCTGGCGTCGGGCTCTGTGTCAGCCTCGTCTGTTCATTGCAAGACTTCCTTGGGAGGCTGTTCCTCAGTAGCAGTGCACTTCCCATATGTCTACCAATGTAACTTCCTTGAAACCTGGTAGAGCTTGTGCTGCTGTCAGTGTTGCTGCCTCAGCCTCGGCCAGTGGTTGAATGGCCGCGTCGTGGGTTGTGCATAAGTGAGGCACAAGCAGTCGCCATACATGGTTCACCGTTGAAGGTGTAATCTGGTGTCATGCTTGTAGGAGAAAGTCAACTGTGTCCTTCACTGTGAAACGATGCCAAAATGCCTCAACAGTCAGGTCATCTGTGGCTGGTCAGGATACAGCTGCTGGTGGAGATGGTACAGGAGCAGGTACCTCATCGAGGTTTTTGTCAAGTTCTTCTTGTAGGGCATGAAGCTCCTCTTGAGTGTCAGTCTTCCTATGTAGGCAGTCATACACTTGCTTGTGGGATAAATGCTTCACAGTGGCGATCAGTTCTTGATCCAGTGGCTGCATGAGTGACGTTGTCTGGGGCGGCAGAAACACAACACGACAATCCTCGTGCAGATTTCCTAGGCATGGAGGGTGACTTGGTGCATTGTCCAGCACAAGGAGCATCTTAAATGGGATGCCAAGTTCCCGACACTTAGCCCTGGCATCGGGGAGGCAGTGCTTCGTTAACCAGTCTGACATAATGTTCCCGGTCATCCAACTATTTGCAGACTAGTACCAGTACACACCACTGCGTCCATGTTCGTGAGGTTTTTCTAGAACATTGGTTGCGAAGCTGTGTGTACAACAGTTGGCCTCATCTTGTGGCTCCGAGATGGGTTTACAGCAAACATTACCGTCATCTTACACTTCTGGAGCTTGTGACCAGGGGCTTGTTTCTGTTTTTTAGTGATCTAAATTTATTTGGGCATGGCCTTGTAGTATAATGACGTTTCGTAGATGTAGATCTGGTCCTTGGTGTACTGTCCTTCTTCAAGAAGTGCTCTAAATATTGCAGGATACTCTCTCATGGCCAGCTAGTCAACTGAGGCGCATTCACCAGACAGTTTGATGTGACGGAGTTCCTTGCATTTCAAAAAACGGTGCAGTCATCCTACCGATGCCTTGAAAGGTTTGTCCACAGATAACTTGCAAGATGTTGCCTTGTAAAAGAGCTGGGCTTGGTTCCGAATAAATCTGCCATTAAGTGGTACACCTTCCTTCTCCTTCTTCATAATGTAGGTGGCAAGATACCGTTCCATAAGTATCATCACACGATTTCCCACCCGGGAATGGTTGTCAAGTTCAGATGCACCATATGTCTTCACAAGTGCCATGATGGCATCACAGTTCTTCAAACTGTCCTCACTGTTAATTTAGCCAGTCCCAGGGCTTTCCCAGTAACTGTGTTTCCTTGCCCCTCCTCCTTGAACTCGATAACCTCCAACTTGGTTGCATGCGTGAGGAGTTTCCTAACTCTTGGGGCTGGTGGCATGGTACGGTGAAGGTACAGTCATGAGAAAAACTATCGTTACCCCCAGCTATATTCGATGAGAAAAGAACGTTACCCGGGCTATGTGGGCGGGTCCTTGCTGTACGCCCCTCCCCTATCTAGTGTTGCCATATCACAATCCCATTACAAGAGTTGGAATAATGAGCAAGAATGAGCCATGTGGCGGGGAAATATATAGGACGTGTTTGCGTTACCCTGAGCACCCTAACGGGGATTAATAATGAAACTTGCGACGTTTATTATTTTCCTAGTATTCAGCACTTATTATCTATAGAATACAACAAATAAATTATTTTAAAGTGCATTAAATCTATAGGCATCATTTTTTTTTATATATAATAGTGTAGCAGGGGTGCACGAGTCCATTTGTTGGCTTTAGATGGGTGGTTAAATGCTTCAGATGGATGCTTCAGTTAGTGGCATCCATGCGTCGACGTTTAGAGGCTGTTTTGGAATCAGGGGGTGGGTATACAAAATATTAAAGCAATGAGACTGAACACGTATTATTGTTTTCCTTCTACTCAAAATTTATTGTATGTCGAAAGCAATATATACCATTATTACACTGAAATTTACTAACTTGGCTTGCATCGGCTGAATTACTATCATACGTCTGGCATTGGTGCACATACTCATTGCCCGTCTGCATGTGTGTTGCTGACTCTGCACCATTCTGTTTTAATGAATTCGGTGCCAGGTAATAAAACATATTTTCTCAATGCACAGAGGCCAAACGATATAATTAGCTTTTATTACCCCTAGCACAAATTCTAATATCTGTGTCTCACATAACCGACACTGACGGGTTTGCAGCATAAACTTTCCAGCCTGTCATTCGACAACACTTCGTCGTTGTGTCTTAGTGCATAGCTCTGAAGGGTAACAATAGTTTTTTTATGACTGTACAGTACAGCCTAGGGTGGAATAAAAAACAGCAACACGTTGTACACGACAGGTTAGCTGCAGAGAGCGGATATGTACTGTGCACAAGCCTTGTCTGTAACAGTGCGCCCACCACCTCCTGCCCCAGCTGCGCAGTAGAATGCCCCGGGAATTTCTGCGCATCAGCATCATGACACATGATGATGGATGCGTTGTGTGGGGGGGGGGGTTGCGTACTAATGGAAAATGGCATTTTTGAGTCACTCCTTGCCTCTACCTCGCATTCTGCGAGCTAACTCGTACATTCAAGGTCTTTGGTTATGATTTTTGGTCACTCGCGCACAATGCGATTTGCGCACTCTGAGCTCGCAGAGTAGGCAAGCCCACTGTAACTCTCTCTCTCTCTGTCATATATATATATATATATATATATATATATATATAGTTTCTATCTATCTATCTATCTATCTATCTATATATATATATATTCCGAACCTGTCAGGGTAACCCGATGGCACTTTGACAGGGCAGACTGGGATGGATTTAGAATTTATCTTGCTGATGTTCCATGGCAGTCTTTCTTCTCTAGTGTTTCAAATTCTACCCAGTCCCACATTTGCGACTTAATACTAGCTGGTATGGATTTATTCATACCAAGTCAACAATTCACTAAAAGATCAAACTCTCCAAAATGGTTTGATGGCAATTGTGCCAGAGCAACAGCCCAAAAGTCATTAGCATATAACTCTTACTTAAAATCAGAAACATCTGAATCACTCTCCCAATTTAAAATTGCTAGAAATCATGCAAAAACTGTATTAAATCTATCTAAATCAAACTTTCTTCAAAAGCAAGCATCAAAACTACTTAACAACCCTAATGACAATAGAATATTCTGGTCAACTCTTAATTCTTTCAATAATAACTTTAACAAGTCATCTTCCATTCCCCCACTAAAATCTTCAGATGGCAATATTACAAATGACCCACGTGGGAAAGCAGATATCTTTGCTAGTACCTTTGCAAGAAACTCTACCACAGATGATACCAGCCAGAATGTCTTAGTACTGGAACTTGATTCTCCTGAAATTGACCCACTTAAAATACAGACAAGATTCGTAAAATCCATCCTAGACAATTTACCTACCAACAAAGCTCCAGGCCCAGATGGAATTCCGCCAATTGTTTTGAAAAAGTGTTCCCCTGAACTTGCCTCTGTCCTAGCCAAATTATTCAGACTATGCATACGTACTTCTTTATTCCCAAATTCATGGAAAGAAGCCAATATCCACCCAGTTCCGAAGAAAGGAAGTTCGTCTTACCCCTTCAATTACAGACCAATAGCTGTCACATCTTCTCCTGGTAAGGTATTTGAAACTTTAATTAATAAGCATATTGTTAAACATCTTGAATCCAACAACTTAATTAGTGGTAGACAATACGGTTTTCGCCACGAAAGATCCACCATTGACATACTCAATCTCTTAACTCATACCGTCCATCAATCAATAGATCTTTTTGGAGAAACTCATGCAGTAGCTCTTGATATCTCTAAAGCTTTCAACAGAGTATGGCACCGTTCCCTGTTGTCCAAACTCCCTTGCTATGGACTAACGTCTTTTGTTCTTTTGATTTCTTCTTATCTTAGTGACAGGAAAATAAGAGTAAAAGTAGATGATGTATATTCGAATTTCCACTCAATTAACGCCGGCGTGCCGCAGGGATCAGTTCTGGCGCCAACCCTATTTCTGGTTCATATTAATGATCTCTTATCTGTCACTCACAATCCCGTTCATTCATATGCAGATGACTCAACACTACATAGTTCATTCACACTCAGACTTTCATTTACAAAGTCTAATATCTCTACCTCTCAACTCAGTACAGCCATCTCCATAAATCAAGATCTAGCTACAATCAGTGAATGGGGACAAAACAACCTTATCTCTTTTAATGCTAGTAAAACTAAATATATACAGTTTACTAATAGACAGATATTGCCAGATTCGTACATTACCTTCAGTGCTACTAATATTCCCATCTCCAAAAGTATTGAAATTCTTGGTGTCTCACTTAACAGTGCCCTCAGCTGGACCTCTCATGTCAGATCACTTGCTAAAACCGCCTCAAAGAAACTTGGATTATTGTACAGAGTCCGTAACTTCTTCGCCGATGAGCAGTTAGCTATAATTTATAAGAGTCATGTGCGCTCTCAGCTTGAATATTGCTCACCCTTGTGGAATGGTTGTGGAGAGGTTGCATTAAGACAACTAGACAAAATTCAGAATAAAGTTGTTAGAATCGTTAACAACCCTGCCATTACATATAAACTACCTCCCCTGCAAGTATGAAGGAATGTTGCCTCCCTTGCATTATTTTACAGATATTTTTTTGGCAAAAGCTCAGATGAAGTTGCGTCCATGGTGCCACCTCTCCATGCCTTCCCTCGTGCTACACGGGCATCTGGTAGCGCTCATGATTGGAATGTCACTCAGCCATATTGCAGAACTTCTGCCTATCAGAATTCTTTCATTCCCCGAACTGCATCTCTCTGGAACTCCCTTCCCCAGAGTTGTTTTCCTCCAAATTTCAACCCACAACTGTTCAAGTCTAACTGTTACAGATATTTTATGAATAGAGGACACCAGTAATCTGGTGTATGGATTTTTTTTTTCCCCCATTTGTTTTTCCTTCCTCCGTTCTGTTATTTAATATATATATATATATATATATATATATATATATATATATATAGTCTCTCTCTCTCTCTCTCTCTCTCTCTCTCTCTCTCTGTATATATATATATATATATATATATATATATATATATATATTATATATATATATATATATATATATATATATATAATTTATAAATGAATGTAGACCACCTTAATGCTTATGAAACCTGTTCTTTGTACCAACGTTTAGAGTGAAAGGTGAGTTCCTTGAAGAGAACAAATTGCGCATTGTGTAAACGTGTATTCGGGAGAAAAACACGTGTTAACGGAAATTCATTTGAACATAAAATTTGCTCTATATATCATCTTAATGGATATTTTGACATTGTTTTGTAGGATCTTGGTACAAAATCATAAGAAATTTCTGGCAGACTTCCAGGAAGGGAGGTATGGTCGTTTTCATGACCCACCTCCGCCACCCCTACACACACGTACGCACACACGAACGCAACACAGGTAATAGCACCTAAAAATGTCCTTAAGTCAAGTTGGGTTGTGTACCCTCAGTGTCGCTTGGTGTTACAGCAGCAGCCTCGTTTGAACACTAACTCACGCCTTAATTTGCCTCTGTAATTTGATAATGAGTCTTGGTGTCTACCTTGCATTGTTGGTGTAACTGGGCTGCGAGAGGCTTTATAACTGCCATGCCCCAATGACAGACATTACCTTTCAGACAGCCAAAAGAAACAGTGTTTGATGTGTCACTATATCAGTCTAAAAAGTTATAATGAAGCTACATGATTTCAGGTGTCATAAGCAGAGACACGTATTGCTTCCCAGGATGCCCTCTTGCGTTAGATGGGTGGCGGATGGTTTGAAAAAGTGCCAAAAGAACATTATAATCAATGTGCAGAGCTTAACACATGCGACGTAATGCACGCACGCTGACAGACAGACAGACAGACAGACAGATAGATAGAGAGACAGACAGACAGACAGACAGACAGAAAGACAGGCAGATAGATAGACAGTCAGACAGACAAACAGACACTGGTATGCACTCTCGCGCATGCGCAGGCACGCGCGCGAAAACACACACACACACACACACACACACACACACACGAATCTCACGCAGCCCTTATCACTCACTCCATTATTTCACAAATCATATCCACACTTTAACCACCAGAACTCGCACAGCTCACCTCTAAACACTCAGCCCTCCCACTCACACCACCACCACGACATTCCCACCTCTCTCACACTCTCACCACCCCCACTCCCATCTCTCCCATACTCGCCTTTCATCACGCACACCCACTGGCACCTTTAATGTATTATCAACATGCTCATATATATATATATATATATATATATATATATATATATATATATATATATATATATATATATATATATATATATATATATATATATCTATCTATATATATATATATATATATATATATATATATATATCCTCATCCATCTCCTTACTGCCGCCTCCCCCACTTAAACATACCTAATCATCCTCAGTTCCACACCCCCGTCATCAACAACCAAGCCTACGCTACACCCTCCCTACCCACGACACCCACACCCACACAGCCACACTCTCACCAGTCTCACCATCCACATCCACGCCACGGCAATTTTGGCAAATAGGATTAGAGAACACTTAGAAAGATTTAATCTCATAAATGAAAGTCAACACGGATTCAGGCAAGGACGATCCTGCCTCACAAGCTTGTCATTCTTCTCGGAGGTCTGTGAGGCAGTAGATAGCGATAAATCTTATGATAGTATTTATCTGGACTTTAGTAAAGCTTTTGATAGGGTCCCACACGAAAGGTTAGTTTGAAAGGTTCGAGCACACGATATAGACGGCGATATCTTAAAATGGATAGAATCATGGTTGAAAGGACGAAAGCTGAGAGTATTAATAGATGGAACTAAGTCGGATTGGGCAGTAGTAAGTAGCGGTGTACCACAGGGTTCAGTACTCGGTCCCTTACTATTTACTGTATATATATATGATCTAGACTTAGGAATCACTAGCAGTGTCAGCATTTTTACCGACGATACAAAAATAAGGCGTATCATTAACTCGACTGACGAGCGTCATAACTTACAAAAGGATCTCGATATATTGTCCAAATGGTCCAAAACTTGGCAAATGGAATTTAAAGTTAAAAAAATGTAAAGTACTTAACGTAGGCAAGACCATTGGAAATACTAAATATAGCTTAGATAACAAAGAAATTAGCAAATAGAAATGCGAGAGAGATCTAGAAGTTATGGTTAGTAACGACCTCAAACCAAGGCAGCAGTGTATTAATGCGAAAAATAAAGCAAATAGGGTCCTAGGATTTATTTCGAGAAGCGTGCATAAAAAGTCATCAAAAGTATTACTGCAACTTTACCAACTTTATCTAGCATTAGTAAGGCCACATTTAGACTACGCTGTACAATTTTGGTGTCCTTACTATAGAATGGATATTAACTAGTTAGATAACGTACAATGAATGACAAAAATGATACATGATGTTCGGAACCTGTCATATGAAAGACTGAAAAGACTAAGCTTGCACTCACTAGAGAGGCGTAGAGTAAGAGGAGACTTAACTGAGGAGTTTAAGTGGATGAAGGGTATAAATAAGGGAAATATTAGCAAGGTACTTAAAGTGAGCATACAGGATAGAACTAGAAGTAATGGTTTCAGACTAGAAAAATTCCGTTTCAGTAAGGAAATAGGTAGAAATTGGTTGGTATTAGAGTAGTAAAAGAATGGAATAAGCTGCCCAGTAAAGTAGTTGCTGCCTCCTCCATTGAGAGTTTCAAGCATAGGCTAGATATGCATTTGCCAAATAAGGGGTGGGTATAGAAAAAAAAAATCTTATAACCAATACTAATTCACACTTTTTCCTTTTCAGGTTACACTATCATAGTCTCTATTCTCCTTTCACACTTTCGTATAAAATGTCCACGCCAGTTATTCTATACTGCCTGCTGTTCTTTCTGACTTTTTCCTGCCGGCTTCGGCTGGAGGGTTTGGAGGGCGGGAGAGAGCCTTCTTCTTTGCCTTCCTTTTCTCATTCTAGTAGTTCAGTTACTCTTCTAGGAGCTGCCTAGCATGGGTCAAAGGGCCTACTGCAGTTATCCTCGTTCTTATACCTACCCTCTCCGATTCACACTCTCACCATCAAACCAACACACCCTTTCTACCCACGTCCCCACATCACACCACCCACACCCACACCTCACCTTCACAGCTTTACATCTTCACCACACCTGGACCCCCACACCCACACCGCACTTGACCCAGACAGCGCCCTCTGCTTCTGGTCAATAAGACAAGAGGCGGAGCAGTGTGGAAGTCAGGTTTAGTGACACACTGAGGACACTGTATTGATGTACTTGCCTCTCCACGATGCTGCTGTCAGTCTGTCTCTCAGTTCGTCCTTTCTCTGTTCATCTGTTTGTGTCTCATCATCTGTGTATGTATCCTTTCATCTGCCAGGCTGACTCTTCTTCTGTCTCAGTCTGCCATCCTGTCTCTCCGTTTACCTGTGTATCTGTCTTTTTATCCGTTTGTGCTCTCTCTATTAGCTTGACTATCGGTGTGTCTGTCTAGCCCACACCGTCGTTTGCCTGTTACTTTGTCTGTTACGCTTGATTTATTTTAGAATCTTTACAGAGAGCTTTTCTATGTAAACTCTTCAGTCTGATTACATTATTTACTGCGTGTACGACGGATATTCTTGCCACATTGACGTACTATAATCCAAACTGAGGTAAAATACTGCACGTCAGTGATTATACTTAAAGACACCTTGACTTTTAGGTATTTCCAAAGCTATGGGGCGTTCGAACCTGAGATTTACTCTACAGTTTAATACTTGCAAATGTCTGTGTAAGATTTGTAAAGGTACGAGAGAGAGTTCAAGTGGCAATCTCTTGTGTCTGGCAGCTTTCTTGATAATAAAAAACTAAGCTCAATTTTCAATTTTCAGCCCTTTTACTCCTCCCCGGTGTGTCCTCTAACACCAGATTTAAATTCTTCTTTTTCTCGTATTATACGCCAAATAATCGCAACGCTACTTATTACAACTATCAAAACACAGACGGACTTCGCCACCAGAGGGCCGGACATAAACAAATAATTGCTGTGTGTGGCTCATATTCCTGTTTTTTCCGCTGGTCCTTGCCTTCCAACACCCTTCTGTCATTGCATCAAGCAACATAAAGATCTAGTGCTTACTTCACTGTTGGTTGTGTTTTTCTTGTGTTTGGATTTAGCCTGTAGTTTGGGGGAAAATTCAGTACGGCAGACGGAGCCCCCCTGGTCCGGTTTTCTCGTTTCTGCGCATGTGCACTGTGCAGTACGACCTGTGTGACGTCGTGGACGAGTCACTCCACATCCCCTGCTACCACTGGTCTGTCCTGTCGTGCTGGTGAAGCTGATACCCCGCTCACCCTGCTACTTGCCTAGGTGTGCAGTATGGAGTACTTGGTTCCTGCCACCCTCGAGGACCTTGAGGCTGACCTGGCGCTGAGTGATGAGGTTGAATGACTCAGAGTGACTTGCCACAGCTACCACAAAGTAGTGGCAGTGTCTCTAGCTGGGGAAGTGCTATGGAACCAGCATTACCTGTACCTGCTGCACCTCACCTCATCGGCCAGGTATCTTCCTCTGCCAAGCGCCCTCTGCATAACACCTCGGACAGCAACAGTGAGCCTTCATCCCCTGCTACCAAATCCTCCAAGCAGCAGGAGACTTCTGATCCTCTGCAAAGTGCAACCACTCTTGGATCCAACACTCCTTGCCTCCTGCAGCTTGTTCAATCCCCCCAAGTTTTGCCGTTGCTTCCTGCCTCTACGCCTCTGTTGTTCATGACCAGGGCTGACTACATGAAGCTTTTATTAAAAGACAACCCAACTGTGGACATCAAACTTCGATGGTTGTTTGAGGTCAACCATGCTTTTCACCTTGACCACACCCAAGCGGAGGTCAAGATGTCTGCCATCACTTCCCGTTTGGTCTACATCTCCAGACGTCGAAGGGACATCGTAGATAGCGTAACTAAAAGAGAGTTCCTATCTCTTTCTTTGGAAATTCAAGACTCATCTGAGAGGCTCTGCTAGTTTCCTACTTACCTCCTTACATGTTATCCTATCTGCATTGATCCCAACTTGGCCAAGGAGCTGCCAGGTTTCTACTCAGCCCGACGTTTCCACCAAAATGGCACTCCTATCAATCAGCTGGTAGTCATCTGGAGCCTTCCTCACCCTCCACTACCAAGTGTCACTTTCAGCTTCCTTCCCTGCCTCCCATCTTGTGAATTTTGCAAGATGAAGGGCGAGCAACCGTGGTGCTTTCGATGCTGGGGCATTGCTCACATCTCCCGGTATTGCTCTGCGCCAGAATGGTGTGCATGGTGCTCTGGCCAACACGACTCTCGGACGTGTCCTCACTGACCCCCTTCACCTGCTTCTGATACAGCCTCGATGCAACCCAACCCTCCACCTCCAGATACCTTGCACTGGAAATGTCCCTGATGTCATCAAGAAGGGGTTAATGTTTGGCATGGCTGCACTAGACACCGGACTAACCCTGCCCCCATTGCCAAGGGTGGGGCTCCACTAGCCTCACCACTACCACCACCACTCTGCGCTGCAGCTCTCTCTGCCTCCACTGTTGGCTTGGACTCAGTTGCAGTCACTGAACTTCCCAATGCTGTTGCCACTCTCAAGACTCGGATTAGCTCACTTACGGCACGTTTCGATGCAGTAGAAGCCCTCATTGATGGCTTGGTTAGTAAGCTAGTCACACTTGAGACAACATTAAATTCACTGGCTGAATCACAACAAGCCATCATTACGACTGTCACCACTCTTACGGAGAAGCTGGACTCCATTGTCACTCCCCTTGCATGACTGAATGCTACCCCCAGGGAGTCTTCCCCTCGTGGCACGCCGTGTAGCACTTCTCTTGCCACCACCAATTCCTCATCTGGCACTCATAAACGTCATGCAAAGTTCGGTAACATGGCACAACAGCATGTCATCTCTTGGAATGCGTGTGGTGTTCCTAACCGGTCTAAACTTACTGCACTCAAAAGATATGTATACAGTCGCCACCTGGATATCATTTTCATTCAGGAATCCTGTGTTGGTCGTGTGCTAGTTGGGGTAAAGGCACCCACTCTCAGTGGTTATGTTTCTTATGTCTGTCGAGTTAGGAATGGACTTGTCACGAATGTCCACTCCTCCATCCAGCACCGTTTCCTCTAAAGCTCTGTGGATGACGAGACAACCTTCCAGCTTCTTGAGATCACCATTGGAAGCGACACAATTCGGTTGTGCAACGTGTACTCTGCGCCAGGCAGGTTGAATACAGCTGCTCTCCCAGCTCCCACCATCTGTGGCATGGTATATATAGGGGATTATAATGCCCGACACTGTTCTGGGGGACCTTTCTGCCACCATTAACCGTAACGGGACTAAACTTCTTAAGTATATTTGTCGTAATCAGCTCACCCACTGGGACACCGGTGGGGCCACACACTCTCGAGAAGGCACACTAGATCACGTCCTTACCTCCGGCCTCATGGCGTCCTGGGTCAGTTGTTCATCTATCCCTGTGCTCTTTGATCACATTGCTCTCAGCCTCCATTATTCCAACCCTGCTACACCTTCTCCTGTACACAGTATCTCGCACTGCAATCCCACCCAAGTACTGCCCTACATACATCTCCTATATGACCAACCTTCTTCCCACGTTCGACCTTCATTGTCTCGAAAAGTTGTATTCATCACTTGTCAGCTCAGGGATGACTTCTACACCCATTATGTCAGCAGGCCACCCATTATGCACCATCATGATGCCCACACCTGGACACTGGATAATCGCATTGCTCAGGCAGAGAGGAAGGCAGTGGAAGACAGTTTTGCCTTTCAAAGACGATCTTCCCCCGAGAGTCTCCATCGGTATTGATTGTCAAGGGATGATCTTGTTGCTCTCCAGCACTGCGTTTATACCTATTCGTGGCATAAACTTACCGATAGCATCAACCATCAAATGACTATTGGTTTCATGTGGCACTTTATCAACAACGTTGTCAAGAAGAAACCCCCTAGTGACCTCCACCACAGTCCAGCACAGCACGCACAGGATCTTGTAGATGCCTGGTCTGCACTGTCATGGGCTTGTGCTCTTCCCGCACACATACAGGACATGCTCTCCACCCAGAAAAAACTTTTGTGCACTCCATCTCACCGCCGCTTTACTGAGGACAGACAATGAAGATGGTGTGGTTATAACTGATGATGAATTGCGTTGGGCCCTCGCCAGGAGTAGGGTAACGGCTCCAGGTGATGATGGTATCACTTTTTCTGTCCTCTGTGTCCTCCAGAAAGTTACTGGTAATCCCCTTCTCCAGCTGTTCAACCTTTGCATCCGTATGGGATACATGCCACAAGCCTGGGCCCGCAGTACGATCGTGCCTATTCCTAAACCTGGCACTGATAAATTCCGACCTGTTTCCCTCACCTCCTGCTTCAGTAAAGCACTGGAACACATCCTCCTTACAAGACTCTTGTTTAGGCTGCAGGACAAGCTCTTGCCCCGACTGTACGGCTTTTTACCACAGCAAGGAACACATCACTGCCTCATGGAACTATACACCCTCCTATCCCCCACCAGTGTAGTGGCCTTCATTGATTTGAAGAGTGCATTTGATGTCACCAACAGAGACACCATCCTCGACCAGCTAGTGGATTTTAGAGTTAAGGGAAACCTGCTGCGATGGATACGTGGTTACCTGTCTAATAGGTCCTTTCGTGTTCTTTTTAAGGGCACATACAGCACTGCTAAGGATTTCTAGCTTGGTACTCCACAAGGTGGTGTGCTTAGTCCATTTTTGTTTATTGTCCTCATACATCGTCTACTCACCCTCCTTCCTGACATCCCTGGAACCACGATTACTTGCTACTCTGATGACATCTGTATTCACTCAAATTCCTCTGCAGATCTGCAACGTTTCCTTCACTTGTTTCACGAGTCGGCTTCCAAATGCAGACTCATTATCTCTCCAGAAAAGAGTAGAATCTTCACTTTCGGTCCAGCAAGAACACTGCCTGTATTCTCTGTCGGGGATTGTGTTATCCCGTTGTGAACACAGTACCTTTATCTGGGAGTGCCTGTACAGATTTCTCCCTCCATTCCTGCAAGACAACATGTGCATCCAATTGTTCAGGATCTGCTGACCCGGCTACAGCGGCGCCTAGAACCTCTCAAGTGGCTCACTAATAATGCTGCTGGGGTGTCTATTCCTGTAGCACGAACCATATACATAGCGTTCATTCGATCAGTTGTTGATTGTCTCTCCCCTGCTCTTTGTCAACTTTCCAGAACAGCCTTACAACCTCTTGAGAAGTTCCAAAATGCAGTAATGAGACTCATCCTGAGCTGCCCTGGCTCAACCAGAATTGTCAACATGCAACTTGAACTCAGCCTTCCACCACTTGTTGAGAAAATATACTCCATGGTTACATACTTCAGCGTTAAGTGCCTGCATTCTCCTCACCTTTCTCCCCACTACTCTCACATCATTTGGACTTCCCTTGATCCCTCTGCACCAAGGCCTCTGCTTCGCAGTGGTGGCTGCACACTAGTTAATACTATTTGTTCAAACGTCTGACGGCTAAACATCAACGTACCGGTGCTTGCTGAGGAGGTGGACTATGGCATTCTACCTTGGCAGACCTCTATGCCTGCTATCTCATACACTCCGGCCTCCAAGACTGACCTGCCTCAGCTTCAGAAACAGCTAGCTTTGGAGACCATCGCCAGGCTGTCATCTTCCCTCTCTTCGGCCCACCATATCTACACTGATGGCAGTGTGGGCTGTGCTGTATTTTCCCCGAGTGTGGACCCACCTTAAGGGGGCTGGTTGGGCCTTCAACTGCCAACCTCTTCGAGCTTTACCTATTGCGAACTACATGGACTCCTGGATGCATTTACTTTATTAATACAGACAAACACATGCGGCTTGATCATCTGTGACTCACAGTCAGCCCTCCATGCCCTCTCCCCTCCGAGGCCTACATATCAATGCCTTGTTACACAGATACTCCGTCGATTGGCTACTGCCTGTGATCATTCGCTGGTGGTGCATTTCTGTGGATTCCCTCTCATATTGGTCTCACAGCCAACAACACCACTGACCTCTTTGCAAGAACTGCCTGTGGACTGGATCTGCCCACTGAGGATGTTACTAATGTCTCTCCCATTTGCTACAAGAGTCAAGAGTGAGAGCAGTGGAAATGAGTTATTTAAGAGGAGCCTGTGGAGTCACGTGGAGAGACAGGCTGACGAATGAGGATATAAAGGAGCGTTGTGGTGTGGATGTGGATGTGATAGGAAGCGTTATGAGGAACACACTGAGGTGGTTTGGCCATGTGGAGAGGATGGAGGGTGAAAGACTGACGAAGAGAGTGTATATGAGTGAGGTGGAGGGGGAAGAGGAGGGGAGGCCGAGGATGAGATGGAGGGATGGGGTGGAAAGGTATATGAGAGAGGGGGGTGTGAGTTGGGAGCAGGGCAGTGAAATGGCGGGGGACAGGGCGACTTGGAGGCGATTTGTTTGTGGCCACCCCAAACGGGATTGAGGCGTCTGGCAATAGATAGATAGATAGATAGATAGTATGCAGAGCAGCCTGCTCCCCTATTCTCCACCGTAGAAACGCTGAGAGGGCTCACAGTGCGTCTGTCCAACATTATGATCACTTTCTCTCTCGTCCCCATAGATATCGTCGCAATGGTCTTACGGTTCGTCGACATAATGTGGTGTGTGCCCTCCTCAGACTGGGCTACCGACCTGTGTGGCAGGTGGCTGGGGCGGACAACGCACCTCATTTCTCGTCCTGTAAGCTGTGTGACGCACCCAGTGCCAACACCCTTGACCATTATTGCCTGCAATGTCCACTTCTCTCTGATTTAATACCACATGGACTCACATTAGTGGACACTTGTAAATATTTGTTAGAAGATGATAACCTAGATGTTATTCTCATGCGTTATCCACACTTTGGTGGGTGTTAATTTGTTATAGTTCGACTGCATGTCCTGATTGGCACGAATTCCCCTGTACTCATCTCACATATGGACGCATGGCACTGTACTAGGTTTGTCGCCTTCAGGCATAATAAATTAATCAAATCAAATCAATATCAAAACACACACACACACACACACACACACACACACACACACACACACACACACACACACACACACACACACACACACACACACACACTACTCTCGTATGTACAGTACGCGTGGCACTGCTCTCACTGGAAGTATTACAGACCCGATAAGTGTGTGTACAATAAAAACATCTTCACAACAATAACATGTACATAAAGTACATATAGATGTAAAATAACACAGGAGAAGTGAAAGGAACGACGGTGAGTACTTTCGTATATTACATCTTCAGACAGAGTGATACAGAAACGTAAAGGGGAGAGGTCTCGTATACACACCACCAGCAGGGAGTGGCACACGGAAGAAAAGATAACCTAAATTGAAACTGATCGATTCACAGAATAATAGTTACCTGACTTTTTACCGTAGGGATGCACCTGAAAAAAGGGGGTAAATACTGAGGCTTGACTCGTGCACACCTGCAGCAGGGAGTGACACACAGAACAAAGTATGACCCGAATTAAAAATGAGCGATGCACAGAACAATAGGTACCTGACTTTTTACCTTAGAGATGCACCTGACGAAAGGGGGGTAAATACTGTGGCTTAACTTAAGACTTAGAGGTTTAATGCTAGGTGTGTCCCACACAGGTGTGACTGCACTACCAAGAGACCACAAGGAACAATCAGTTGTTAGTCTGGGGGATACTGCTTTAAAATTAATTCAGTTAACAATTCATCACATTTAAAATGACCATAGTTCATGTTTACATTCTTTTCAGATGTGCCAGATATTAGGCAAGATTCTATTACATTTCTTTCATCAAAGCTTTTTGATCTTGCTAGAATCTTAGAGCGTACCCAGTCATTATGGTGATCACTGGATGCTTTGTGCTGAAATAAACCACTACTCTGTTTGGTTGTCCTTACACTGTATTTATGTTGTGAGATCCTAGTTTCAAAAACTTTTCCAGACTGTCCTTTGTAAAATTTGTTACAGCTTTTACACGGGATTTTTTAAACAACGCCTGAATTACTCTATGGGATGGTCTTGGTGATTTTTTTTTTATGGTTTTCTCATATTTGAATACTACTTGCACATTAAGTCTCCTCAGTATGTGAACAACATCAAAAAAATTTTCATGGAAGGGGAGGACAATGGTTCTTCGAGTATTCTGGCCACCTGGTGTATTATTTTTCCCTTTAAGGAATCGTTTCTTGTCAGTGTTGTGGCACTGAGTATACTTGGAGGATATATTAGCTTCTCTCCAATGCTCTGAATCATTTTTTGTTCATCACCTAAAATTTCTGGGTCTAACATTCTGTATGCTCTGAAGTACATGGCACAAATCATCCAGTAATCACAATAATGACTGGGTACGCTCTAAGATTCTAGCAAGATCAAAAAGCTTTGATGAAAGAAATGTAATAGAATCTTGTCTAATTTCTGACACATATGAAAAGAATATAACATGAGCTATGGCCATTTTAAATGTGATGAATTGTTAACTGAGTTAATTTGAAAGCAATATCCCCCAGAGTAACAATTGATTGTTCATTGTCATATCCTGGTAGTGCAGTCACACCTGTGTGGGACACACCTAGCATTAATCCTCTAGGTCTTAAGTTAAGCAGCAGTATTTCCCTCCCTTTTGTCAGGTACATCCCTAAGGTAAAAAGTCAGGTACCTATTGTTCTGTGCATCGCTCATTTTAAAATTTAGGTCATCCTTTGTTCTGTGTGTCAATCTCTGCTGCGGGTGTGCATAAAAGACCTCTCCTCTTTACGTGTCTGTATTAACGTGTCTGATAAAGTACTCATTGTCGCTCCTTTCATTTCTCATGTGGTTGTTTTGCATACATGTCTTCACTGTTTAGTGAGGTTTGTGCATCTATCTATCTATCTATCTATATATATATATATATATATATATATATATATATATATATATATATATATATATATATATATATATATATATATATATATATATATATATATATATATTTATACTGTATATACTGTATATGCATTTTACCGGTTGAGGAGTAAAGTCTTTGAGCTGGTATTCTCGTCGGTTAAGGATGCTTCCTAACAACTTCTCCTATGCTATTTCCTTTGCTTGTTGCACCATACTGACTTGTTCTGTGTTATATAAATTCCTCTGGCATCTCCATACTTTGTATAAATAACGTATAAAAGGATGTTAACCGGCCATAATCAATAAAAAAACCGCTAAGGAAGGGGTGCTTAGGAGACTCATTACTCGACGAGAATACTGGCCTCAGAATCAGCTGTCATGGTGAGGTGATTGTAAATAATTATTCTGTTAACCGATTAGTGTCATTTTAGCATTTTATTCAGGCTTCAGGAATTTTACTAAGCCTGGGGACACGTCGTAGTGGAAAGGAGTTCATTAGCCATCTCCAGTACGGTGACATTTTATCCCCTTACTTCATGATCAGAGGATTAATTATGCTTAGAGAGGCCTAGAGCACTAAAGAAATTAAAGAAAACCTACACTATTCTTGGTTTTCTTGAACTTTTTCTAAAATTGCCATCTCTCCGTCTTCAATGCTGAGCTGTAACAAGAGATAAACACAAGAATATGATACTGGTCACGAAGTTCCATGGAATGATGTAATGCTGTAGCATTGTTTTTTTCTGCCACTGAGCTACGCAAAATAAGCTGCCATAGGACGAAAACGGGCCAAATTCACGTGAACGAACTATAATCTCTCCAGTGCAATGATGTCCTTTTTAATTTACATTTTTCATGCTTACCCAGATGGTTTTATTCAGTTTAGGATGGACCTCTCGCAGTGAAGAGGTTGTAGACTATCTATCCATCTATTGCCAGACGCCTTAGTCCCTTATACGGGGTGGCCACAAGCAAATCGCCTCCACGTCATCCTGTCCCCCGCCATTTCACTGCCCTGCTCCCAATTCACAGCCCCCTCTCTCATATACGTCCCCACTCCATCCCTCCATCTCATCCTTGGCCTTCCTCTCCCTCTCTCCCCCTCCACCTCACTCACATACACTCTCCTCGTCAGTCTCTCACTCTCCATCCTCTCCACATGGCCAAACCACCTCAGTGTGTTTCTCCTAATGCTTCCTATCACATCCACATCCACACCACAACGCTCCTTCACATCCTCATTTGTCAATCTGTCTCTCCATGTGACTCCACAGGCTCCTCTCAAATAACTCATTTCTACTGCTCTCACTTTTGACTTGTGTCCTTCTAACTACGTCCAAGCTTCACTTCCATACGTCAGAGTTGGTATCACAATATTGTCATGTAATAACCTTTTCACTTCCATGCTCACTTCCCTGTTTCTTATCACTGCCTTCAAGGAACCAGCAACCTAACTTCCTTGTTGTACGCATTTCAAGCACTTCACCCTCCAAACTTCCATCCTCACTCATCACACTACCCAAGTACTTAAACGTACTCACAGTTTCCATTTCCTCATCATCCAACCTCACTGTACATTCACTGACTTCACCTCTCTCGAAGACCATAACTTTACTTGTAGACAATAGACTTTATTAATCCAGTAGAATGACACCTGCTTTTTTACATTCTTTATACCACCTCACGACACCATTCAGGTTAAGAAGAACCTCTGGTAGTTAAAAGGTTGATGAATTTTTGCCAGGGTGAAAATCTTATAACCAACCAACAAGTGTTCCCTACATGTCAACAAGTGGGTTGGTGAAGGGTTAGCGCCCCTCCCCGGAAAACATCTAACTAAGAGTACAAACAAGAAGCCTCCGATCAAGACGGACCAACAGGTGACGACCAAGGACCGGATAAACGACAAGGTAGAGACTGCAACATGGAAGGTAAGGGATGCAAATGATGACGTGAAAGAGAGAGAGAGAGATTGTTCTGGTGCTTGAGAGTGCAAAAGAGGACATATGTGGATTACCTAAGACTAAATGGAGAGGCGCGAGTGTGAGAGTGTGGGAGAATGGATGGGGTATATGCACAGGAGCAGGTGAGAATGAGAGGGTAAAAGACGGTGTATGTGTTTTTGTGCACAGGAGATGGAAGGAGAATATAAGAGAGTATGGATCATTTTGTTCAGGGATTGTGTGGGGAAGACTGAAAGTGGGAGTAAAAACGTGGGCGATTGTGTGTGTGTGTGTGTGTGTGTGTGTGTGTGTATGCACAATGCAAGATCGTGCAAGCAGAGTGAAAACAGAATTCTGGGCAAATGTGAAAGCGTGCATGGAAAAGTTTGAGCAGAATGAGAGAATGGTTTACATTGGAGATATGAATGGAAAAGTAGGGAATGTGAAGGTGGATGGCGTAGTTGGTGAGTGGTACGTACTTGGAAAAATGGATGAGGATGGCAGTGCTGTAGTGGACATTTGTGAGGGGAGGGGATTGGTGATAGTCAATGCTCTCTTTGGCAGAAACTAATCTACAGGTATATGTGAGGAGTGAGGGAAAGGGTGGGTCGTGAACAGAAGGAAATGATTGATTATGTGTGTGTGGATAACAGAATGTGAATGTATGTAATGGATGCAAGAGCATACAGAGGTTCGGGGGAGTGGACTTTCTGACCCCCACTTGGTGGTAGTGAAAGTCAAGGTTCAAGTGCAGTGGAGGAATAGAACGAGGTAAGGACAGGAGGAAGCAGTCCATACAAAGAGAGTAGAAAGGTTGCAAGAGGATGAAAAAAAAAAAAAAGGCAGAATATTAGACAGAAGTGGGGTAAATGTGATTTGGAGCAGATGGCCGATGTGGATGGTGAGTGCAAGATATTTTCCGGAAAAGTCTGTGTAGCATGTGAGATGGTGTGTGTGGTGAAGAGAAAACGAAAGGAGATGCAAGGAAAAGCATGGTGGAATGAGGTGAGTGAAGCTGTGGCGTAAAAGAAGAAAGCATATTGAGAGTGGATGGGAAGCAAAAGCATGGAAGAAGTTGAGAGATGGAAGAGGGAGTTATGTGTAGAAAGGAAGAAAGAGGTGAAAAGATTAGTAAGCGTGAGAGTAAGAAGAGACCTGATGAGGAATTTGGAAGGAATTTGAACGTACGTTGGAGAGGGGGTAAAAAATGTTCTGGAAGGAGGTAATGAGAGTTATACAGGGAGATAAAAGATTTATTAGAGGAAGGAAAGATAGATAATCTTAGACTGATAGTTGAGAAGGGAGAAAAGGGAAGCAGATGGAGAGAACACTTTAAGGAACTGTTGAACAAAAAGAATGAAAGTAATGCGAGTATAAGTGGCAGAGACGTGGCTGGGAATTGGAGGGAGGTGAGAGGGGATGAGTAAAACAATAGGACGGAAGCAGTGGGAGCAATGAAGGAAGTCAGAATGGGGAAAGCCCCAGTAATTGATAGAGTCTGTTGTGAAAGGATGAAGAATGAGGGAGAGCTACTAGAAGAATGGATATGGAAGATGTGCAGATTGGCCTTGTAGGAATGTAGATTCGCTGAGGATTGGAAGTTAGGTATAATAATCCACCTGTAAAAAGGTAAAAGTGAAAAAGAAGTGTGTGGTAATCATAGGGGCATTTGTGTTCTTAGTTCAATAGGCAACGTATGTTAGGATACTTTTTGACAGAGTTAGGGTAATAACAGAGAAATTAGTAAGAGGAGAAAATGGAGGTTTTAGGAAGGGAAGATGTTTTGTAGATCAGATATTCATCCTGAGACCTTTTCTGGAAAAGTTTCAAGAGAAGGGAAAAAGTTGTTTGAGGCCTTCATGGATATCGAGAAAGCATATGGCAGAATGGAAAGACAAGGAAGGTGGAAAATACTAAGAATATATGGAGTAAATGGGAAATTGTAGAATTCAATGAAGATTAAGTATGAGGGTGCTAAGGCTGTAGTGAGTATAGATGGTGAACTGAGTATAGTTTTCTGTCTGAATGTTTGACTGAAAGGTCAGGTTTCAATGGTTGTTCAATCTAAATATGGGTGCGGTTATAAAAGAGATACAAGGCAGAGCAGTGGATGTTGAAGCGGCCCTAATGAGAAAGGGCAGCATTTGGAAACTTTCTGTATTGATGTTTGCAGATGATACTGTATTGTTAAGGGAAGACGAAAGGGAACTGCAAGACAAAGTGAATGAGTTTGAGGGAGTGTGTAAGAAAAGGAATCTAAAGGTGAATGTAAGAAAGAGTAAAGTCATTGTCTTCGAGAGAAAGGAAGTCATTGAATGTACAGTGAGGTTGGATAATGAGTAACTGCAAAGAGTGAATGAATTTAAGTACTTGGGTAGTGTGATGAATAAGAATGGAAGTTTGGAGAATGAAGCGCTTGAAAGCTTACAACAAGGAAGAAAGATGGGTGGTTCTTTGAAAGCTTTGATAAGAAATAGGGAAGTGAGCATGGTAGTAAAAAGTTCCTGCATGACAGCATTGTGATACCAACTCTTACATAAGGAATTGAAGCTTGGACCTTTTCGGAAGGACACAAGTCAAGAGTGAGAGCGGTGGAGATGAGTTGTTTGAGAAGAACATGTGGAGTTACATTGTGAGACTGACTGACAAATGAGGAAGTGAAAGAGCGTTGTTGGTGTGGCTGTAGATGTTATAGAAAGCGTTAGAAGAAATACAAAGAGATGGTTTGGCCATGTGGAGAGGATGGAGAGCAAGAGACTAACGAGGAGAGTGTGTGTGAGTGAGGTAGGTAGAAGAACGAGAGGGGGAGCCCGAGGATGAGATGGAAAGATGGAGTGGAGAGGTATTTGAGAAAGGGTGGTGTGAGTTGAGGGGAGGGCAGTGAAATTGGTGGGGGCCAGGGCGACGTGCAGGCGATTTTGTTTGTGGCCATCCCTTCCGGGAATAAGGCATCTGGCAATAAATAGACAGATTGATAGATAAAAAATCCACTGTTACCGTTGACGATGACGATGGTAACGATGACTATAATGACGACGATGATGATGATGACTGTCAATTTTGTTGTTATTGTTGTTGTTGTTGTGGTGGTGGTGGTGGTCACCTTTGGTTCGTCTCAAATTTGAACTCGGTGGTAGGTTTAAGTAACATTTTTCCTGCAGTCCTCCATCCTCGTTTCGGGAAGCAGCTGAGGGAAGATTGTATAACCAGGCAGCTGATCCACCCTGAGCTACCACGTTATATTGGTGCCACCACATGAAGGTGTCCCTATCCAACACCACACCCACTGTAGAAAATCAAGTATCCTTTCACTCCTGGTGCAGAACAGACGAAACGTTTTGAAATACCCTTCCAAATGTGCTACTTCGCTATCACTGTATTGTTCTAGTCTGCATAACTTATTAACCTATTCCATAACGATACCCTGCGTACTAAATCATTCTTGCTATGCCCAGAGAGGATTTAGAAGTTAATTATTATCTAAGCTCATCACCCTAACAATGACTTGTATTATACTCGTGGTACAGTCAGAGAAATGAGTATCTTCCCCAAAGCTGACGTATTAATGGCGGAAGAGCCGAACCATCTGGGGCACGCCATTAGTAGGGACAGGATCCTCATTGTGTTTCGCCAGTTGTAAATTTTCTTCAGACGAAACAGGGAAGACAGTTGCCTCCTTGACTGCAGCATCATTGCTAACGTTATACTACGATAAGTATCTCTTTAACTGAATAAACTCGAGTGGTATAGATGGAATAAAATAAAAAGGTATAGTAGCACATACAGGGGTAATCGGCGAAGTGACGGGAATTGGAGTAAGAAGAGAAGGAAACAGACTTTATAGACAGGAAAATCCATTGCCGAATAATGTTAAACATTAATTACTGAATATGAATGGGCCAAAATTAATGGCAATTAAATTGAACCAGTTCACTGTGGGAAAAAAAAAAAAAAAACGGATGAAAGTAGGAAAGAAGGTATTGATCAAATGGGGGCGTGAATAGCAGGACATGACACATTTGCAAATTACTTGAATTCTGATGTGTGTGTGTGTGTGTATGTGTGTGTGTGTGTGTGTGTGTGTGTGTGTGTGTGTGTGTGTGTGTGTGTGTGTGTGTGTGATTGCATGCATGAGCGCTACTGTAGCTCAAGCATTCTTCCTCATGTTTCGAAAAAGAAAGCTTTCAGTTCCATTTGTGTGTGTGTGTGTGTGTGTGTGTGTGTGTGTGTGTGTGTGTGTGTGTGTGTGTTGCTGCAAATGCGAGATATGGGTCCGTAGATTTACTATCAGGACTTCAGGTTAATCTTAAAGACTCCATGTTACGCTAGAGGCTTTATTGGGAGCTTAGATGTTACACCTATGGAGTGTAGTTGATTTCTAACTTCTCATACAGTCTTTCAGGGCACAGGTAGTGAGTTTCCTTTGTGTGTTGCCCAATGTCACCCCAACGCCGTTTACAGATAGAATTGTCTCTCCAGCAGAATCTGCAAGAGGTCTGCTGGTAACAGCCTGACACACAGATGGGTCAGCGCCAGATATCCAATTGCTTACTCTTAGTAGTACAAATATGAACTTGGAATTTGATTATCCTACAGTACTCGTGTCATAAGCTCCATTTTCTTGAGACTTTGACCATGAAGACAACTAAACAATCTCTCTAAAAATCCTTCAGTACGATTATATTTTCATTTTCTTGTTACAGTCAAGCAAACGTGTTCAGTTAGGCATTTCTCACAGCGACTTTATCCAGTACGTTCACCCTCCTAAACACCTTGGCTAATATTCTCGTCGAGTAAGGAAGCTCCCTAACATATTTAAAGTGGTGAATTTTGTTTATTACACATTACTGTTCTCTTCTGTGTTATATAAATTATTTCAATATCGCGCATACCCCTCAGAATAAATAACTAAGGAAGAGGTGTTTAGGAGCTTCCTTAAGCAGAGAATACCAGCCATTATACACTGTTTTACATACTGCTTTGTGTATTGTGTATTGTAAGGGAAATGCAACTGAGCTTGGGAGCCAAGCATGTGCCTGTTTCTTCTCTCTCTCTCTCTCTCTCTCTCTCTCTCACACACACACACACACACACACACACAGAAGAAAATGAGTAAGAAAAAGCGGTGAGAGAGAAGGCGAGGAAGAAAATTAGCGCCAGGAAGCATAATTCAGACAACAGTTTCTCGTCCTATTCTGGAAAAATTATTTTTTTCATAATTATATACCTTCTCAAGTGTGAGAAGGAATGAAAAAAGTGTTTAAATGTCGTTCGCTTAGAATGGATGTAAAGAGAAGGCTGTATGAGGGTGTTGTGGTACCGACTGCGTTATATGGGGCTGAAACATGGAATATGGGTGTAGCAGAGAGGAAAAGTTTGAATGTAATGAAGATGAGGTGTCTGAGGAGTATGTGTGGAGTGACGCGTATGGATCGAGTGAGAAATGATGAAGTGCGAAGGAGAACTGGAGTTGTTCGGGAGATAGCTGGTAGAGTTGAGCAGAGGGTGTTGCGATGGTTTGGGCATATGGAGAGAATGGATAATGAGCGATTGGTGAAAAAGATAACTAGATCTGATGTGAGAGGTGTAAGGCTGAGAGGAAGACCACGAATAGGATGGATGGACAGTGTGAAGAGAGCGCTGGATGCGAGAGGGATGTCTGTTGAGCAAGGAAGAGTGGCTGTGCGTGACAGATATAAATGGAGAGAAATTGTGAATGAATAAGTGATGACACAGCCCTGAGGGGATATTCTCCCGCATTTGGTCTGATCAGCTAGTCAGGTCAGGTGCGGGTAAGGGGATGGGTCTGTTATGATGTGGCAGGGGTAAACCAGTTCTGCTGTCGGGCCCTGCTGCGGATGTCACTGATTGCATTGCGCAGTTGACCCTTGTGCGGTGTGGTGCGGTGAAGATCTGTCCGTTCTCCCCTTTGGGGCTAAGATGCGAATGAATGTGTTTGAATGGATGAGTAAATGGGGAGTGTGTCGTCCTGTCTCGGCTACCTCCCTTTCCTTGGGGTAAGCAGCCTAGGTATATAGATAGATAGATTCTCAAGTGTGACTAATATTCCTCCTTCATAAATTGTGTCATTGTATGTTGCTTGAGTACCACATATGTCCCTTGCTTCCATGTCTCTATCATTATTATCGTTCTTTTGATTACTGTATTACAGTAATCTTACTACAGTATTTGTGCTTACAGTTATTGGTAGCAGTGATACTAGTACTGCTAATGCTGTTATTTCATAATTGACACAAAAAAATCACTTTCACCCACTTTGTAACTAAAATGTCATGTGCTTAAACCTGAGATCGCAAAGAAGGATGTGACTCCAAGTTCTTCCTTATGATTTTTGAAGCACGTGATGAAGACGTATGTATCTGGCATTCTATATGGTTGCTGACTGCGTTCTGTAATATGGGATGCAGGCTGACCATACCTACTAACAACAGGTGTTCCATTAATGACCTTCAGTAATTAGGGGTTTGCATTCCACTTTGCAATTTATCGTATAATTATGATTACCAATAGTACCAATACACAAGTCCTGTATAAGACAGCCTATACAGTATGGATGGTGGGTGTTAGCGCGGAATTTGTGACATGTAGAGATGTAGGAGGACTACTGGGCCCCAAGGAGGACTACTGAGACTTGGGAATAGGCCCTGAAGCCTTTGCCCAGAGTCTGACACGTAAAAAAAAAACAATGAAAACAAGTATTTCTCATGCTGGTTGTTTATTACTGTCGCAAGAACATGCAGACTTCTCTCTCTCTCTCTCTCTCTCTCTCTCTCTCTCTCTCTCTCTCTCTAACATCAACCATTCATATCAGTACAGTTTACCTAGCAATGGTTTCAGTTCTGCTTCCTTTACACGTCTCACTTTTGCTTTCAGCAGCGCTCCTGAGAGTGACTTTCTAGTTTCTCCGATATGGTATATTAGTAACAACCACAACGAAAACCACAACAACAACAGCCACAACAGCAACAACAACAACAACAATAACCAGAGTCTCCCCATGGGGTAAATCACACCAGCCTCGAGCCGATACATATCTAGCGCGGCTCGGAAAATGACCTTGACCTTGACTTACTTTCACCAATTTCGAACTCATAGGAGATTTTTATCTCTACTAAACACCTGTAAAATTTTGTGATGATATCTTGAGCGGTTGTGAAGTTACTGTGGCAATAGACACTGTTATGGAACAGAGAAAGATAATGTACACTTTAAGTGAGAATACTAAAAATCACTACTGTCCCGTAAAGTTCCAGGTTCAAAACAAAAGAGTTAGGTAAAATTACAAGTTAAAGTTTAATGCTCAAACTAACAACAAAACATTCAGGACTCATAAGGATAATGTAATGGCAAAAAACAGGTTAAATATATGGTTAACTGCAATAGCCTCTATTAACAAGAAATTAGCATGAGTAAATTTATCTAAGTCAGCCCTGATAAAATGAGAATACCAGATAATACTCAGTGAATGCAAGATATATTATTACAGATACGAAATATTATTAATAAGGGCTGACACCCAAAACACATGAATCCCAAAAACCTGACTAGGCCTAAGAATTAACACCTTACACTACACAGTACAAGAAAAAATGTAAAAACACTCATACTCAAATTACACAGCTGCTAGATGGTTGAAGACTTCCTGAGCACTCACAATAATAACAACTGTACAGGGAAGGACAGAGATGTGAACAAAATGAGGAGTAGATCTAAGTGGCAATTAATGCAGAGACTGAGCTCAATATATAGGGGCCAGCAGAACTTGATACAACTTGTAAGAAGGACGCGCAAATGAAGCCATAGGGGACAAAGAGTTGACAATCCTGCTCCGAACAACAGAAAGAACGACTTACTCTACTATAAGAGCAGAAGGGGGGAGTGAGGTAGAACACGCTCGTGATCAAACATGCAGCATACTGTACCTTAGAATTACACAAAGGATGATGAAATCATAGGCTATGTAACAACACACAGACCTTGAACGACTTTCACTAATTTTGAGCTTGTAGATTTTCATCCCTACTGCGAACCTGTTAAATTTTGTGATGATATCTTGAGCGGTTGCGAATTTATCGTGCTAACAGACACACAGACACACAAACAAGCTGAAAACAATAATCATAGGAGATTTTCATTCCTACTACACACCTTTAAAATTTTGTGATGATGTCTTGAGTGATTGCGAAGTTATCGCGGTAACAGACAGACAGACCTTGATCTACTTTCACCAATTTCGAACGCGTGATTGCTTTCTTTCCTTACTACACACTTGTAAGATTTTGTGATGATATTTTGAGCGGTTGCGAAGTTATCATGCTAAAACACACACACACACACACACACACACACACACACACACACACACACACACACACACACACACACACACACACAACAGAAAACAATGCCAACTTCGCTATTGCGGCTGTTAATAATAATAATAATAATAATAACAACAATAACTCTTTTACCTGGAGGAGTTTCCTTACCTGACTGTGCTGAATGGAAATGTGATTAGAAAGGTTACTGACACCTCTTCCTTACCGGTTTATTTCTGATTCTGCTCCTTTACTATAATCTGTGTTATTGATGCAATCTATGTCCACATAAAAAGATATATGAAGCCAATAAGAGGATATTAATGGGTAGTTTGGAAAATAAAACGCTAAAAAAAGGTGCTAGGCAGCTAGGGAGCCTCCTTACCCGACGAGAATATGAGCGTTGGCGGTGAGTATTCCAGTAAAAATTCCGACAGTGCAGTGATCACAAGCACAAATGAAAGGCTATTTAAATAGAATGTTATTTTCCACCAGGCGGCATTAACCAAAACCTTCAGTGTAATCTATTCCCTCTCAAGACACTTAATGAACTGGCAAAGATCTTTCTACTGCTGTTATTCTGAAGGAAAGTTTAACTTTACTCCCCAATAAATATGCAGGAAACACCACCATTAGGCAAGAGTTACGCTGGTGTACGGAAATGAGCAGCGGGAGGAGAGTGTGTGTTGGGGGCAATGAGGTGGTAGGGATTCAAATGCATATGAAGACAAGAGGGAGGGAGGGAGGGAAGAGTGATTAGTGGAGGTCTTTTCTAAGTTCTTTACAACGAATGTTAAATTTAATCTAATCATCTGGCAGTAGCAATAATAAAATGAAAAAGTAGCAACGATAAAAAAGATATGCATTAGAGAAGAAAATACTGATAGGATCTGCAACTGCTTTAAAATGCTTTGAGATCTTAAATGTAATAAGAAATAACCACTTCACGGCAAGAAATTTATCCTAACAAGAATAAAATCTTAAGCGGCAACATCAGTGAAGTGAAAGTGGCGCCAGCATCCTAAAGCTGTTTCTTCTTCCTTGTGAAAACTAGCTTATTTGAGAGAAAAAAAAATCACAATCCTTCTTGTTTACCATCACCCCCTTGACCCGGTTGCCTTAAGGAAGTCACGTAATGTACATGCCTTACTGTGTAGCTAGTTGTATGTTGTAGTTGTAGGAATGTACTGTATAACCATGAGGAAATCTGTTGTGGCTAGGTCAGAGTTCTTGCAAGCTCACCATTCTCTCAGTCTCTCTCTCTCTCTCTCTCTCTCTCTCTCTCTCTCTCCGCTATGTGATGTGGTACTACTGTCATATGACATGCTGTTAGTGTCATATGATGTGGTGTCAGTCTTATCATGTAGTGTCAGTCTTGTGACCTGATGTCAGTGTCAGGAAATAGCGATAGTGTCATATGGTGTGGTATCAGTGTCAGAGGCAGGTCTTTACGTTAACAATTTTCACCGTACATGTATTGTGTGTGTAATTTCCTGAACTTCCAATAACCTCCTTTTTAACAACATAATGACACCTTCTCAGGGCTAATATATCCCCTTCACTACGAGACGCCTTTCCACTGGTGAACAGGATTGCCTGAGTGTAGCAAGGATAGAGTTAATATACCCTTTCATCAGTGCACATAATGGGGATGATTAGACAAAATTCAGCTTGTGTGTGTGTGTGTGTGTGTGTGTGTGTGTGTGTGTGTGTGTGTGTGTGTGTGTGTGTGTGTTTGTGTGTGTGTGGAAATAGATGGGAGTGTGTGTTTTGGATGGGTAAGGAGTGTGTGTGGAGTGGGGGAGCTGGAAGCATGAATAGAATACAGCTAGTGTGTGTGGAAGGATAGGGAAAGCGTGTTGAGTCAGGGAGGGTGGGTATAAAGGAAGAGCGTATATAAAAGGAAGAAGATAGCGAGGGTGAGTACAGTGGAAGAGTGTGTGTGTGTGTGTGTGTGTGTGTGTGTGTGTGTGTGTGTGTGTAAAGAGGAAGAGAAGGATGTACGAGTGGAAGATGGGAGCGTGTAGGCGTACTAGAGGAGGGCGTAGATGAAGCAACAGTGTGTTGAAAAGGCTGAAAAAATGAGTGGAATTGCAGAGGGAGTGTGTGGAAGAGCACTGACAGTATATGAAGGAGCAAAGACGGTGGGTGAAGAGGCAGGGGAAATGTGTGTGGAGGAAGACTGTGGAAATGGCTAACAGTAGAGAGCAACAAGACGTTCTCAGCCTATTTGTGTGTATATACTTAGCCCGTCTGCTCCTAATGGGTCTTTTGTTAGTATTCTGCCTATGCGAAAAGTGAGGGCTGCTGGATTATATTTTTATTTATTTTTTTTTTAAATCTGTGATTCTGAGTTAAGGGCACAAACCGTTCGTAATATACCATTTGCAGAAACTGCTGAAAGCAAATACATGAAGAGGGTTATATAAAGATTACTCACTGACTATTTCAGGTGGCCGCATTTTAATGAAGAATACTTATATTTGACAACATGTGCATGTCTGAGGAACATGTTTCATTAATTCATATCGACAGATAAAAATTGTATAAATATAATCTACTTCATTACCTTTGATATGAAAAATAACTGCTGGATATACAAACTTTGTATGTACTGGTATATATTTTACACAAGTATTTATATATAATATATTGGGATAAGCAATATATTATACTTCTTTTATAGCTCAGGTTTTGTTTTTATCTTGCCACTTTTGTTTTTAACTTTATTAAAAGAAATGGCATCCATCTTACGTGTAACAAATGACGATCTTGTGTGGATGATTTTTCTGTCAGGTGGATCCAAAAACCGTGAATGCATGAATGCTTAATGATTAGATACATGAACTAATTCACCGGGTAAGCTGTTCATAGCTTTCTTACTTTTATGCTTTTCTATTACTTTTATGCTTTCCTATTGCTATTTCATATTCTTACTCTTGTCTAGTTACAAGCGGCGGCAAAGGCGACGACGACGACGACAACGACGACGACGATGATGACATTGATGATGGCTTTAGAATAAAATTTTACTCCACTCCCTTGTTTATTTTAATAAACAGGTACTTCCTTCTTTAGTCACATTTTTTTTCCACTCGGACATTATCTCCTACTCGTAATTCATCGTACCATTAAGCGCGACCAAAATACAAATTAGTCTTTAAAAATATCATATATAAAACTCAATTTCTATTTCATATTAAGACCACTATTCTAGAAGTGATAGGCAAACGTACGGCAGAAACAATCAGGTTACCTTTGAGGTTTATTTTCTGCAAATTAGCGAGGTAACATAAGCAGTGAAATCAGTACCATTAGATGTACTGAAGCAGTTTAAAAATAACTTCCAGTTGTCATGTAGTGGAAAGAGAAACACCTGACATTAGGGACGCTCACCTCCTGCCGCTTTGTACGTAATAAGGAACTTAAATATTCCATGACAAAACCTCTTCAGTTCAACCATATTTATGTATCAGTTCTCCTAAATAAATAAACTACAAGGACATAAAGTGCAGCAATAATGAATACTGCACTTTCATCCATCCACCTATCCACCCATCATCCAATCCTACGTTGCCCCCATGAGGAGCGTAGGAGCCCGGGGCTAGGCAAGTTGGTCCTGATATTTAAGATGAGAGTGACCAGCCTCACTCATCCCTGAGTGGCATTACGTGAGCAATAAACCCCAAACATCCCTTGGATTTAAACCTCGACCGGCTCAGTACGACTGGAGCACCATAATTACCCACTAAACCAGGCGCCATGATTTGGTTGTATGGTTACATCCCAGCGTAATAAATGGTTTCCTGGTGTACAGACATCCATTTGGCTTGTCACGCAGTGTAGAGTCACCCCTAGGCAGAAGGAAGTGGATAGAATGAAGGAAAGAGAGGAAGGAAGGAAGAGGAAAGGGCAGACACCCAAAGCAGCACTACATCGGGTGAGTGGGTGGCGAGCGCCCCCACCTACCATCATACACTTTCATCAACTTAACCAAATACTGTAGCTCGTCATTATTCCCATGGTATTTCCTTGCTTTGTCTTTGGTTGGTCAGAAGTAGAACTGGACCCCGCATTCTCCTCTGTTAAGAAAGCTCCCTGACACCTTTTTCTAAACGATTTATATTGATTATTACACCTTCCTGTCTTCTTCTGTGTTGCACAAGTCCTTCCTACATCGCCATACACTGCAAATGTAGCATACAAATGGATATTACCCAGCCATATCTAAAACAAATCGTTAAGGTAGAGGTGTTAGGGAGCCTCCTTAACCGAAGAGAATACGAATCCTATACTGGGCCCCTTTACAGTGTAGGGGTAAGACATGTCACACTACATGACCTGCAACGGACTGGCTAGGTAGGCTGAAATTTACAGACGAACCCAGAGTATCATAGTTCAGTTACCCTTGTGAATATTCGTTACTTTATTCTATGCTGCATTAATAGAAAAGAACATGTACCAAGCTGACATGTATAGTATAATTTATAACTTGTTGGCACCTCTTAGTGTGTCACGATCTTCTGCCACATTCCTCACACTTCTACTTCGGGGGTCTCCAAGCAGGACTTCATTCCATACCTTCCTCGGCCTACCTCTGGGTATCTTTTCTTCACATTTATTCACATTTATACCTGTGACCCTCCTCAACCAGCCACCTTTCCCATTCCTCTCAGCGTGTCCACAGCATCTTAGCCTACCCGTTTACATCACTTCATTAAGCCATATCTCTCGCAGGCTAATACACTGCCCTTACTTCTGTTATTCAGAGACGCAGTTCTCATGCACTTCTTTCTGTAAGCTACGTTCCAGTATGCCTTTAACCTCCTCCCTGAATTACCCAATTTCACGTTTGTACAGTATAATATTTTTCACATGGGAAGTTCAATTAGCGCGAAAGTAGAGCCCCTTCATGATCAGGAGAGGGAACAGCTCTTAAAACTCCGTCATCAACTTCTCATTCTAGTAACAAAACTAGGTCCATCCTCTTCCCCTCCTCCTGCCCTCAGCGTGTCTCCCAGGTAACAAAACTCGACACGCACTCCATTCAGCTGTCATCCGAAACAACACTATCCATTCTATCGCCAAAGTCCCAAATACCCCCCCTCCCAACACACATGTAATCAAGTTTGGTAAAAGCTGAAAAAGACCTGATTGGGATTATAAGTTAGGAAGTAAAATCCTACACACATCAGAAAAAGAGAAGGACCTAGGTGTGATTATCAATAACAGACCATCTCCGGCTGACCAAATCAGTGAGAAGGTACGGAACATGTATACACTGCTTGCAAATATGAGAATAGCATTCACATACATAAATGAAGACATGCTAAGTTAGATAATACCATCATTCATCAGACCAACCCTGGAGTATGCGTCAGTAGTCTGGAGTCCTCATCTCAAAAAACACATAGACAAGATTGAAAAAGTTCAAAGGGCCGCTACAAGATGGATACCAAGCTTAAGGGATCTAGGCTACGAAGAAAGACTAGAAATACTGAATCTACCTACACTACAGGAGAGAGGGAAAAGAGGAGACATGATTATAATAAATGAATGCATATCAGGGAAGGAGAAAATAGACATACTGTAAATGATTACATAACCTATGGAGAAGCATCAGCAAGAGGACACTGCAAAAAATTGCATAAAAAGTGAGGCGATAAAGACGTAAGGAAATTTAGTTTCCCAAATAGGGCAATTGATCAGTGGAATGCACTACCGAATGAAATAGTGTGTGCCAAAACAACTCATAATTTTAAGAATATGTACGATAAAAATGGTTTAAGACATGGGACAGTACGAGCTTGACTCCTTCCTGTAGAGACACAGTTAGGTAAGAACAAACTTTCTTGGATCTGATTGTGGTTCGTTACTTTGAAACCGTAACTTCAGGAGGAAGAGGGTAATGAAGGCGGAAATAAACATCGCTATTTGTTCAGTCATTTTGACTTGCTACCACCATGGCTTCAACCTATAATAATAAATAAAAATTACTTATTCAAAAGCTACAATTTCGATAAAAAAATGCTACAATTACGATTAAAAAAAAGGAAAAATGCATTTCACTACACATATAGATATTCCGATTTTTAGAAGTACTGCTGCTGCCATATTATGTAGCTCAGTTCCTTTGATCAGTATGAGCAGAACCAAGTGTTCTTAAATTTAAGAATATTGCCGCTGTCGATAATTTTATAGTAATCTGATTTAATTCTAGTATTACGGGAGATGGTGTGTTCCCGTTACGTAATACTGTGAAGGTGACTGCGTATGGCGACTTGTCCTTGTTGACTAACCTGAATGTGCCGCCATCTACCTTTAACAGTAGTAAGAGTACATCCCTTATGGACCCATTTATTGCACTTTGTGCAAAGAACAGAACTAAATCTATGGGTTTAAATACATGGGCAATATTCATGTGTATTCACATCATATCGTGCTTGCAATTTTTATGTAAATCTAGTTTTGCACCATAATGCTGGTTACACCTCTGCGCCGTCCTCTCCCTCCCGCCTCACCAGACTCCCTATACACATTCTGACTCTGGTACTCTTCCCACCACTTACGAATTAACTTACTTTTACCTCTCTCTCTCTCTCTCTCTCTCTCTCTCTCTCTCTCTCTCTCTCAGCTTATGTGATTTCTCTTTTTCCTTTTCATAGTATCACTCCAATTCTTTATCTGTTCTTTCCATTACCTAGTCTCTTATGATCTGTTCTGTTTTATTCTTTACCTTCCGTCTCTCTTCTCTAGCCCCTGTCTAGGTATGGTCTCCTCTTCACCCTCTTCCTTATCCTACTCCCTGCTTACCTGTCCCTACCTATCTGTGGTCTTCTCCTTCTAGCTGTCCCCACAAAGCTGTGGTCTCCCTCCTCCTCCTCCTCCTCCTCCAGCTTAATGAGGGACACCTAAACAAACCCAGCATTTGCACGGGAAGGATGTCGGTAATTAGTACGGGCACTATCTGCTTCCTTTCCTCACTTTTTTCTTCTTTCCCTTTCTTCCTCTCCTCTTCCTCTTCCCTCCTCTTCTTTTTGTCTCTCCCGGCACTAGGGAGAGAGGAAAAATGGTTCATACACCTGGTAACACAAAGGGATGGGATGTTTCCTAACAGCCCAAAATGTTTTACCGCCATAGCCATATATATATTACATATTTAAATAATAATAATAAGTATCGTTGTTGTTAGTGTTGCTCTTGTTGCTTATGTTGATATTATTATTTCCTTCTTCTTCTCCTTCTTCTTCTTTCTCTTCTTCTTCTTTTTCTTCCTATTATTGTTATCATTATTACTATTATTATCATTATCATCATCATTATTATTGTTATTATTATTATTATTATTATTATTATTTATTATTTTTGAGAAGAAGTAGTACTAGTAATGGAAGTAGTAATTGTGGTAGTAGAAGCAGTAGTAGCAGTAGTAGTGGTATTGTCTTCTAGTTGTCTTGATAATGTAATATACCTGTAGATGTTTAAGACTATGTATATAACCCCTTCAGTGAGAGTGTCTCCCAAACCAGTTAAAACCGTTTTGTGGTAGAAGTGAAATTAAAATATCACTGAAATGAATGGAGCAATGGTAGTAACTTGTATATATCTCTTTCACTATGATGGTCTTATCTATGCTGAATCAAACTGCTTGGCCGGAACTAGAAAACTGTTTAAATGACACCCGTATAAAACAAAACATGGTATACTTCCACGTTGCGGATGCAGAGGTCGTTTTACATATGCCTCCCACCAAAATCATTTTTGCATGGATGAGAGTTTGAATGCAAATATGTAACGCATTGTTGACTATACTACTTTCAGCATTTTTTTCTTCTTCTTCGGGGATACGTTGCGGTGACGATTTATATTCCTTTATTGCTGCTGCAGCCAGACCACCTTATGCAGCTTAGGGCAGGCATAGGTGCAGTGGTGTTATCACAGGACGCATACATGGTGTGAGAAACCCCTAGATGTGAAGAGGATATGGCTTTGTGTTGTGCGATTGATTTTGTGAATGTGATGTGGTTTTGTGTTGTGATGTATGTGCACCGCTATTGTGTGTGAAGTAGGGCGTGTGCGAGGTGTGAGTAACGTGATTTTGTGAGACTGAAGATGTTGTGACAGAATCAAGTCGTAAGAAAGATGAATTATTTCAAAAGTAACGTGGCATAAGTGTAACATGGTGGTGTGAGTGATGTAGTATGAGTATAAAATGTGAGTGATGTAGTGTGAGTATAAGATGTGAGTGATGTAGTGTGAGTATAAGATTGTTGTGAGTGATGTAGTGTGAGTATAAGATGTTGTGAGTGATGTAGTGTGATTATAAGATATTGTGAGTGATGTAGTGTGAGTATCAGATGTTATGAGTGATGTAGTGTGAGTGTCAGATGTTGTGAGTGATGTAGTGTGAGTGTCAGATGTTATAAGTGATGTAGTGTGAGTATAAGATGTTGTGAGTGATGCAGTGTGAATATCAGATGTTGTGAGAGATATAATGTGAGTATAAGACGTTGTGAGTGTTAGTCCTGGACCTGCTTATAAGACTCGCTTGCAACTCTTCCGGGACAGATTTTGAAGCCTGGTCTGAGTTACTGGGCCATTTGTCTTTATGTATCACACAGGTGCTTTCTCGGGACTGGCTGCAAATGGCCGCTAGGGGTGAAAATCCAAAATATACGTTTTCAACTACTCATATTATAAATACATGTTATACCTCATTTATCGGTTTTTGGGTACGAGGAATCCAGTCGTGACATCATATTAGTGATTGGAGATGAAGGACATATGATAAGGTCAAGGTCAAAATGCAAAATACTGAAAAAATTCTACACATATCGAGCATCGAGGTGCATAAAATTATGTATGAGTATAATTTACAAAGCGAGTTGTATCTGATAGTTTTATGTGAAATCATGATCATGCTCTGGATATCAGTCTCATTTTTGCAAGAGTATTATAAATAATCAATTTGCCAATAAGATTATTTCAAGTTCTACAGGTGTATGGTGCCTGAATCTGTCGACACAATGCATGCTTACTGTTTTATTTAATTTTTTTCGCAAAGAATTTTTTTTTTTTAATATACAGGATGTACCCAGGGAGAAGATAGAAGCCAAAGTTTTGAACCGTTAGTGTCCTGTAATTTATATAAAGTTTTCTATATAGGCTTCTAAACATGTGGGAAAGAAAGCTGTGTTTTCCGGATGGTCTTGGGACACCCTTTATGTAACAAATATAGCATGGATAAGTTGTTATTCATAACACAAAGACATTTATTATCTGAGTAATTTACTGACTATCTTGTAAATTACGTTTTACAATGTGTAATACACCCTTTCTCATTGTTTTAGTGAGAATGTCGGAGACCAGCAGCCATAAGTCTATTTCTATGGAAGCGCCTGCTGGAGTGCTACTAAGAAGTAGTATCTCACCAGAGTTTGATCAAAGAAAATGCATTATTTGTCAGGCACCTGGTAGTCAGACAAATAAACTAACACACCAGACAGAAGCAGGTATAGACAGCTTGAATCGTGCTGCATCAATCAGAAAATATGTGGTCAGCAAAAGATTCAAAGCTGCATAAAAAGAAGGCACACCATATGTCTACCACAACACAAACAAGTGTTTCAAGTAGTATACACATAAGAAGAAACTGGAGTCAGTAGAACACGCAGGAGATGTAGCTGTGGAGGAAATGGAATTGACAGATACTGAATCTACACAGCCCATGCTGCGCCGCAGTTCTGTCACGCCAAGGGACGCAGCGAGTTCAAAGAAAGACCCGAGGCAACTGAAATGTGTTGTGTGTGGCAGTGATAGGGTACAGGTGAAACATGAAACAGTATGAGAAAAATTCAGAATTAGTGAACCAGATGCAGCAAAAAAAATCTTGATTGCTGCAAAACATTTGAAAGCTGAGGTGTTCTGTAGAGTTGCTGAGTTGAACAATATTGAGGATGTATTTGCTTCAGATCTATATTGCCATAAAATCTGTATCAGACATTTCTTGCGTAAGTATGAGCATGATGTACAGTCCACCAGCAGTATTCCCTATGAAGACTGTAAGTCAACTGCCGCAATTAGGAAAACTTTATTCTTGCAAGCATTAGAGCATATTGAACCTTTATTGCAAAAAGGGTATGGGTTTACTGTAAAAGACATTACTAGCTGTATGTATCATTTAGATGACACTGTAGATTTTATCATTTACAATCGAGATGTAAAAAAGTTGCTTGATGACCACTACGGTGATCGTATTCAATTTGCTCCAAATCAGAGGCGAAATGAATCTGAAATAGTTTTCTCATCCATCACAGCTGCAGATCTAGCTTCTAAGATTAAAAATCTTGACATCATTAAAAATATTGGTGAAATACTGAACAAGGTATCTAAGCAAGTTAATTATGGCCTAGACAACAAGTTCTGTGATGCTGAGGAACTCAGGAATTCTTGGGAAAACAATCCAATGCCGGATGAATGGCTGACATATTATTCAGCACTGTATGATATTCCCAAAACTATTATGGCCAACATAGAAGCTGTGCAAATGCGAGATGAGGAAGATGCAGACTTTGATGATAGCAAGGGTGGCAATGGAACTTTTTCTGATGAAAAGGAAAGGTTGGCTTTTAGAAATAGGCATTCATTTCCAGATGGCATATAATCTTATTCACCATGGCCGAAGGAAAACACCACTCCACACAATGTTAGGACAATATATATATGGGAAACACGCAGTAAGGAGATGCTCACAACACTAAACAGGTAAGGGATTTCTATCAGCTACAATGAAGTGAAACGATCAAGAAATCTCATGTGTGCCTACACAGCACAGTCAACAGAAACTAATGGTGTGCCTATTCCAAGCCACTTTTCTGATGACGGTTGGGTATTGGGTGCCTTTGATAATGAAGACTTTGAGGACAATTCCTCTGTTTCAGGTATCCACAGCAAACATTACACTGCACAAGTACTCTACCAGGAGACCACTGCACCCCCGAAGTCTAAACCTACTGTATCAAGCACACATCTCTCAAAATTTTCACGACCTTCAAAGGAAAAACTTCCTTGTCAAATTGTACCCACATACCACAAACCTGTGGTGAAACCTGCATTACCTCCCAACTTTTTGCTGATGGAAAAACTTCATGTGGACATTATATCCAACTCTGAGAAAGCTGTGGAGCAGGCAGCAAATACCGAGTTCCTCATCTCAATTGTTAGCTGTGGACTCCCAC
Source organism: Coenobita brevimanus (assembly GCF_032717465.1). Taxonomy (NCBI): domain Eukaryota; kingdom Metazoa; phylum Arthropoda; class Malacostraca; order Decapoda; family Coenobitidae; genus Coenobita; species Coenobita brevimanus. The sequence goes on from NC_137034.1 coordinate 20,317,011, forward strand.
ATTCAGCTCCTAGTCATGGCGAACTACCACCTTGGGGTGGTATTCATGCCCTTATCACTCATGAAACACTGGTAGTTTGTTTCTTGTATCTGTAAAACTTATATTTTGGTAATTTCTGGTATTTTTTTTTATTTTTAATGTTGACCTTAGCATATGCATATGGCCTTGAATCAAAAAAATGATGTCACGACTGGATTCCTCATACCCAAAAACCCATAAAATGAGGTATAACATGTATTTACAAGGTGAGTAGTTGAAAACTTATACTTCCCCTAGGCTACCGGCGGCCATTTTTGGATTTTCACCCCTAGCGGCCATTTGCAGCCATTCCCGAAAAAGCACCTGTGTGATACATAAATACAAATGGTCCAGTAACTCAGACCAGGCTTCAAAATCTGTCCCGGAAGAGTTGCAAGTGGGTCTTATGAGCAGGTCCAGGATTATGTGTAGTATGAGTATAAAATGCTAGTGTGTAGTGTGAGTATAATATGCTGTGAGTGATGTAGTGTGAATATAAGATGTGAGTGATGTAGTGTGAATGTAAGATGCAAGTGATGTAGGGTGAATATAAAATGCAAGTGGTGTAGTGTGAATACAAGATGTGAGTGATATGGTGTATCACGGAGTGCGATAGGCACTCCGTAAGTAGGAATGACGCAGGTTCAAATGGCGTCCTGTACAGTAGTACATAAGGTATAGGAGCATTCGCGCGAAAACGGTCGCAAAGCCCAGTTCTAACCTTGTGAACTAAAAGATCTTCTCTATTCAAGTGCAAAACTACTCAGAATGTCTTGCTAACCTTCATAAGAGTCACAAAATCGAACCGCAAAAATATCGATTTCGTTCTTTCTTTCTTCTTCATCAGTCATAACTCCAAAACAAAGAGGCATAAGCGAGCGTACTATACGCCAAAATGTTTCTTGTCAAGTGTAGGTGTCTCTTTTCATGTTTAGAAAAGCATTTGGGCTACGGTTCGCGAGTTACGGCCTGAAAACAGCAACGCAATCACCCATAAGTACTCCATTTTGCGCAATATTGGTTAGCTATAGCTAGTTCACAGTTAAAGAAAGTACCAAAGCCCTACTTTTCACGGGAAGGTACCCTCGTTTTCTGTCTTTCAGTATGCTATGCATGTAATAATCCAAATCTAAAACTTACTTTATGCATAATTATACTTCCACAAAAAGATCATAAACCAGAAAACAAAAATTTTCTTCTAAAATGTTTGTTAAGAAGTAGGAATGGAAAAGTGGACAGATAAGAGATGAAAAAAAGCACAGACACAAGAGAGCATCCAGGATGGGAGGAGATTTGGAGACCGATACCCATTACTACATTCCACCAGCTACAAGGCTGTGACTAAAGAGAGGAATGTAGTAATAAGTCTCCAGATCTCCTCCCATCCTGAATGCTCTCATGTTTCTGTGCTTTTTTCATCTCTTCTATGTGCAATTTTGCCATTCCTTCCTCATAACAATCATATTGGAAGGAAAGTTTGTTTTCTAGTAATACTGTGTCGTGAGAGTGATGTAGTGAGTGTAACATAGTGTTGTGAAGTGTGATGTGGTGTGAGTATAATATTGTGTCGTGAGAGTGATGTAGTGAGTGTAACATAGTGTTGTGAAGTGTGATGTGGTGTGAGTATAATATTGTGTCGTGAGAGTGATGTAGTGTAAGTGTAATATGGTGATGTGAAGAGTGATGTAGTGTGAGCATAATATTGTGTCGTGAGAGTGATGTAGTGTGAGTGTAATATGGTGATGTGAAGAGTGATGTAGTGTGCGCATAATATTGTGTCGTGAGAGTGATGTAGTGTGAGTGTAACGTGGTGACGAGAATAATGTAGTGTGAGTGTAATATGGTGAAAGAGATGTGGTGTGAGTATAACGTGTTGAGAGTGATGTAGTGTGAGTATAATGTGGTGTTCAAAGTGGTGCAGTGTGAGTATAACGTGGTTTTGAGAGTGATGTAGTGAGGGTGTAACATGGTGTTGGGATTGATGTGATGTAATGATACAAGACCCTCATGTGATCCACAACAACACATGTGTCGGTGTCTGTGTACCTGTAGAACACTGGTTTAATTTTTCTGTCATTTTCCTTTGTTTTCCTTCCATCTTGTCGTGCTGGGCCTCGTCATGTCACTTCCTATTTGTATTTTCTGTCCATGCTTTCCAACGGACTCCTCCTTTCACTTGCTGGATCCGTTTATGATGATCTGTTCTGTGTTTTAGCAACTGATCGTGAGCATATTTCTCACTGACTCCAAGTGGTATCAGTGGTGGTGGTATCAATGTGGTGGTATCAATGGTGGTGGTATCAATGGTGGTGGTATCAGTGGTGGTGGTATCCATGGTGGTGGTATCCATGGTGGTAGTATCAGTGGTGGTGGTATCAGTGGTGGTGGTATCAGTGGTGGTGGTATCAATGGTGGTGGTATCAGTGGTGGTGGTATCAGTGGAGGTGGTATCAGTGGAGGTGGTAACAGTGGAGGTGGTATCAGTGGTGGTGGTATCAGTGGTGGTGGTATCAGTAGAGGTGGTATCAGTGGAGGTGGTATCAGTGGAGGTGGTATCAGTGGTGGTGGTATCAGTGGTGGTGGTACCAGTGATGGTGATACCACTGGAGGTGGTATCAGTGGTGGTGGTATCAGTGGTGGTGGTACCAGTGGAGGTGGTATCAGTGGAGGTGGTATCAGTGGTGGTGGTATCAGTGGTGGTGGTACCAGTGATGGTGATACCACTGGAGGTGGTATCAGTGGTGGTGGTATCAGTGGTGGTGGTACCAGTGGAGGTGGTATCAGTGGTGGTGGTATCAGTGGTAGTGGTATCAGTGGAGGTGTTACCAGTGGTGTTGGTATCAGTGGAGGTGTTACCAGTGGTGGTGGTATCAGTGGAGGTGTTGGCATGGGTGATGGTGGCAGGGGAGATAGTGACAATGGTGGTGGTGGCAGTGGTGGCGGTGACAGTGGTGCTGGTAGCAGTGGTGTTAGTAGCAGTGGTGTTGCTAGCAGTGGTGGTGGTCGGAGTGGTGGTGGCAGACAGAATTAAAAAGAATATATCATTGTTATTCATCTTGAAATTCTTATTAAGAACGCTGACTGTTATTCTGGCATGGTGGCTGAGCGTCGTGGAGGAGGTGAACAGGATAAAAGTGAAGATAGAAGTGACTGTAGGCAGTATTAGGAACTGGATACGAGTGATAAAGATAAGATTAATAAAGACAGGAACTGGATGCTGGTGATAAAGATAAGATTATTAAAGACAGGAGTTTGGCAGGAAACGGAGAGGGAAGTAAAGGAGAGGCTGGAGAGAAAGGAAATATCTGCCTAGAATGCTGAACTGTAACAGAAAGTTGACACTAGAATATGATGCTAGTCATGGAGAACTGCTATGTGTGGGATGTTGAGCCGTAGGGTTGTCTTTTTCTACCACTAAGGTACCTGAAATAAGCTGAAAAAAGCGAAAATCTGGACCAATTAGGGTAAAAGGAGTACAGTTAGAGTGATAGAGTTCTGTGGCCGAAATCGAGATGATGTCGAGGGGCAGGGACGGGAAAGGAGAAAAAGAAAAAGGAGTAGAGGGAAAAAATGAGACACTTTATAAGTGAAGAGTAAGAACAGAGCTGAAAATGGGTGAAGAGATGTTAGTAGATACTATTACTGCTAGCATACTGTTAGTGATGAAAATATTGCTTTTTTTTTTTATGCAAGGCAGAAAGAACCAAAGGCCAGGAGCCCGCAAACCGTTCCTTCCCATAAAAACAAATAAACAAACAAAAAATACGAAAGAGAGCCAAATTTCAGATCCGTTCATTTCGAAATGCCTGGACACACTGCGTTTGAAAGACTGGAGATCATAGGAAGTAAGAAATACAGACAGAGGGAGACAGTTCCAGAGTAGACATGTCCCATAAATGAAGGACTGGGAGTAACGATTAACTCTTGCATTGGAGAGTTGGACAGAATGCAGATGAGAGTTTGTTGCTAGACGGGTGCTATGCACACGTCGTAGAGGTGCAGGGATGATAGCAGACAGTTCAGAGGAGCAGTGACCATTGAAGTACCGATACAAAAGAGATAAAGATGCAACAGTGCGGCGAAGAAACAGGGGTTGAAGAGAGCCTGTAAGAAGAGGAGAGTTGATGAGACGAAAAGCCTTTGACTCCACTCTATTGAGAAAAGCTGTGTGAGGGGAGCCTCCCCACACATGAGAGTTGTACTCTACACAGGGGCGAATAAAACCCGTGGATAAGGTCAACAACTGTGCAGGGGTAAAGAAGGTACGGAGTCGGCTTAGCACACCTAATCTCTTGGATGCAGATATTTTAAGAGGTGTAATATGACCTTTCGAAGTTAAGTCCAGAGAAAATGAAACCCCAAGCATGTTTAAGGATGATGCAGGATTAAGCTGGATAGTAATAAACATTAGTGGGTATTCCTGTGGAAGATTTTTTTTAGTTGATAGATGTAAGAACTGAGTCTTTGATGCATTAAAACAACAAGATTATTTTTACCCCCGTCAGAGATATGAATCAAGTCAGACATTAGGTGTGCCATAGCCTCAGCCCTTATTTTTGCAGTAACTGCTGAGATGGACGTTGCGAGAAGTGAATGGAAAGGTGAAGGGTGGAATCATCAGTGTAGGAGTGGATAGGGTTGGATGTACAGCTTAGAAGGTCATTGATGAATAAAAAGAAGAGAGTTGGTGATAGGACAGAGCCCTGAGGAACACAGCTATTGATAGATCTAGGAGAAAAACGATGGCCATCTACAATAGCGGCTATAGAACGGCCAGAAAGGAAGCTATTGATGAAGGCACAGATAGAAGGATAGAAACCGTAAGAGGGCAGTTTGGAAGTTAAAGATTTATGCCAGACTCGATCGAAAGCCTTTGAGATGTCAAGTGCAATGGCAACGCTTTCGCCAAAGTCCCGAAAGGAGTATGACCAGAAGTCTGAAAGGTAGATGAGAAGATCGCCAGTGGAACGTCCCTGACAGAACCCATACTGACGATCAGAAAGAAGGATATGATAGGGAAGATGCTTTAAAATTCCTATGCTAAGAATAGACTCAAAAACTTTTGAGACACAGGATGTTAAAGTAACTGGATGATAGTTAGAGGGTTGGGAATGGTCACCCTTCTTTGGGACTGGCTGAATGAAAGCAGACTTTCAGCAAGAAGGAAAGGTATAAGTTGATAAACAAAGGCCAAAGAGTTTACCTAGGCAGGGTGTAAGCACAGAAGCACAGTTCTTGAGGACAACAGGAGGGACCCCATCAAGCCCATATGCCTTGTTAGTATTGAGGCTAGTGATGGCAGAAATACATCAGCTGAAGAAATTTTAATGTCAGCCATGAGGAAGTCAGATGGGGGACGTGATGGAGGAACAGCACCGGAATCGTCTAAGGTGGAATTGGAGGAGAAAGTGAACGAAGAGATCTGCATTATCAGTAGAAGAAATAGCTACAGAGCCATCAGAGTAGAAAAGAGGAGGGAAGGATTATGAGTTAAAGTTGTTAGAAAGGTTTTTGGCAAGGTGCTAGAAGGAGCGGGAAGAATTCGAGGTGGAGAGTTAAGAGTATTTAGTATGGGATGAAATTATTTTTAGCAGAGCGAAGAACAGACTTAGCACGATTCCTGGCAGAAAAAAAAAAAAAAAAGATGCTATTCAGGCGTTGGTTGACGCATGTACCATTTAAAAGCCCTCTCCTTGTTGTAGACAGCATTAGAACAAGCGTGATTAAACCAAGGCATATGGAAGCAGGTAGATAATGATGGGAAAAGTGAGTTAATCAGTGAACCAGAGCGATAGCTGGAATGAATACAAATAGAAAACACGGCTTAAAAATGAGAAAAAAATAAAAATCTTTTGAAGCTGCTTGTGTTTCTCTGTCACTAATTTGGGCACTCCAAAAGAAGAATATAAACGTCTTGAGAATGTAACAGAAGAACGTCGTGATCCAACGAGAAGAATTAAAGAAGACTGTGCATATTTAAGAAGAGACTGGAAATAACCCCTTCACCAACCCAAGTTACTAAGTTTCTCCAAAGCTGAATATATAGTATGATAGCAGGAAGGAAATATAGAAAGACAAGACCGAAGTGTATGAATTAAGTGAGATTGCTTCTTATGGTCACTGTTGCCAACTTTTTCATATCCACAGTTATATCGAATGCTGTGTAATATCGCTGTTTGTGGCAAGAAATAATAACACTAAAAATAACAATAGTAGTAAATTAATTATACTGCCTAAAGGTTTAATTTTATTCTACTTGGACACTCATCTCATTCGTGTCAGTTTATCCCTGAAGGTGGAATATATCCTTTGATTTACCCCACTGAGTTATTGTTCCTTGTCCAAATCCGGTTGCTGGTATTAAACAATTGACTTCAGAGGAAAACATACAAGGTAGTTTAGTGGTGTGACAGTGTGTAAGTGCTTTCAGTGTGGCATACCCATTGATTTCATCTACCACATTCTTATATGATGACAGTTCGAACCTGAACGCTTCACGAGATGGGACACGCTTCCTTCTGCCCGGCACTGAATGCAGCTTTGGTTCATATTATGTGTATGTTATATTAGAAATTAATATTAATTGCTTCATCATCAAATATTTCACTGTTAAATATAGATAAAAACAGCAACCAGCCACCATCACCACTAACTAAACCAGCCAAAGCTGGCTGCCTGCTGGACGTGGGTCTGCTGTTGGCTGAACTGTTCATGCATCAGCTGGCAAGACGGAGATGCAGCCCATTATCACTTGCTTTAGCAGCTAATCAAGCTTTGAGCACAGTCTGAAAATTTACTTTTGAACATAATCCCAAATATATGAAGTACCTTAAAAATAATAAAAGTAGCTTCTACTCTTGCGGCTTACTACAGCTAGACGGAGTTAATACAATAGCTAACTGCTCTAACGATACATAATTGTTCAAACTGTCCTTCTCACACCTGGGAATGAACTGTGAGAAACACAGAAACTTGTTTTGACTTGACGAAAATATCAGTCGAGAGTGCAACAAATTATGAACGGAAAGCCACTTAATTTTATGAAATGAAAACTAATGAAAGGAAAATTGGAGCAGAAAAGCATTAGCAGAGATAGAGATAGAGACAGATAGATAGATAGAGAGAGAGAGAGAGAGAGAGAGAGAGAGAGAGAGAGAGAGAGAGAGAGAGAGAGAGAGGAGATGGTATGAACAACGAGAACTAGAGACAGGATGGCTGAGAGAGGAAAGTGAAGGTAGGAGAGAAGAGGGTTTTAGTGAGGGATAATGAGGGTAAAGGGGAAACTAGATTAGGACGGGATGGGAGGAGAGAAGAAGCCTGCAGTGAGGGGGGAAGAAGGAAGAGGGGACAAGGCTAAGTGGGGAGAGAAGACTTTGGTAATTGGTGGTTGGAACTCATTATCCTGTTGACCACAGTGCCTTCCACCCAATGATTACTCTGCCAGTCATATAGATTTTTACATTATTCCTGGAACCTTTATCTTTTTCTTATTAATGGGAACATTTTTTTAGTTTGCCTTGAAATGTGCTGAGGGATAAACAATGTGTCAGTAAATGTTTGGGTTATTAAGGATATTGTGTGGGGGGGGGGGTTTGTGTGTGGGTGGGTGGGTGGGTGGGTGGGTGGGTGGGTTTGTGTGTGTGTGTGTGTGTGTGTGTGTGTGTTATACAGTTCCAACCACTTAAAGTGAAAAATAAGTGCGAAGTAGGTAATGAAAACTATAGTAGACCTTAGTTGTTGCCGACACTAAAATGAGCCAAATTTGCTGAGCTGCGTGAGTGTGAAGGTGGCTGGAGACGTATAGGAGATGAGAATGATGACATCAAAATCAGTATTATGAGAATGAAAATAAAGATAAAGCAAGGATGTGTGGAAGAAATAAGACAACCTTGAGTCTAGATATATAGAGAATAGTTCCCAGAGGCTGCATAATATAATTGTTAAATGGGCTAGTGAATTAACATTTAGCTACGTTACTTCAGTTCAATTTCGTCAATATATTATACGAGTAATTTTGTATGCACTAAAGACATATCCTACTGTATCCATTCGTAAGAACTTCGAATATAAACACAGATGGAGAGTTCATGGGGTAATAGAATGGGTGGTCTATATACAGAGTGCTTCTCCCACTCCACTGAGCGGTTTCTCACGCGTTGTGTTGTGAAAACGACTCACTAACAATTATCAATGTCTCCTGCATCACTTAGTCATTTACTACTTCCATTACCACACCCACACCCACACCCACAGACTGAACCGTCCCCGCAACACACAAGATACTGTCAGGTGAGTCTTTGGGTGGAGGGCTATTTAAGGATTACCTTGTGTTTTGTAATGTTTCTACTAATGTTTCAAGGAAAAAAAAAATAACTACATATTTTAGCTGCTGAACACAAATAAAATACGAACATTGGTAAAGGTTGCTGGACACAAGGATGCACAAAGCAGCACCAGAATCAAAAGGCTTTACACGCTGAGAATATAAACAGACTTCGGGATTCAGAGCAGCCATTTTGGACTGCTGTGTTTCCCAGAAGACCACTCACACTATTCGGGACCCTGGTGTCGCTATTTTTGGGAAAGAGTAAACAGCGGTATAATGGAGTAGGCAATAATAATAAATATACATCTGAACCGGAGTGTGTGGAGGATTCACTGGCTGCTAATAACAGGCTACCGTATTTCGTAATGTTATGATAAGGACGTAGAGCCAGGCATACAGAGAGAAAATTGCAAATGGGGGCTTGTAACTAGGATCAAATCACATGGCTGTTAATCATTGTACTTTCAGAGATCCTTTAGTACCGTGCCTCCTGCCTCACAATTTACTAATGAATTCTCCAGCCATAACCAAAACTTCCCAGATAATCCTCAGCCAAAAAATTTATGTGCCTTCTACCTGCCTCATTCCTCACCAGCTCCAACCAGGGTTTGAACTGTGGAGCAAATGACCGGTAGTTTTGCATTCAGCTATGTAAACTAATAGAGAGAGAGAGAGAGAGAAGAAGGGTAGGGGTGGAGGAGCGCTGGCAGCCTCTCAATCCTTCACCTTCACCAGTATCTCTCAAGTCTGGCGGTACTCCAAATATACGTCACGTCATATTACCAATATTAGTGTGTGTCTGTAATGCCCTATTCTGGCGAGAGGTGGTTGTCCTAAAGAGGGATGTTTCTTAGTCAGCCAACACGCAATGTGCATTATGACGTCATGGAGAATGGTAAACATACATGGCATCGTAAACGATGTACCATATATATATATATATGTTCACTCTCATCTTAAATGTCGGGACCAACTGCTTAGCCCAGGACTCCTACGCTCCTCATGTGTGTGTGTGTGTGTGTGTGTGTGTGTGTGTGTGTGTGTGTGTGTGTGTTGTGTGTGTGTGTGTGTGAGTGTGTATGTGTGTGTGTGTGTGTGTGTGTGTGTGTGTGTGTGAGTGTGTGTGTATGTGTGTGTGTGTGTGTGTGTGTGTGTGTGTGTGTGTGTGTGTGTGTGTGTGTGTGTGTGTAAGGTCCTCCCCCACTTACGAACTGTCAACTTACAAATTTTCACACTTACGAATTAGTACTTTCAGTAATATATTCAATAAATCACATGCATTTACATGAGATCTTCAACGCATTATTATAAAATACGGTTTGTGTTAATGAGTTTGCCCAACTGTAGGCTAATGTAAGTGTTCTAAGCACATTTACAAGGCTTGGCTACGCTATGATATTCAGTTGGTTAGGTGTACTAAATGCATATTCTGGTTACGAAAAAATCGAATTATGTGCTGTTTCTCAGAACATAACCCAGTCGTAAGTGGGGAAGGACCTGTATATATATATATATATATATATATATATATATATATATATATATATATATATATATATATATATATATTGTTACATAGCCTATGATTTCATCATCCTTTGTGTAATTTTAACGCACAGTTGCTGCATGTTTGATCATGAGCGTGTTCTGCCTCAGTCCCCCCCTTCTACCGTTATAGTAGAGTAAGTCGTCCTTTCTGTTATTCAGTGCGGGATTGTCGACCGTTTGTCCCCACCGCTTCATTTGCGCGTCCCTCTTACAAGTTGTGTCAGGCTCTGCCGGCTCCTATATAATGAGCTCAGTCTCTGCATCATTGCCACTTAGATCTGCTCCTCATATTGTTCACATCTCTGTCCTCCCCTGTACAGATATTATTATTGTGAGTGCTCAAGAAGTCTCCAACCATCTAGCAGCTGTGTGTAAATTGAGTATAACTGTTATTGCATTTTTTCTTGTACTGTATAGCATAAGTTTAATTTGTAGGCCTAGTGAAGTTTTTGTAATTCATGTAGGGTTCTTTATGTCAGTCATTTTTTATAATAGTTTGTATCTGTAATTATTTATCTGGCATTCACTGAGTATTATCTGGTATCTCATTTTATCAGGGCTGACTTAGATAAATTTACTCTTGCTAATTTCGTGTTAATAGAGGCTATTGCAGTTAACCATATATTTAACCTGTTTTTGCCATTACATTATCCTTATGAGTCCTGAATGTTTTATTGTTAGTTTGAGCATTAAACTTTGACTTGTAATTTTACCTAACTCTTTGTTTTGAACCTGGAACTTTACGGGACAGTAGTGATTTTTAGTATTCTCACTTAAAATGTACATTATCTTTCTCTGTTCCGTAACATAAATTTGGCGACCTCGCCAGGATGTTCAGGATATTATCATAAGGATATTGCTTGATATTTTGTGACTGTTACTTATTAATTATGTCTACTATTACTACACTTGATGAAGCCAAAGATTTTTTGTCAAATGTGCAAACAGTGTGTGATATAGAAAACAGAACAAAGAATGAACTTAAGCTTGTTGCTCAACAATTGGGAATTGTTGTTCGCTCTCATCATTCTAAAGATCAAATTGTTGACATGATTAATGAAAGCTTGTTTAATGTAACTCCTCCAAATGAGCAAACGCAGATTGAATTAGCTAAGTTACAGCTAGCCCTGCAGGAGGCCCGTGCTAAGGAGGCTGAGTTTCACGCACAAGTTGAACTTGCTAGGATTCAGGCAGACCATGAGTATCGCATGAAACAATGTGGAACTGGATCATCTAGCTCTGATGATTTTGATGTGGCTAAAAATGTTAAACTTGTCCCTCCTTTTAATGAATCTGATTTAACAAAGTATTTTCAGTTGTTTGAGAGGGTAGCTGGCAGGTTTTAATTGGCCTAAGGAGTATTGGCCAGTACTCCTTCAAACTGTTCTCACCGGGTAAAGCTCAAGTAACTTATGCATCTTTGCCTCAGGATCAGTCTGATAATTATGATGTAGTAAAGAGCTTGATTCTTAAGGCCTATGAGCTTGTTCCTGAAGCCTATAGAGTAAAATTTAGGACAACTTACAAGCAAGATAAGCAATCCCATGTTGAGTATGCAAAAATCAAAGAAGATTTGTTAGAGCAGTGGTTAAATTCTAAGAATGTGGATTCTGATTTTGACAAATTTAAGCATATGATTTTGCTGGAGGGACTTAAAAAGGTGTATTTATAAAGATGTAAGCCTATATCTTGATGAGAAAAGAATAGATAATTTGTCTGATGCTGCAGTTTTAGCTGATGAGTATGTTCTCACTCACAAGAGATATTCTAGAGAAAAAGGGAAAGCTGAGAGTAAGTACGTTGCCTCTACTCAGAGTACAGGTAACAGGAAAGAGAATAAAGGATGATGTTTCTCAGGAAGTAAATACCAGCTTCACCTCTAGATTTCAGAAGAGTAAATGTACTTATTGTAGTAAGCTTGGTCATACTACGGAGAGATGTTTCAGGAGACAGCGTGATGTGAACAAAAAGGAGTCTTTAAATATTCAGTCAATTGGTCTAGTGTCCACTCTTGAGAGTTCCCAGAATTCTTTAACTGAGTTAACTGAACCTGCTTTGAGGGGTAACTTAAATTCTCATGATGGAGCTCCTCTTTTGAGCAGTAACGTGGGTGACACTCTCAAGAGTTCATGTGCTAATTTCCTGTCTGATGGTTTTGTCAGTCCTCTGGACAGTAATGACAGGAAATCAGTTAAAATATATCGTGATACAGGTGCTTGCCAATCCCTTATGCTGACCAGTGTTCTAGGCTCTAATGTTAATTCCTCTGATGAAACTGTAATCTTACAAGGTGTAGGGAATAATTACTTCTCTGTTCCTCTGTGCAGAGTGAATTTAGAGTCTGGTTTATTAATGGTTCCGTTATGGTTGGGTTGGTTGAGACACTCCCAATGTCAGGTGTAACTTTCTTACTTGGAAATGATATTGGTGGAAGTCAAGTGTGTCCAGCTCCTCAGTTGTCTAGTGAGCCAGTGGCTGCGTCCCAGGATTGTGATGTCCCTGATGTGTTCCCTGCATGTGCTGTCACTAGGGCTAAGTCTAAAGTTACTGGTGATTTAGAGGATAATGATGATGATGATGTTATCCTAGCTGACACTTTTCTTGCTAATTTGGACCACTCACCAGATGAGGCAGTACCCCGTAGTGTTGATAATTTGTCTCGTCAAGAGTTGGTTGAGTTGCAGGTTGCTGACCCTGAGTTGAAAGGTCTAGCTAACTCTGCTTGCAGTGAGGAAGAGTCAGCCGGTGCTTCTACTTGTTATTATGTAAAGTCAGGAGTACTTATGAGGAAGTGGAGACCCCCAGCAGCATCAGCCGACTGTGAATGGGAGGTTGTACATCAAGTTGTCATCCCTCGTGTTTGTAGGCAGGATATCATTAGAGTGGCTCATGATTCCAGTTTGGCAGGACACCTTGGAGTGAGGAAGACTGTGGCACGCATTTTGAAACACTTCTACTGGCCAGGTATCTTCAGGGATGTTTCCTGGTATTGTAAGTCTTGTCACACCTGTCAAGTTGTGGGGAAGTGTAATCAGACCGAAAAGGTTGCACCTCTAGTTCCCATTCCTCCTTTTGAGGCGCCTTTCACCCGTGTGTTGCTGGATATTGTGGGCCCTCTTCCTGAGACTTCTTCAGGATTTTCTTATGTGTTGACCATGATTGATATGGCTACTCGTTATCCTGAAGCCATTCCACTTAGAAACATCTCAGCAAAGAACGTGGTTAAGGAAATGCTAGGGTTCTTCACAAAGTTTGGTCTGCCTAAGGAGGTACAGTCAGACCGGGGGAGTAATTTCATGTCAAACGTTTTCAAGCAGTCTCTGAAAGAGTTGGGCATCACCCAGATCACGTCTTCAGCTTACCATCCCCAGACCCAAGGAGCGTTGGAGAGATATCATCAAACACTCAAATCGATGCTCAGAAATACTGTTTGGAACATCAGAAAGACTGGGATAAAGGTCTTCCATTCGTTGTGTTTGCTGCAAGAGAATCTCCAAATGAATCACTGGGCTTCTCACCTTTTGAACTACTGTTTGGCCATGAAGTAAGAGGACCCCTTAAGTTACTCAAGGAATGCTGGCTGTCGGAGGAAGATGACGTCAACCTGCTGGAGTATGTGATGAAGTTCAAAGAACGGCTGTCCACTGCTTTACAGCTGGCGAGAGAATTTAGGAGCTGCTCAGGAGAAGATGAAGACTTGGTATGATAAGAAGTCCAGGTTACGCCACTTTCAGCCAGGAGATCAGGTTTTGATTCTGCTACCAGTTCATGGGCAACCTCTTCAAGCCAAGTTTAGTGGCCCTTATTTCGTGGAGAAGAATCTCAGTGATGTCAGCTATGTCATCGCCACACCAGATCGTAGAAAGAGCAAGCAACTATGTCACATCAACATGCTAAAGTTATATCACAGGCGGGACGAAAATAATCCAGTCTGCACTGTAGCTGTTCCACCCGAGTCTGCAAGTGAAGCTCTCACATGCAGTATGAGCCTGAGTGATAGTTTGGGGAAGAATCCTGATATCATGAATGATCTCCAGACTAAGCTTTCTCATCTACCTCCCAAGGAAAGGCAGGAGTTTTCGGCATTACTGCAGGAGTACCCGCAAGTGTTCCGTGCTACTCCAGGAAGAACCACTGTGTTGATGCATGATGTCGATGTTGGAGACGCAAAGCCAATTAAATTGCCTCCTTACCGTGTGAACCCAGTGAAAGTTCCTCTCATCGAGAAGGAGCATGGCTACCTGTTGGACCACAAGATGATTGAGCCCTGTCAGAGCGAGTGGAGTTCTTCTGTCACTCTGGTCCCCAAGCCAGGTGGGTCACAGCGGCTTTGCATTGACTACAGACGTTTTAATCAGATAACCAAAACAGACACTTACCCTCTCCCTCGTGTGGAAGATTGCATAGACAAGATCGGAAAGGCTAGGTACATAAGTAAGTTTGATTTGTTAAAGGGATACTGGCAAGTACCTATGACTGAACGTGCTAGGGAGATCTCATGTTTTGTAACATTAGGAAAGACATTTGCATGTTCCGTAATGCCATGTACAGATTGTTTTAGAGTAATAAGAAATTTCCTTTGTAAATTTCTTTTTTCTTTGTGGGGAGGTGTTACATAGCCTATGATTTCATCATCCTTTGTGTAATTTTAATGCACAGTTGCTGCATGTTTGATCACGAGCGTGTTCTGCCTCAGTCCCCCCCTTCTACCGTTATAGTAGAGTAAGTCGTCCTTTCTGTTATTCAGTGTGGGATTGTCGACCGTTTGTCCCCATCGCTTCATTTGCGCGTCCCTCTTACAAGTTGTGTCAGGCTCTGCCGGCTCCTATATAATGAGCTCAGTCTCTGCATCATTGCCACTTAGATCTGCTCCTCATATTGTTCACATCTCTGTCCTCCTCTGTACAGATATTATTATTGTGAGTGCTCAAGAAGTCTCCAACCATCTAGCAGCTGTGTGTAATTTGAGTATAACTGTTATTGCATTTTTTCTTGTACTGTATAGCATAAGTTTAATTTGTAGGCCTTGTGAAGTTTTTGTAATTCATGTAGGGTTCTTTATGTCAGTCATTTTTGATAATAGTTTGTATCTGTAATTATTTATCTGGCATTCACTGAGTATTATCTGGTATCTCATTTTATCAGGGCTGACTAAGATAAATTTACTCTTGCTAATTTCGTGTTAATAGAGGCTATTGCAGTTAACCATATATTTAACCTGTTTTTGCCATTACATTATCCTTATGAGTCCTGAATGTTTTATTGTTAGTTTGAGCATTAAACTTTGACTTGTAATTTTACCTAACTCTTTGTTTTGAACCTGGAACTTTACGGGACAGTAGTGATTTTTAGTATTCTCACTTAAAGTGTACATTATCTTTCTCTGTTCCGTAACAATATATATATATATATATATATATATATATATATATATATATATATATATATATATATATATATATTTAAACAATACGTTGGTGATAAAATTCATCAGTATAGCTAAGGTTTCAAATATTCGGCTCTTAGGAAAACTGTTAGCTTTTTTTCCTCTTTTTTACTTAGTACGAGCATAATGGGACACAGAGCTTAATTTTATTTAGTTCTCTACATCTTCACAATACAGAATCTATCATAAATAATAAATTCTTGTGTACTCAGTCACACCTAGTTTGCAGATAACATTCCCGGTATATGATAAAAACAGTGATTATTAAATGGACACCATAAGAGGCAGGAACTTAAGTCCTTTAAGACCGATAATTATTTTTTTCATCTTATTCTCACTACCATTAGACACCTTTTATCATATTGGGGATATCTGTACATGGCATGAAGTTAATGAAGACTGTATCTAATCCCTTCAGTTCGAAAAGTCTGTCTTAAGTTGAAAGAATCGTGTGGAAATAGAGAGAATGAAAACAAAGAGGAGAACACAGAGGGTGTAATACTGTATCTGCACCCACACCAATTGATCTATGGGCACAACATTTGACTTTACTCTGTAACCTTAACCTTCACCAACTGCTGTGAAAATTGAATCTCTTTATCCTTCATTTGCTCTGAAATCTCCCAGTAAGTTTGGTCTGAATCAAATTCAGGCTTTTAAGATGACTTTGCCAGTTGACCTTGACCTCTGGCCTTTCCCTGTGATTTAACATTTAGTTGATTGTTTTCAAAATCTAAACCCTTTATTCTGTAGAGAGTTGTTTACGTTGCATTATACGTCAGACCTGCATAAACCAATGTGAGGCTATATATTAATATAAAAATCAAATTACAAAACATGCTCTGAATATTAAAAATTTTAGGAGGATCTACGTGATGATAGTGGTGTAGCACACTTATAGTTTAATTATTTATTTAATTAGGGATTTGTTGAGGTGTCTGAGAAAATATTGACGCATATCCTAACTTTTACTATAAGATATTTTCCCCAAATTTTATGAAATAGCCTACGGATAGCAAAAATAATTTAGGGGTCATGACACAAAAGGAGTTAATGTGAGCTACTAATAACCCATTTATTAAGAAAGATCTGGCACTCAGAGTGCATTTTTTATGGGATTAATAATTGCTAATATACTATCTGTCTACCAATCTGTCTGTATATATACATACTTACCTATCTCTGCGTTTCTATCTACAGCCAGACGCCACAAATTAATCTCCTCAATGTCACGTTGTCCTCCAGAATCAGGCTGCCATCTCTCCAACTTGCACCATCGTCGCATATACCAGTCCACCTCATCCCTCCATCTCATCCACCATTCTCCCTTTTCCTCTCCGTCGTCCACCTCACTCACATTTTCCTTGTCAGTCATCCATTCTCCATTCTCTCTACATGCCCAAACCATCGCAAGGCACTCTTAATCCAGGGCATCCACACCAACGTCAAGACGTCCCTTCACTTCCTCATTTGTCTGTCTGTCACTCCTCTGTCTCTCAATGTAGAGTAACTGCACAGGCTTCTCTCAAATACCTCACTTTTACTGCTTTTACTCGTAACTTGCAATCTTCCAACAGACACTAATTTTCGCTTCCCTACGTTAAAGTATAGATCACAATACTGTCCTGCAGCGACTTTCTAATTTGCATGCTCACTTCCCATTTCGTATCACTGTTCTCACTGACGTCTTACATACGTGTCATATTCATATTTCGTCCTTCACACTTTGAATCATATATTACCTTTGTTGTGATGAAACATGGCTATCACAACGTCGGGATGGCGCAGTTTCAAAATGGAATCCCGTATATAATGTATAGGGGCGCGTGCACCAAAAAGATCACGAAGGCCAGCTTTACCCATTTGGACTAACAGACCTTAGCTATTTAAATGCAGTTACTCGCAAGGCCACGCTAACCTTCGTAGTAGTATGTTTAGTATGTTTTGCGGTATTATCATCTCTGCAAATTGCTTCTACCTTTCTATGGTACACACTTAAGGAGGATAAAATAGTCTTTAGGTGGCAAGAATCACACAAAAGTGGTCATTATACTGAAGGGGTAAAAATCTACCAATATTTCATGAATGTTTAGTTAATTTTAGTCTCCACCAAACGACTTTATTCAGTTTAGGGTCATAATTTTGTACCTTTATTATTATCATCTTGAAAAAAAATCTTTGAGAAAAAGAGCTATCTCTAGTGTTAAATGCAAGTTTCTCTCTCTCTCTCTCTCTCTCTCTCTCTCATACTTATTGCGCCTGAAGTCAGAAATTGTACATCACGGCAGAGACAAACGTTTTTCTCCCAATTACATCTCTGACCAGGTGTGAGATTTATGTTGCTTGGCCATAGTACTGAGATCATTATTGTTTTTTCCACCACGAAACGTTTGTGGGAATGGAACCCGGTGACGTGGCAGATCACACACACACACACACACACACACACACACACACACACACACACACACACACACACACACACACACACACACACACACACACACACACACACACATTCATATTTTTGCGTTCTTTGGTAGGGTTGAGTGTGCTGCTCTTTTATGGTAATTACCGGTAACCCTTTGACTTCTTATCATATCTCACATTCAGTTGAAACACTGTAACCAGAATAATGAACAGCTGTAAAGAGTCTAAACAGCAGCTATACTGTCAGTGATAAGGGGTGCTGTGTGAGGAAGAAGGGGGTAGAGAGTATAATCTTAGATTTTTTTTTACAAAGACTATTATCGGGTACGTGTTACCTTTAGAGAAAGTTGGCCTGCCTGCAGTCCACTGGGTTTACAGATCTGTTACTACTATTACTACTGCTGCTGCTAGTATTACTACTATTATTACTACTGCTACCACTACCACTACTACTACTACTACTACTACTACAGTACTACTACTACTACTACTACTACTACTACTAATAATAATGTAATAATAAGTAGAATGTTGAGACTGCCGAAGCAGTATTCAAAGAATTTTCCAGGTGAAAGTCTGGATGTCATCATTGTAGACCTAATATTACAGGACTTTTGGCATAACTCAAATTTTTTTACGCATTTTGACCTGTGACCTTGAGATCAAGGTCAAGGTCATTCATACTATGCATATGCTCACTCATGATCTACTACATTTCCACCGAGTTTTGTCGAAATTGGCAGAATACTTTCCGATTTAGCACTTTCAGACATGAGGTGGCCATTTTCATTTTCCTCAGTATCTCGAAAAGTATTTGTTAGATCACAATGTCACTACCCAGGCGCACTTGTATACTGTATGTTGACGACTATATACTGGACCATTTGCAAAGCAATCGATTCAGTAGTTTTTGCTGCGCAGAACAAAATTTAAAAAATAACATGGAGGTCGCTAGTGTGGCGCTAGTGCTAAGGAAAAATTGTGCCAGAAGAAGCCTGCAGCCAAGATACATCACTCCTGAATTTTTCAAGCCTCCATCTCGAACTGTCTTGGAATGCCAGCCTCCTAAATAAAATAAAATCTACAATATCAAAATTAAGAACTTCACAGAATATGGAGTTCTTAATAATAATACCACCACAATCACCACCACCATCATATTTGTGTTAATATTCCCACAGTGATGCAAATTGTTAATATGGATGCATTGTGCATATGTCAGGACTTCATATTATAAAAATACAAATTCATAATAGATAGGAACACAAATGTGTAGTCTTAAAGGTAGTCAAGCTAGGTGGGAAAAGAAATGTGTTTGCGATTTCAGTGGGAAAGGAAATGTGTCTGCATTTCTGTAAGGAATGCCAGACGTGCACTATGTCACCGGAAACGTTACATGCACACAGACACACGGGCTTCTCGAACATTCTAACATGGGTCTAGAACACGTGACACAAAGCCCTCCTAGACAGGGAAGGAAGAGTTCGAGTCAGAAGGGGGCTATAGAACCGAGAGGTTGTATGAGAGAGAAGACAGAAAAGGGGGTCTAACGAGACAATCTGGGAGGTAACAGCGGACTCTGTACTTCACTCGTGTGTGAGAAACTTCAGTTAATCTTTTCAAGACAAATATAATGATAAATAGTCCCATATTAATCTTTACCTCTCCTGTCATTGCCTGACAAGGGGAACTAAGATTATCTACTTACAAACCTACTCACGGATAACTACCTCTCGTCCAAGAGTATAACTTACGCATCACTGATCTACAAAACACTACAAGAAGCTATGAAGTTTTACAAGACCTAAACCCCTTATTTTTGGCAAGACTACTGAAGCTTTGCTATTAATTATAATCCATAACTGTCTAAATTTCGGTTTTGTTGTGGGCATATGAAGAGACTTCATTTACTGTGTTGAATTTACAAAACAAATGTTACCCAATACAGGACAAAGACTGGGGCAGAAAAACATTGGGAAATGTTAAGAAAAAGGCTGCAAACCAGGAATGATCAAAGCTTCCAACAAATTAAAAGATAAAGGGATGCGTGTGTGTGTGTGTGTGTGTGTGTGTGTGTGTGTGTGTGTGTGTGTGTGTGTGTGTGTGTGTGTGTGTGTGTGTGTGTGTGTGTGTGTGTGTGTGTGTGTGTTTGTGTGTGTGTGTGTGTGTTTAATAGTAAAATAGAGGGTATAATAATTAATGAGGGATAAATATAATGTACAGAATGATATGAACAGGGATATCAGTAAGGAATTCCAATGTCGAGGTGGAACAATAAGCGTAGTAGTGATGGCGAAGGAGACTGCATCTGTTGAAAGAAGAAGGAGGGAAGGAGGGAAAGAGGAAGGAATATGGAAAGGGGAGGAGTTGTTGTTTCAGCTATACAAAATCTTCTAGTGCGAGTTTTAATCTATTATCGAGTGTGTTCATAAGAGCCACAAGGGTGAAGTGGCATGAGTTAACGTTTATAGGGTTTACTAGTGTGATAAAAGGCTTCGAAACACTTTGCTGGTGCCAATAAAAGACTTCGCTGGACTTAGATGTCTGGCAAGAAACTGAAAGAAAAAATAACCTTTCTAAGTTCGACATTAAGAAAAGTGTATGTTTGGCTCACATGATGAGGAAGATAGAAACGGCAAGATTTTTTTTTTTTTTAATTAGGAAAAAAAATACCAGTTTCGATAAATACTAACGAACAGTATGTCCATAAACTAGATATGTTAAATGTACACACACACACACACACACACACACACACACACACACACACACACACACACACACAGATGGAGCGCGGGACTTGAAAAACGGTGCAAGTTTTACCAGTACAGTGCACTTTGTGAGCATGTGACGAGCGAGCGAACGCCATGATATCAGTTTCCCTCTGATAGTTCGATTATAAGATGACATAAGAAACAGGGCGTTTCCCCTGGATGATTTCTCTCTGAATGACTTTCTGCTATTGCATAAATTTAGATTTGCTCATTGAGCATTGTGGAGCATATATTATTAAGCGAAGAAAACCAGATTTCTTAATATAGCTCAAGGTTTGTTTGAGTATCATGGGTTCCAACGGTACACGAGTGCTTGTGTAAAGCGAGGCGCCGTATCATTCATCACACGCGCAATTCTAAATTCTAAAGTCTCCGCTGCCAACCTGCAGTGTTGACGAAACTGAAACGATAAAGACTTGGCTATTGATGAGATGATTAAAGCGAGAAATGGGGTGTTTTCCCTTGGTGGTTTCACCATCAAAAGAGCAGAAAGTTAATGTACATTTATTGACCAAAAATCTAATATTTAATTATTAGAGTTGATTAAAAAAAAAAAAACAGTCTTACGACGAAAAATCTTTGTGATTTCGCAATTTAGCCGTTCACCGATTAAAGCCGAACACTCCCTTGGAAAACTGGAGATTCCAAGGGGTTCCTACGCGTTTAAGGGTAAGTTTTTAGTTCATAAAAAAATGAATGCAGAGTTCAACTCTGATTCACTTAAGGGTAAAGTTATTAGTTTCTGCATAGCGTGTCGGTAGGGTCGGGTCAGGCCGGGCCGGGCCGCTAATTTCCAAACTTAACTGAGAGTAAACATCGCTCGCTCACTCCTTGTAACAACGCCCTTATATTCAGGCGATGGGAGACATCTCGTAGTGACAGAGTCAAGAGGGAGAAATGGAGGGTGAAACGCACCTGAGGGGGAAGGGCTGAATGATGGCAATGGTAGAGCATGGATAGGGAGAGGAGGGGAAAATTAAACCCGGATTAATGAGAGGGGATTTAAGTGAGACCCAGCAGCGGTAGCTTGTGCGATGGAGGGTGAGGGTGACGACTGAAGACTGGGATGGACGGTTACTTTACCCTTTCTTTACCCTCTCCTTCCTTTCTTCTCCCTCTCCCCCTTTGTAAACGTAGCTAAGAACATTGTGGGATGGGATGGAAGGCTACTATAGATTCCTCCTCATTCCCTCCCTTCCCTCTCCTTTTCTGCCTTTCTCTCTCTCCCCCTCTTTCCCTTTCCTTCCGCGAGATTAAAGGTGAGGGGAGGGACGTTTTGGGAAGGACGGAGGGTTATTTTCGCGATCACGCCCTTCCACTCCCCTCATCTCCACTCCCCACCTTATTAAGTACCAAATGACCGAGAGAGAGAGAGAGAGAGAGAGAGAGGGGACGAATACGGCTAACAGAAAAAAAGGATGGGGAGGACGAAAGAACAAAAGAGGAGGAAAATTAAGAACGAGAGAGACGAAATAGAAAGAAGTGGAAGAATAAACATGAAGGAAGGGAATATACAAGAGAGATTAAAGAAATGAGGGCTGGCTTGAAGAAAAACGTCACATTCATAACAAGGCTTAAGAAATGCAATGAAGGAGAAAGACACCTGGCCACGAGGGACGTAGGATGTGGCAAGATAGAGAAGGAAGAGAAGGGAAGGAAGGAAGGAAGGAAGATGAGAGAAGGAGTAGGAAGGAAAAGAGAGAGATGGAAGAGAAGGAAATAAATGAAGGAAGAAGAGGGCAGAAGTAGGAAGGGAAGAGAAGAGGAGGAAGAGTAGGGAAGGAATAGGAAGGAATGAAGAGGAGTGAAGGAAGAGTGGGGAAGGAATAGTAGGAACGGAGGAGAGAAGGCAGGGGAGAGGAAGGGAGGAGGAAGAAAAATATAAAAACTAGGGATGGAGGAGATGGGTAGGAAGGAAGGAAGGAAGTGTAGGGAAGGAAGAGGGAGAGGAAAAGAGAAGAAGGAAAAAAGAAGGAAGGAAGGAGGGGGGAGGAAGGGGGAGGGAGGAAGGAAGGGAGGGAGGGAGAGAGGAAGGAAAGATGAGCAGGGAAGGAAGAGGAGAGAAGGAAGAGGAGTAAAGGAGGAGAAGGGAAGGAGTAGGAAGAAATGAAGGAAAGATAAGGAAGAGTAGGGATGCAGGAAGGAAATGGGAGGTATGGAAGAGGAAGGAAAGAATGAAGAGCAGAGAAAGAGGACGAGTGAAGGAGGAGAAGGGAAGGAAGAATAGGGAAGGAGGAATGGAGACAAAGGATAAGGGAAGAGGAAGGAAGGAGGAGGGAGGGAAGGAGGAGAAAGAAAGAGGAAAGAGCAACGAAAGAGGAGGGAAAGAAGAGAAGGGAACGAAGAGGAGGAAGGGAGGGAGGAGGTTGGAAAATAGGAAGAGAAGGGAAGAAAGATAAGAAAGGGAGAAGAAAGGAAGGAAGAACAGGGAAGGAAGAGGAAGGAAGAGCAAGGAAGGAAGAGTAGGGGAGGAAGAGGAATGAAGGAGGAGTAGGGAAGGAAGAGGAAGGAAGGAAGAGAATGAAGGGAAAGAAGAGAATGAAAGGTAAAGAAGAGAATGGAAAGGAAAGTAGAGAATGGACGGGAAAGAAGAGAATGGAAAGGAAAGAAGGGAATGGAAGGGAAAGAAGAGAATGGAAGAGAAAGAAGAGAATGAAGCGAATGGAAGGGAAGGAGGAGGAGGGAAGGAGGTGGAAATGACACAGGACTCAGCATGGAGTGTGTCATGATATACGACTGGGATGGATATTGGGATGGCAGAGTTGTTCGATATCTGGCCAAAGGAACAGCTGTATCCACATCTACATAGACAGTTACACAAGTACTTTATTTATTATTTATTTATTTTTTTACGTTGAATGAAAGCCTTAGAAGCATAGATTGTATAAAAACGATGCCAGTGTTTTGAGATACTGGAGACAAGTTCCTCGAAATGATTGGAAAGGGATAAATGAGAAGGAAAGAGAAGAGGTGGAGAGAGAGATTAAGTGGGTGAAGATAGATTTAGAGAATGGAAAAGCAATAAAAGGGAACAGAGGGGAGGAGGTGGGGACGGATGGAGAGATGGAGAGACAATAAGATACGAAACGAATAAGGATTATTTAAAAGAAACGTGACAGTGATAAGAGAGGGAGAAGGAGAAATGAGAGAAGAACCCGTAAAACAGAGGACTGAAAGGGAAGACGGTAGTGAGGAAAATGTGAACTTTTAATAAATAAGAAGGTAAGCATAGAACAAGGAGAGAGACAAAGAAAATGAGTAGGGTAGGGAAAGAGAGTATACCTTAGGGATATGGAAGGAAAGATAGAGGACTTGAGAAGGAAGAAAGGGAGAATATGATATAGGGAGCGAAAAGGACAAAAGGTAAGGAAGATGAGAGGAATTATGGAAGACAATACAGAGGGAAGATTCACTGAGAACTCGGAGACGCGTGCTGAAGCGAATGGTCTGCATCTTATAAATGAGAGGAGAATAGCAAAGACGAAGGTGCTGAGCGAGGAGACTGAGTGGAAGAAGCGTCAGAAGATGAATGCAATGAAAGAAGGGAAAGAGAAAAATCTGTATGTAAATCAGGGGACTATGATGGGTTGGGGAAGAGTGGGGTAAAATAGAATGAAGAGGAACACTGGGATACGCGGGCAGCAACTCAAGATATTCCTATGCCCACCCCACATCATCGAAGGCAGCCACGAGCCTTTTGTTGGTATATCAGGTTATGTTTTTCAATTCAATAACTCCATGACACTTGTGGCTGACACCTCCCTCGTTTATAAGTACCTGTGTCAAATATAGCTCTGTTAGTGGTGTGCAGGTTGGTGGTGTGATGAATAATTTTGTACAGTCCAACTGTCCTTATCTGTATCATGTTGCTGATAAGGGAGTATATTGCAAGGTCTTATTATGTTGCTTAGTATGGCGCCACCTCTGTTATACGTAGAAGGGAAGCCTCCACTTCAGTTTGGTGATTTTCTTGTCACTGGCGCTGAAAGTTTAGTTTTGTGTTCACTATTAGTTTTGAAACACAGCACCACATAATTTTTCTCAAGCAGTGATTATATATGGATATTCTTTTATGTTGTAAATTAAAGCAGAATAATGTGACAAGGCTTGAATTAAAAATTAAAATACCTAGGATACACTAAAACATATAAAGATATATTGGTCATATACAGTTTCATGGAGCTTGTTGATATTAAAGCGCATTTATTTAAAGTACTGGAATTGCACGAAAGGTAAGAATTGGATGATGTTCATAGTTAACAGCCACGAGTAACAAGGGAACAGCACTGTGCTGCCCTCTTGTGGCAAAAGCGACAGGCCAACTGGAGCATTTGTGTTTCTTACTAAAGAAGATTTGATTCTTTTTTTAAACTAATATTCATGAAACAAATTTAACCAGATTTTTCATTTCGGTGCTATGCGAAAGAAAAAATACTGGCGGAACAATTATACCATCTACCTATCTGGATATGATCTGACCTTTGATTTTTTGTTCTCTCTTACTTTTCTGCCTACTTTCATTTTTACCATCAGGAGCGTAGGGGCCCGGGTCTAGGTTACTATTTCCCGATATTGAAGGTAAGAATGGCCAGTCTTGCTCATGCTTTAGGGGCATTATGTGAACAGTAAACCCCAATTATCTCTCAGATGAAAAACCCTCACAGACTCTATCCGGCTGGAGCGCCTTAACCCACTAGACTACCTGGCCTCCATTTAGTTATATAATTACCACCCAGCATACGACATGGTTTCCCCGCTTTACAGGGAAACAGTTGGCTAGTCACTCAGTGCAAAGGAACAAGACGGTTGCACTATGTCGAATGAGTGGATGGTGAACGCCCCCCCCCCCAATAATAATCAGTGAAATGAATATCCGCTGCAGTAATACTGAAAGAACGAGGTCAGTGTAAATCCAGGTTAACTGGCTGCAGTTTTGGTCTTTATTTTTGTGGCCCAGATAGTGTAATTAGGCCAGATGTGCTTGTTGTATGGCAGTCATTAAATGCGTGTGTGCGTGTGTGTGTGTGTGTGTGTGTGTGTGTGTGTGTGTGTGTGTGTGTGTATTATTACTCTGTTAACAGTATTTTCTTCCTCTCCCTGTTTCTTCCCTCCTCCCTCTAAGACATTATCTATCTATCTATGTCTATCAATACTATACAGATAGATAATTTGACAGATGTAGGTTGACTGTTACAGACGACAGGTAGGTAGACAGACAGACAGATAGAGCATCCAGCCAGACCGTTTATTTTGGGCCGATGGGATTTTAATAGTCCATTTTCTGTATTGGTTATGTAATGGTCAGATTCGTGGTAGTCTGTCTGTCTGTCTGTCTACACATCATGCAACACTGTCTTCTCCCCGCTCCTTCCTTCCTTCCTTCCTCCTCGGCCCTGTGGCTGGATCCCCCTTTTTCCTGGATCAGACCCTGGGTAACAGATGGTGCTTATCGACTCACTTCCCTGTTCACTGCCGCCTCAACCCCGCCCTTGTAAGGATCATTTCTGCTTTACACGTCTTGGTCCTTTGTGGTGAACGTCTGCTCCTTGACATGAAATGGAGGGGAAGAAAAGAAGGCGGTGGGGGATACACTGTGGGAAGGAAAGGGGAATGAGGGAAGATGAAGAGGAGAAAAGGGGAGATGAAGAAACTGGATAGGCTGGTCGAGGACAAGGGTAGGGAACTTTTGTCCCTTCATATGAAGTGCAAAGGAGAGAATGAGACAATGGGAGAGAGAGGAATGACAGAGGAATGACTGGGAGAATGGATGAAGAGTGGCGTGAGAGAAAATGAATAGGAGAAAGACAAAAAAAAAGATTGAACATATCAAGGAAACAGGAGCAGTAAATCACATATTCCTATTCAAACACACCTCTTTCAAGTGGGATCGTGTATTGTACTTTAAAATAATATGGCAAAAGCAATAAAAATAATAATAATAATAATAATAACAATGATGATAATAATAATAATAATAATAATAATAATAATGATGATAATAATAATAATAATAATAATAATAATAATAATAATAATAATAATAACACCATTATCCATCATGAAGATACAAAAATGCGAAAAGTGCAAAAGGATCAGATTTACCATGAAACCTAAGTGTTGGCAGCTGGTAATTACGGTTCAGGGGATTTATAAAATTTCCCAAGACTCACCTGTCACCTGAGATCATTAATTTTTTCAGTACGGTGACGTATTTAACAGATTATTCTTGCTCCCCCCAAGTCATGGTCTCGTATTTCGTCCATTAAGGAAGTTACCAAACACTTTTTACTAAGCTATTTATATTGCTTACTACACCTTCGTGTCCTATTGTTTGTTACAGCCTATACATCCTCCAAAAATCGGCACATTTTGTATAAATAACGCACAAAAGGATATTAACCAGCCATATCCAGCAATAAATCGCTAAGGAAGAGGTGTTACAGAGTCGCCTTAACCTACGAGAATACGGACCCGGTGTTCAACTTAAGGAGGACCTCTCATTAGTGAAAGAATCCACCACTTCACCCCGATGACGTGTTTTCATTAATTTCTACTTCCATACTGTTTGTTAAACTTAGAGACACTGCCCGAACTGCAGGTGTTAGATATAACTATCTGTTACCCAGGCCCTTATTCCCGTCGGGTAAGGAGGCTCCTTAACACCTCTTCTTTAGCGATTTACTTCTGGATGTGGCTGGTTAATATCATTTTTCACGTTATTTATGCACAGTATGGCGGAATTAGAAGGATCTATGTAACACGGAATAGGACATCAAGGGGTATTACACAAAATATAAAGCCTACGAAAAGATGTTACGAAGGATACGGTATCCAAGCCGCTGCTAGAGATCTGTCATAAGCTGAATAAAATCGTCTTAAGATTGCAAGAATGAAATGAAAAATAAAAAAAAAAAAAAACTAATACGCTGAAAATAATCCTCTAATGGTAGTAACAATAAATTATTATACACAGAAAGGTACTAAACAGATGTGGGACCATGAGGGCCGTACTAAGTGGTGACGGTAAAGTCTATGGGAGTGAAACACTTTACCTCCAAAATACTTTAGGACGGGACTGACTGAATGGGCCGCTTCCCTCCTAAACATAAAAATGCTTCATCGTAGAGTAGGAATTATTTTCTTCATGTCCTCTATCAATATTAACCTTGTGAGTACCAGAGGACCTTCTAAAGTAATTGAAAAAAGGTCTTGAGGTGGGAATATGAAACTGGATAATCGCCACTGAAGGAGTTAAGGGAAATTTATTTGAATTATCTGAGTACGAAATGTTGTTTTTAATCAGAACCCAACCGTCTTGTTTTAATAACAAAATAGTGTAGGCAAGCACAACAGGTGCTGACAAACATCACGTTAATACCAAAATACAGTACACGTCAGCCACACGTTGACCTTACTCTGTGACCTTGATATCTGACTGGTTGTACTCAAAATCACATCCCTCCATCCTTGAATTTCCCTCAACCCTTCTACCGAGTCGTCTGAGTCGAATGAAAACTGTTTAAGCTGATCTCACTATGCAACCCTGATCTCTCTCTCTCTCTCTCTCTCTCTCTCTCTCTCTCTCTCTCTCTCTCTCTCTCTCTCTTTCTCTCTCTTATTGCTATCCTTTTTACTGTCTTAAAATCCCACCCACCGACACGTGTCACCTGAATATCCAGTTTCTCTTTCCTCTTCATCTTTCAGGTCTCGTTCGTCCTTCCCCTTTCATTTCACAGAGAACCTTAAATCCTTTCCTTTCTTTTCCTCTTCCCAGTCATTTCAGTCCTCTTCGTCCCCTCTCCGTCTCCTTATTTCTCCACACAACACACAGCTGACTAGGACACGCAGCCAAAGAAACTCTCTTCCCAGTTCCGTCAGAAAAAAATTTACAACTGAAGAAAGACAATGAAAACCCTATTTCTACCAGTGGGTGTTTCAGATAGGTTCGATTTTTCCGCTATGTATTCGTCAGACTTTGGGAAACTGCTTGTGTCTCCGTCTGCATGGCCGTCGATATGTCTGCCTTCCTATTTTTGTCTAAAAATTATTTACGTGTGATCCAGAGAGATAAAAGAATGTCAATCACGGTACACTCACAGCCATTAGTTCCTCCCTACTCACGCCCAGATACAATCTGGAATCAAACCCAAGACGAAAATAGGATCACTGTTTCTTTCGCAGACAGTAGTTCGGGAGCACTGTGCTTGCTTCGAATGTTTGTGGGCAGGGGAAAACTTTGCACCACGAATGTATAGTCATTACTGAACGTAGCGGTTGCATCGAAAGTCCTGTTGCCTTTCCTGCTTCTTTTCCCATGAACTTCGAAAAATCAGTCCAGTAAGTCCGCAGCAAAAGACACTTTTGACTTTATTTAGCAGTGGATTAAAGTCATAAGTGCAGAGAGGTGCAGCTTTACGAGCCTGATACTGCAAGTTCAAGAAGAAAATTGCAAAACAGGCGACATGGCTTTTGGTGCTGACTGTACCAAAGCCTGACTTGTTAAAAAAAAAAAAAAAAAAAAAAAACTGGGCGGACACGGAAAATGCATGCCTGAAATTATCGACATCTGCTGGTAAACCTGCAGCACTCATGTAGTCGTATGAATTTGAGCAAAAATACATGTTCATATTTTTTACATCCTGTTTGTTAACGTGTAATTGTACAACACATTCAATATGCAATAAATTTGTGGACATCTGGCCACCTCGCCGTGTAGTGCACAACACCAGCCTTTTTTTGTTTTTTTTTTTTTTTTGTTTTTTGTTTTAAGAAGATAAAAAAAGGAGGGAAAAAACAAATGAGAAAAAAAAACAGCAGATAATGTGTCTCCCATTCATTAAATAAAAAAATAAATAAATAAATATATAAATATATATAAATATATATATATATATATAAATATATATATATGTGTGTGTGTGTGTGTGTGTGTTTAAAACAATTGGACATGAACAACTGCAGGTCGAAGTTTGGGGGGCAACAACCCTTGGGAAGCGAGTTCCAAAGAGATACAGTTCGAGGAACTAAAGAATTCTGATAGTCAGAAGTTCCGCAATATGGCAGTGTGACAGTCTTGTCATGAGCGCTTCCAGATGCCCATGTAGCACGGGGGAAGGCGTGGAGAGGTGGCACAATGGACGCAACTTCGTCTGAACATTTGCCATAAAAGTATCTGTAAAATAATGCAAGGGAAACAACATTCTTTCTTTCTTGTAGGAGGGGTAGTTCATTTGTAATAGCATGCCTATCGATAATTCTAATCGCTTTGTTCTGAATTTTGCTCGGTTGTTTTAGTGCAACTCTCCACATCCACTCCACAAGGGTGAGCAATATTCCAGCTGAGAGTGCACATGACTTGCAAATTATAGCTAACTGCTTGTCAGTGATAAAGTTAAGGATTCTGCATAATAATCCACGTTTCTTTTGAAGCGGTTTTAGCAAGTGGTATAACGTGAGAGGTCCAGCTATGGGCACTGTTACTGTAAGTGATACGCAAAGAATTTCAGTACTTTTAGAGATGGGAATATTAATAGCAATGAAGGCAATACAGGAATCAGGCAGTATCTGTTTATCATTAAATTGTATATATTTTTGGTTTTCCTAGCATTAAATGATACAATATTATTTTGTTCCCATTCAGTGATTTTAGATAAATCTTGACCTAAGGACATTGCTGCACTGACTTGTGAGTCAGAGATATTAAACTTTGTGAATGGGTGCATAATTGTGGATGAACTGTTAAGTGTTGAGTCATTTGCATGAATGATGACTCATGCAGATGACTGCATGAGTCATTGATATGAATTAGGAATAGGGTTGAAGCTAGGACTGATCCTTGTGGCACACCAGCCTTAACTGAGTGGAAATTGGAATATGCATCATCTGCTTTTACACTTATCTTTCTGTCACTGAGATATTAGGGAATCATTGAAACAAGATGTGATAGGCCATAGCAAAAGTTTGGATAGCAGGGAATGGTGCCATAATCTGTCAAAATCTTTAGAATTATCAAGGCATTTTCTCCGTGTTGGTCAATTGATTCAAAGATGGTATGAGTCAGGAGAATGAGTACTTCTACAGTCGATCTTTCGTGGCAAAAACCATATTGTCTGTCACTAATTAAGTTGTTGGATTCAAGATGTTTATTATTTACAGTCTCAAATACTGTACCAAGAGAAGATGTGATATGTACTGGTCTGTGATCACAGGGGTGAGGAGAACTTCCTTTCTTTGGAATTAGATGGATATTGGCTTCTTTCCAAGAATTAGGAAATGAAGAAGTGTGTATGCATAGTCTGAATAATTTAGCTAGAATAGGAGCAAGTTCTTGGGAACGCTTTTTCAATACAGCTGGAGAAATTCCAGCTGGACCGGGAGCTTTGTTGATTGATGAATTGTCTAGGGTGAATTTTACGTATCTAGTCGTTACCCTAAGTTAAGCAATTTCGGGAGAATCTATTTCTAGTACAGGGACATTCTGACTGACATCCTCTAAGGTAGATTTTCTGGCAAATGTACTGGCAAAGATGTTCGTTTTTTCACGAACATTTGAAGATTTTAGTGGGGGAATGGGTAACTACTTGTGTAAGGTATTATTGGAAGAGCTGAGAGTTGACCAGAATATTCTATTGCCATTAGGGTTGTTTAATGATCTGGATGCTTGGTTGTGAAGGAAGTTTGCTTTCGCTAGATTCATTATTGCTTTGGCATGGTTTCTAGCAACTCAGAACTGACAGAAGGATTGCGATTTCTTTTTTTAAAGTAATATGTCTGTGCCAGGGCCTTCTGAGTCGTTGCTCTGGCACAATTGTTGTCAAACCATTTGGGTGAGTCCGGCCTTGTAGTAAATTGTTGAATGGGTATGAACAATTTCATACCAGTTTGAATTAATTCATTAATATGGGACTGGGTAGAAATGATTTCAGTGGTATATACTGTACCTCTTCAGTTTGTAATCTCACACGTGTAAAAAAAATTTTGACTGGGATTGTGTGTCGTATGAAGGAGGAGGTGGCAGATAGAACTGTGGATTTTTTTTTCCTGTGATTTATATCCCATAAAAGAAAAGCGAACGGTTCACTGAATCTACCCATCCCACGTCGTAATTGCAAAGTGATTAGGTGGTGACAAATTTTTTCTGTACTATGCACTGTCTTTCGTGTTTTATTTAGGTTAATTCCAAAATGGCAGTGTGGAGGAGGAATGGCAATTGTTTAAGAGTGCTATGGTGGGGCATGCAGAAGAGGTGTGTGGTGTGAGACGTGTGGGTGGTGGTGTAAGAAAAGGAAGTGAATGGTGGTGCGAGGAAGTAAATATGGCTGTGGCTGAGAAGAGACATGCATATGAAGTGTGGCTGCAGAGGAAGGATGAGATGTCATATGAAAGATATAAGGAAAAGAGCAATAGGGCGAGAAGGGCTGTGCGTGATGATAAAGTGGCAGCAGATGAGAGGTGGGGTAGGCGGCTTACAGAGAATTTTCAACAGAATGAGAAAATGTTTTGGAAGGAGGTGAAAAAGGTGCGAAAGAGAGAGTCTGGGAAGGAAGAACGAGTAAAAGCAGAGGATGGAAGGATGTTAATTGAGATGGATGCAGTAAGGACGAGATGGGCAGAGTATTTTGAAAGATTGTTAAATGTAGAGGAGGAAAGGGTGGCTGAGATTGTGGCAGATGGAAGGGTGCAAGGAATA
Source organism: Coenobita brevimanus (assembly GCF_032717465.1). Lineage (NCBI taxonomy): Eukaryota > Metazoa > Arthropoda > Malacostraca > Decapoda > Coenobitidae > Coenobita > Coenobita brevimanus. Next base: position 20,349,242 of record NC_137034.1, read on the forward strand.
AATGTGTTGGGAGAGTTGAATGATTCTCTGATCACGAAGGAGGAAGTGGAGAAGGCAGTAAAGGAGATGAAAATAGGGAAAGCTGCAGGTATGGATGGGTGTGCTGTTGAATGCCTGAAGAGTGGTGGAGTGACCATTGTTGACTGGTTAGTAAGATTGTTGAATGTGTGCTTTGTGAAAGGTATGGTGCCAATTGACTGGGCAAGTGCTTGTGTGGTCCCATTGTATAAAGGCAAGGGTGACAAGTATGAATGTACTAGCTTTAGGGGTATAAGTCTGTTGAGTGTTGTAGGTAAGGTTTGTGGTAGAGTGTTAATTATGAGAGTTAGAGAGGGTACAGAGGGAGTGATTGGTGATGAGCAGTGTGGCTTTAGGAGAGGGAGGGAATGCGTGGATCAGGTGTTTGCTGTGAGACAAGTGTGTGAAAAGTATTTAGCAAAAGGCAAGGATGTGTTTTGAGCATTCATGGATTTAGAGAAAGCATATGATAGAATTGATAGGGAGGCTTTGTGGACTGTTTTAAGATTGTATGGACTTGATGGTAGGTTACTAAAAAGGGTGAAAAGTTTTTATGTAAATAGTAGAGCGTGTGTAAGAGTGGGAAATGCTGTGAGTGACTGGTTTCCTGTGAGAGTGGGGCTGCGACAGGGATGTGTGATGTCGCCTTGGTTGTTTAATATTTACATGGATGGTGTTGTAAGGGAGGTGAATGCAAGAGTTTTAGGTGGAGGTCTGAGTCTGGTGAATGTTGATGGTGGAGAGTGGAATCTGAAGCAGCTGCTGTTTGCAGATGATACTGCACTGGTGGCTGATTCAGAGGAGAGATTGAGACAGTTGGTAGAGGAGTTTGGAAGGGTGTGTGAAAGGAGGAAAATGAAAGTAAATGAGAATAAGAGTAAAGTGATGAAGTGTACGAGGTTGGTAGATGGTAGGGGGATGAATATAGCTTTGAATGGCAAGTTGCTTGAGGAGGTAGAGTGTTTTAAATATCTAGGGTCACATGTTCCTGTGGATGGAAGAATAGATGCAGAAGTGAAGTTTAGAATAAATGAAGCAGGAAAGGTGCTGGGAGGAATGAAAAAAGTGTTTAGATGTCGCTCACTTAGAATGGATGTAAAGAGAAGGTTGTATGAGGGTGTTGTGGTACCGACTGCGTTATATGGGGCTGAAACATGGAATATGGGTGTAGCAGACAGGAAAAGTTTGAATGTAATGGAGATGAGATGTCTGAGGAGTATGTGTGGAGTGACGCGTATGGATCGAGTGCGAAATGATGAAGTGCGAGGAGAACTGGAGTTGTTCGGGAGATGGCTGGTAGAGTTGAGCAGAGGGTGTTGCGATGGTTTGGGCATATGGAGAGAATGGATAATGAGCGACTGGTGAAAAAGATAACTAGATCTGATGTGAGAGGTGTAAGGCTCAGAGGAAGACCACGAATAGATGGATGGACAGTGTGAAGAGAGCACTGGATGCGAGAGGGATGTCTATTGAGCGAGGAAGAGTTGCTGTGCGTGACAGAAATAAATGGAGAGAAATTGCGAATGAATAAGTGATGATGCAGCCCTGAGGGGATATTCTCCCGCATTTGGTTTGATCAGCTAGTCAGGTCAGGTGCGGGTAAGGGGATGGGTCTGTTATGATGTGGCAGGGGCCTGCTGCAGATGTCACTGATTGCATTGCGCAGTTGACCCTTGTGCGGTGCGCTGCAGTGAGGATCTGTCCGTTCTCCCCTTGGGGCTAAGATGCGAATGAATGTGTTTGAATGGATGAGTAAATGGGGAGTGTCGTCTTGTCTCGGCTACCTCCCTTTCCGTGGGGAAAGCAGCCTAGGTATATAGATAGATAGAATTCCAGAATACACGAGTAGTGAGCCAATGAAATTAACAACAGGGGAATGGTTAATGTGTGTGTGTGTGTGTGTGTGTGTGTGTGTGTGTGTGTGTGTGTGTGTGTGTGTGTGTGAGACCCTCTCCCCAGCACCTCCTTCATCACCTTATTTACTATTATCTCTGGTCAGACAACCTGTTATCTCTCTCTTCTTATCCTGTCAGTTCCTGAACAATAATTCTCTCTCACTTTCTCTCTCTCTCCTTGTCCTTGTCCTTCTTCTTCTTCTTCTTCGTCCCCCTTCATTTATCCATCTACCACCCAACCCTCTTCCACATGCACCCAACCACCACTTCGTCCCACTCTCATCCACACCACAAAACTTCAACCCCTTGTAACCCTTTCAATCCACCACGTCTCATCATCCACATCAATATTCCACTCCCTCTCCCACTGTTTCCTCCACATCCTCTACGATTTCCATCCTCACCCCAATCTTTCACACTCCTTAACTTACTTTTTCATCACCATTTCACTCCTTATCGTCCGCCTAGCGAGGCAGTAATGTAATCGCCAACGTCTGTCTGTGTGACTGTCAGTCTGTTGCCAAAATAAATCTAGTGAACAAATTGCATTCAGACTTTGTGGGGAATATCCCGGGATATCTGACTTGTTGGTTAATAATTCTGGCAAAGCTGCGATAATATGCTACCGTTTGCCTGAGGATTACTGATTATTTATTTATTTATTTATTTATTTTAAAGACAGGAACACTAAGATACACTGGAACGCACCAAGCGAAATCCTAAGGCTCCACCCCCTCCCGATTATGCGAACCTGCGATGATATGTCTCCGATTGCCACAGGATTACTGATCTAATTGTGTGTGTGTGTGTGTGTGTGTTCTTACCTAATTGTTCTTACCTAATTGTATCTTTACAGGAATGAGTCAAGCTCGTACTGTCCCGTGTCTTAAACCATATTTATCGTACATATCCTTAAATTTGTGAATTGTTTTGGCACACACTATTTCATTCGGTAGTGCATTCCATTGATCAATTGCTCTGTTTGGGAAACTGAATTTCCTTAAGTCTTTATCGCCTCTCTTCTTATGCAGTTTTTTGCAGTGTCCTCTTGCTGATGCTTCTCCATATGTTAAATAATCATTTATGTCTATTTTCTCCTTCCCTGATATGCACTTATATAGCATTATCATGTCACCTCTTTTCCTTCTCTCCTGTAGTGTCGGTAGATTCAGCTTATTTAGTCTTTCTTCGTAGCTTAGGTCCCTTAAGCTAGGTATCCATCTTGTAGCGGCCCTTTGAACTTTTTCAATCTTGTCTATGTGCTTTTTGAGATGAGGACTCCAGACTACTGATGCATATTCCAGGGTTGGTCTAATGAATGATGTTATTATCCTTCTTAGCATGTCTTGATTTATGTATGTGAATGCTATTCTCATATTTGCAAGCAGTTTATCCATGTTCCGTACCTTCTCGCTGATGTGGTCAGCCGGAGATAGTCTGTTATTGATAATCACACCTAGATCTTTCTCTCTTTCTGATGTGTATAGGGTTTTATTTCCTAACTTATAATTCCAATCAGGTCTTTTTCCACTTTTACCAAACTTGATTACATGACACTTGTCCACATTGAATTCCATTTGCCATGTACTACTCCATTCATGAAGTTTAATTCTTCCTGTAGCTCTTTATAAGAGTCTGTGTTAGTAATTCTCCTTTGTATTTTTGCATCATCTGCAAACATGTTGAGATAGCTCTCATTTCCAGTGTTACTGTTTATATCATTTATATACGCTAAAAACATGATTGGTGCCAGCACTGAACGCTGTGGTACTCCACTAGTCACTTCTTTCCATGATGAGTAGTTTCCTCTTAGTACTGTTCTCATTTCTCTTTTTATGAGAAAGTCTTGCATCCAGCAAAACAGTTTGCCTCGAATTCCTCCTTGATGGTACAGTTTCCATAAAAGTTTTTAGTATGGTACTGTGTCAAAAGCTTTCTTGAAATCTAAATAAATACTGTCCACCCATCCTTCCCTTTCCTGTACTGTGTTTGTTACTCTGTCATAGTAGCTCAACAGATTAGTAACACATGATTTTCCTTTTCTAAAACCAAACTGTCTTTCTGTTATCATACTGTGTTCTTCTAGATGATTTACCCAACTTTTCTTATAAGTTTTTCTAATACCTTCCTTACAACACTGGTCAGTGATACTGGTCGGTAGTTGAGTGGATTTTGTCTATTTCCTTTCTTGAATAAGGGGACAATATTTACTTTTTTCCAAATATCAGGTAGTTTACCTTGACTCAAGGATTTCTTGAAAATTAAAAATAATGGTTTACTTAACTCCTTTGCACATTCTCGTAGTACCCAACATGAAATTTCATCAGGACCACTTGCTTTTCCTCTGCCTAATCTACTTAACTCCTCCTGTATTACTTTTTCTGATATTTGTATATCTGCTAGTATGTGTGGACATGCATGTTCCACATAGTCCCTCTCAAAAATTTTTTCTTCTGTAAAAACTAATTGGAAATTCTTATTTAGTGCTTCACAAATATCTTTCTCTTGTGTATAAGTGATTCCCTCATCCGTAATTGATTGTATTATATCTTTTACTTTGGTTTTGCTTCTGATATAGCTGTAAAACAGCTTTGGTTGATCACTACTTTTATTTATTATATCCTCCTCAAACTGTTTTGGGGCTTCCCTCCTTATTCTTGTATAATCGTTTCTTGCCTATTTGTAATTATTATACGCCCTTTCACTATTATGTCTTCTGTATCAATTCCACAACAAATCTCTTCTTTATTTTGATTTTTTACATTCTGTATTGAACCATTTCTGTATTTTCTTATCTGCTTCTTTGTGCTGTGGGATGTACTTCTGGATTCCTATTTCATAAAATTCACAGAATTTTTTATATACAGCATTTAAATCTTGTCCTCTAAGCTCGTTTTCCCAATCAACTTCTAAGAAATACTTCTTTAGGTTTTGATAATTTTCCTTTTTATAGTTTAGGCTCTTTTTGTAACTGTCATTGCTGTTTACTATGTCATATGCAATCCTGAAGTTATAATTTAGTACTGCATGATCGCTTTTGCCGAGTGGAGGGTGATATATTAAACTGTCAAAATCATTTTCTTGCCTAGTAAATATTAGATCTAGCACTGAAGGTACATCAAGTCCTCTTTTTCTGGTGGTTTCCCTCACATGTTGCGTTAGGTAGAACTCTTGTACGAGATCCAGGAGCTTTTGGTCCCAACAGCTTTCATGGCTAATTATATCTAGAGTATTCCAATTTATATTTGTATTGAAATCCCCATTTAGTATAATTCTTTCTGATTTCTCTTCCATTTTATGTAGTAATGATCTTAAACTCTGAATTGTACTCTTTGCCAGGTCCTCATATTCATCTCTTTCCCATGTGTTTGATCTGGGTGGCATGTACAAATTGGCTACAATTACTTTACCTTCAGATGTGTTGATCTCTACTGCAATCAGTTCTACTTGTGATGGTATATCTAGTTTTATTTCATTGACTTTTAGATTTTTCTTAGTTAATATTATAATTTCTCCTCCTTTTTTTACATTTCTGTCTCTTCTCCATATATTGTATTCATCTAAGTTTAGTATGTCATTGGATATCCTTGGTGTTAATATTGTTTCAGTTAGGCATATTATTTGTGGTTCATTTTCTCTGACATAATCATTTATCTCTATTAATTTAGATACCATTCCATCCACATTTGAGTACATCAACTTTATCATCTTGTTTATATATTTGTCATGACATGGTTCTACTACCTTCCTCCTTTTTATTCCATCCTGTTTGTGTACCACTTTCGTACCTGTAATCCTATTACTTTGTAAAAAATTTCTCTTCTCTTCTGATCTTCCCTCATTTTTTGTTTTTGCTTCCTCCCTTTTCTCTTTCAGTAATTCCAGTTCCTCTTGTGTTAGGCATCTTTTCATCCATACATTTTTGAACTCCTCTTTTTCCATAAGATTCTTTGCATTTTTTAGTATCTCTTCCACAGTGTTTACACTCTGGAAAGTCACCTTTAGAGGTCTTGTCTTGCTTTTCTTATATTTCCCTAACCTTTTGTGTTCCTCTATGTCTTTACTACAGATTTCCTCTGATACTTCTTTCAGTAAGCTCATTACATTTGCCATCTCCTTTTTGTCTCTTGTGATCTTGTTTTTTACTTCTTCCTCTTCTATACCAGTGATTACTATAGATTTATTTATATCTACTGAATCTCTGACTAACTTCGGATTGTTTTGGATTATTCTTTTCACTTCCTTTTTAATGCTTTTTTCCTCCACCCTTGTTTCTAAATGTGTGTGTGTAATTCACCGGGTCGGTCAGGATCACTTGATGGTCGTGATCGTCAGCTTTTACCCTCTCGGAAGGGAGCTGAGAGCTCATATAGTCCGATCTAAGGGCAAGGCTGTGACCTTCACACACGCACACACCCGTCCCCTTGCTGAAGGGGGACAGTATCCACCCACTTCGTCAGTGAAACTTTTCGCAACCTGAGCGAGGCGCGAACTCCCATCCACCAGTTGGCAGGCGAGAGCGTTACCAATGCACCAGCAATTACAGAATACATTAGTAATGAGCCAATGAAATTAACAACAGGGGAATGGTTAATGTGTGTGTGTGTGTGTGTGTGTGTGTGTGTGTTGGGGAGCTATATGCATTCGTGGGAGGATGCTCTGGCTTTTAGTTATATAATATTTCCTTTGCTTTCACCTACCATTTATATCCCCTTAAAAATCCACTACAAGTACACCACAACACCTCTCTCTCTCCACATCTCCCACCCATCCACACACACCTCTCTAACACATCATTATTTGTATTCTCGTACTTTAAGGAAGCTCCTTAAGCACTGGCAAATCTATCAGTTTCCTTAGCACCTCTTCTTTGGCGATTTATTTTTGGATATGGGTGGTTAATATCCCTTTGTCCATTATTGATGCAAAGTATGGCGATACTGAAATGATTTTTGCAAAACAAAGCAAGACAGTAAGAAGTAATAAGCAGTATAAATCCCTTACCAAAAAGCGATAGGAGGTGTTCTTAATCAACGATAATACTGGCTCCTGTGACCCATCCACCTCCTCTCTTCCACTTCCTCCTCCCTTCCACCTCCTCCACACACTCCCCAACACCTTCCCCCACAATGACACTTCACACACCTCACTCCTTACTGCCACACTAAGCAATTAAACTCTTACGTACACAAAAATTTACATTATTGCCTATTTCTAAGCAAAAAATCCAACTTCGACTTTGTAATGCTAGTGGGGATGAAAGGTCATTATCGCTTAATGGAATACCGAATGCAATTTTCATTTTAAAATGTGAGAGTAGCTTTTATATCCCCCAAATTGACTCTCTCTCTCTCTCTCTCTCTATGAGTTTTGTCTATATCCTTACGTTGTGGTGACTGTGTTTAATGGTATATTTCACCTGTCCATCCATCTCTCCATCCATCCATCCACCCATCCATCCGACAGTCTGTCTTCCTAGCTATTTGTCTATGTTTGTGCACATACAGTATATATGTATAGTATGTACATGCAGTATACATTTGCAAGTTGTGGTCATAATTAAAGTAATGCTAAATTTAACTAAAATACTTTTTCCTCATTAACTCACTAAAGCCTATACACAGTTAACCAGTTTACAACCAGAGTTTGCCCAAAAGACAAGTCCAATTCTTGGCTCGTATTCTCGTCGACTAAGGGAACTCCGTAAAACCTTTTCCTAACTTTTTTTTTTTTTTTTAATAACAGAACGGAGGAAGGAAAAACAAATGAATAAAAAAAATAATCCATACACAAGATTACTGGTGTCCTCTGCTCATAAAATATCTGTAACAGTTAGACTTGAACAGCTGTGGGTTGAAATTTGGAGGGAAACTACTCTGGGGGAGCGAGTTCCAGAGAGATGCAGTTCGGGAAATGAAAGAATTCTGGTAGGCAGAAGTTCTGCAATATGGTTGAGTGACATTCCAGTCATGAGCGCTACCAGATGCCCGTGTAGCACGAGGGAAGGCATGGAGAGGTGGCACCATGGACGCAACTTCGTCTGAGCATTTGCCAAAAAAATATCTGTAAAATAAGGCAAGGGAGGCAACATTCCTTCTTACAAGCAGGGGAGGTAGTTTATATGTAATGGCAGGGTTGTTAATGATTCTAACAGCTTTGTTCTGAATTTTGTTTAGTTGTCTTAATGCAACCTCTCCACAACCATTCCACAAGGGTGAGCAATATTCAAGCTGAGAGCGCACATGACTCTTATAAATTATAGCAAACTGCTCATCGGCGAAGAAGTTACGGACTCTGTACAATAATCCAAGTTTCTTTGAGGCGGTTTTAGCAAGTGATCTGACATGAGAGGTCCAGCTGAGGGCACTGTTAAGTGAGATGCCAAGAATTTCAATACTTTTGGAGATGGGAATATTAGTAGCACTGAAGGTAATGTACGAATCTGGCAATATCTATCTATTAGTAAACTGTATATATTTAGTTTTACTAGCATTAAAAGAGACAAGGTTGTTTTGTCCCCATTCACTGATCGTAGATAGATCTTGATTTATGGAGGTGGCTGTACTGAGTTGAGAGGTAGAGATATTAGACTTTGTAAATGGGTGTGTGAATGTGAATGAACTATGTAGTGTTGAGTCATCTGCATATGAGTGAATGGGATTGTGGGTGTCAGATAAGAGATCATTAATATGAACCAGAAACAGGCTTGGTGCCAGAACTGATCCCTGCGGCATGCCGGCGTTAATTGAGTGGAAATTGGAATATACATCATCTACTTTTACTCTTATTTTCCTGTCACTAAGATATGAAGAAATCAAAGGAACAAAAGACGTTAGTCCATAGCAAGGGAGTTTGGACAGCAGGGAACGGTGCCATACTCTGTCAAAAGCTTTAGAGATATCAAGAGCTACTGCATGACTTTCTCCAAAAAGATCAATTGATTGATGGATGGTATGAGTTAAGAGACTGAGTATGTCAATGGTGGATCTTTCGTGGCGAAAACAATATTGTCTATCACTAATGAAGTTGTTGGATTCAAGATGTTTAACAATATGCTTATTAATTAAAGTTTCAAATACCTTACCAAGAGAAGATGTGACAGCCATTGGTCTGTAATCGGAGGGGTCAGACGAGCTTCCTTTCTTCGGAATTGGGTGGATATTGGCTTCTTTCCATGAATTTGGAAATAAGGAAGTACGTATGCATAGTCTGAATAATTTAGCTAGAACAGAGGCAAGTTCAGGGGAACCTATTTACATTCCAATACGGTTGGGTGATATCATTTTGTACTTTATTTATGCAGATATTAGAATTATTTCAGTAACACAGAAGAGGACGGCAAGGTGTGATTAACACATTAAATAGCTTAGGGGGAGGTGTTAGGGAGCTCCCTTAATCGACAGGAATACGGGCCCTGCTCTCAACCAATGAAAGGTTAATGGATATTGATTCCCACACATTTACCTCTGACACACTGACTTACCAATACGCTATCCTAATCATGTGTTGTTATTTACTGCTGTCCTTCACTCCCTCGTTCCCAGTTAATCCTCCTGTGATACCTGGATTACGTTAAGCTGATTTATGTGACCTGCTTCCTCACCTCCCTTTCCCTAGTGTGCTTTTTGTGATAACTCCTTCAGTATGGTACGACTCTGTGTGAAATATTGATGTCAGAGGGAAGGACTTCTCGTAGTGAAAATATTATAGACAAGATGTTTGAGTGTGTGTGTGTGTGTGTGTGTGTGTGTGTGTGTGTGTGTGTGTGTGTGTGTGTGTGTGTGTGTGTGTGTGTGAATAAGTACAAAAATGTGTTACGCACGTCTGTTTAAGTATTTATATGTAGCACCTTTCTTCTCTGAGAACGACGGCTGCACAACTGAACCGATGACAAAGAAATGTGCATATTGAGAAAAATGTGAGTTGTAGCACAACTAATGACTCATATATTGCTGAGCATATGGTGAGTTCCGTGGCACAGATCTATGTTGGCGGGGACGTAGTGTAGCTGTAGTGAGTGATATAATGAATATCTCAGCCATACTGTCTGGCACAACCTATACACGGACGCATGACTTCATGGCTTATATACTGATGTCACACACACACACACACACACACACACACACACCAGTAAAATTAAATGAAGAACGACCTACACAGAAATACCACACACAGAGACACTGGAAAAAAAAAATCACTGAGGTCCAGTTTCACCGAACGTAATTTCTCGATGCATCTTTGGCTAAGGGTACTTTGGTTTTCAGAAGGCAGGAGTGTATAACCTGCCGAGGCTCAGTATAGGAACAGTGGAAAAAAAAATGGCAGTGAAAGGAGCATATCCTCGCACAAATAAGGAAATGAATAAATAAATAATGGATAAAGTGCTTCAGAAGTAAAAACAAGAAATACAAAAATTAAGAAATATGCTTATGTGTAAAATTCATCTTCTTCAGTTACCTGTAACATGCGCGGAATCGTGGCTAAATTATAATACAAAATATTCAGCTGTGTGTGTGTGTGTGTGTGTGTGTGTGTGTGTGTGTGTACAAATCAATGCAATACTTACAATGATGGCCATCTTCTGTAGTTACGTTGTACACACCTGCAACAAAAGACAGTCTAATTAACCATAAGTTATAATTACATTCCAATATATAAAAGAATAAGGAAACCTAATCACAAGAAATTGACGAAATACAGATCATCATCATCATCACCATTATCACTGCCATCGTCATCATTGTCATAATTCATCATCGTCATTATAATCACCATTACCACCATCATTATTATCCCACTGCTTTTAATTGACCATGAGTCCAGAAGGCCAAAAAAAAAAAAAAGAAAAAAAAAAGAAAAGGAAGAAGTAATCAACATCTTGCCCAGTGAAATACGCCACACACCTATTCACTCACTATCTTGGTTCCACGTCACGGGCACTCCTTCCACACGCTGCCTCATAATTACTTATCAAAGTTGATTCTACGAATGTCAAGTTAACTACAACAAGCAAGCTGTCTATTGCCGGACACTTATGTTCTCTTGGCCTAAAGAGGTACAAAAAGAGCCCAAGGCAACTCAATTTTTTTTTTTTTTTTTTTTTTTTATGAATCCAGTTTCGTACTCATGAGAAATTTTGGGGAATAATTTCTCAGCAAGACTCTCAATGAGTATAACTCAGATCACTGGTAAACATCGTCTAGCATCACACAAGACAGAGAAGATTGCTGGATCCGCCCTGCGGGCTCTAGTCTGGCCCAGTTCTCTTCTGCTTACAGAGGCTGACTTGGACAAACGCATTACTGGGCCGTCCCTGCCGCTGGCAGAGTCCGGCAGAGAAGGAATGCCAAAGCCTATCCTGCACTCCATACAAAATTCTTCCAACCATTTCAATCTCTTGTCAGTTCTCCAGTCTCGTCAACCCCCATACCTCTCTGTCTTACGTACATGAGAGAGAGAGAGAGAGAGAGAGAGAGGAGGGGGGGAGGGGAAGTCAGCAATGCTACCACGATTCTGACCTTAACAAAAACAATACAGGTTATGTAAGCTTAAAATCCTA
>NC_137034.1:20363216-20378216 GCF_032717465.1 Coenobita brevimanus
GGGGAGCCTCCCCACACATGAGAGTTGTACTCCACACAGGGGCGGATGAAACCCCTGTATAGAGTCAACAATTGTGCAGGGGTAAAGAAAGAGCGGAGTTGGCTTAGCACACCCAATCTCTTGGAAGCAGATTTTACAAGAGATGTAATATGATCTTTCCAAGATAAGTTCCGAGTAAATGAAACCCCAAGCATGTTCAAGGATGATGCAGGATTAAGCTGAATATTATTAAACATTAGTGGGTATACCTGTGGAAGATTTTGTTGGGTTGATAGGTGTAAGAACTGAGTCTTAGATGCATTAAAAACAACCATATTATTTTTACCCCGGTCAGAGATACGAGCCAAGTCAGACATTAAGTGTGCCATAGCCTCATCCCTTGTTTGTTGAAGTAACTGTTGAGATGGGCGTTGTGAGAACCGAATGGAAAGGTGAAGGGTGGAGTCATCAGCGTATAAGTGGATAGGGTTAGATGTACAGCTTAGAAGATCATTGATGAATAAAAGGAAGAGAGTTGGTGATAGGACAGAGCCCTGAGGAACACCACTGTTGATAGATCTAGGAGAAGAACGATGGCCATCTACAACAGTGACTATAGAACGACCAGAAAGGAAGCTAGCAAGGAAGGCACAGATAGAAGGATAGAAACCGTAGGAGGGCAGTTTGAAAATTAAAGATTTATGCCATACTCGATCAAAAGCCTTTGAGATATCAAATGCAATGGCAAAGCTTTCGCCAAAGTCCCGAAAGGAGGATGACCAGGAGTCTGAAAGGTAGGTGAGAAGATCGCCAGTGGAGCATCCCTGACGGAACCCGTACTGACGATCAGAAAGAAGGTTGTGATAGGAAAGATGCCTTAAAATTTTTCTATTGAGAATTGACTCGAAAACTTTTGAAATACAGGACGTTAAAGCAATTGGACGATAGTTGGAGGGTTGGGAGTGGTCACCCTTCTTTGGGACTGGCTGAATGAGAGCAAACTTCCAGCAAGAAGGAAAGGTAAAAATTGACAGACAAAGGCGAAAGAGTTTGCCTAGGCAGGGTGTAAGCACAGAAGCACAGTTCTTGAGAACAACAGGAGGGACCCCATCAGGCCCATATGCCTTGTTAGTACTGAGGCCAGTGATGGCAGAAAATACATCAGCTGAAGAAATTTTAATGTCAGCCATGAGGAAGTCAGAGGGGGGAAGTGATGGCGGAACATCACCGGAATCGTCTAAGGTGGAACAAGTGCGATTAAACCAAGGCTTTCTTGGGTTAGTCAAAGGATATGACAAAGGAATGTATGCTTCCATGCCCGAAAGAATAACCTCCGTAATGCGCAAGGCACACTCAGATGGCTCACGGCCATGGAAGCAATAATCATTCCAAGGAAAATCAAAGAAGTACTGCCTGTGGGCCTCCCAGTCCGCGGCTCCAAAATGCCACAGACGACGATTCCCTGGAGGGTCCACAGGCCGTACCGGAGTGATAGGACAGGTTAAGGTAATAAGGTTGTGATCGGGGGAGCCCAACGGAGAGAAAAGATTAACAGAGTAAGCAGAAGGATTAGTTGTGAGGAAGAGGTCAAGTATGTTGAAGCTCTCTCCAAGGCGGTCAGGGATACGGGTAGGGTGCTGTACAAGCTGCTCTAGGTCATTAAGGATAGAAAAGATGTAGGCTTGTTCACCAGGTGGATCAGTGAAAGGAGAGGAGAGCCAAAGGTGGTGGTGAACATTGAAATCTCCTAGAATGGAGATTTCAGAGAAAGGAAAAATGGATAGAATGTGTTCCATCGTAGAAGTAAGAATCAATCAATTCAATCATTTCCTGTGGCACCCTCGGGGATGCATAGGGCCTCGATGAACTCACACCACCACATCCTATCTTGTGCTAACTCCTCAAGATCTCCCCAACACTCATCTCCAGCTTCCCGTCTCATTGTCCTCACCCACGTCTCTTTTGGCCTTCCTCTACCTCTCCTACCAAGTGCCACCCACCCTGGTGTACCTCGTACTATTCCCTGTCTCCTATACACATGTCCTAGCCACTTCCATCGTGAGAATCTAACATATTCATCGATCGGCTGCACTCCCGTTATTTCTCTAATTCTACTATTTGGTATCCTTTCCCATCACTTAACTCCTAATATTCTTCTAAGTGCTTTATTTTCAAACACCAAGAATTTATTTTCCATAGTCACTGTGCTGTACCAAGACTCGTGTCCATAAATTAAGATACTCCTAACCATTACCTTATAAAGTTTGATTTTTGTATGCACAGAGAAATTGTTATTATTCCAAATATTTTTAAGCATTCCTATTGCCTGATTAGCCTTCTTTAACCTTTCCTCGAATTCAAAGTTCAAAGAACCATCCTTGGCTAAATAAGTACCTAAATATTTAAACCTATCAACTTGCTTTACAACCATACCTCCAATTACACATTCCTGCGCATTTTCCATATTCATATTGATTATTTCAGTTTTTCCACAATTAATAACCAAACCCACCTTGCGACCTTCACTCACCAAACAGTCCAACACTCTCTGCATCTCTTCTGGCCCATCACAAATCAAAACTATATCATCTGCATAATCTAAATCCAAAAGTTTCCTGTTCTCTCCCCAAAGTATACCTGCACCGGTTTCTGTTCCAACACGTTTCATAATGTAATCAATGACCAATATAAATAGTAAAGGCGATAGAACACCACCTTGAATTACTCCGGACTTGACTTCAAACGAATCACTCAGACAACCATCAACCATCACTTTACAAAATGTGTCCTCATGCATGTTCATAATGACCCTCACAAACTCCTCTGGTATTCCATAATGTCTCATGATCTTCCCCATAGTCTCTCTCGAAACACTATCAAAAGCCTTTTCAAAATCAACAAAACAAAGACTTAACGGTACTCTCATTTCATTAACTTGCTGCATCAAATGCCTAACTATAAAGATCTGATCATTGCAACCACGTCCCTTTCTAAAACCAGCCTGTTCATCCCTCAGAATACCCTCAACTACCGGCTCCAACCTATTTAACAACACTCTACTGAAAACTTTCAAAGCTATCGGTGACAAAGAGATTCCAATCCAATTACCACATTCACTCAGGTCTCCCTTCTTCGGAACTTTAACAATTACACCATTCTTCCAAACTGACGGTAGTAACCCCGTCACCCATATCTTATTGAATAGCTTGGTCAAGATCATTATTAATCTATCCCCCTCCACTTTAAACATTTCCGGAAATAAACCATCCTCCCCTGGTGCCTTATTATTCTTTAACTGTTTTACTGCTTTCTCCACTTCTGCAAGCCTCAACTCTCCCGTTTCTATATTTAAATCTTCCTGAGCAGACGGTATATCCTCTTCTGGTGGTATTGGTCTATTAAGAACTGTCTCAAAATGATCTTTCCATCTGTTTTTAATATCTCCATCTTTGGTCAATAAATTTCCTTCCCTGTCTCTAACTGGTATTTCCTTGCGTTTACCTGCATTACCACTCAGTTCTCTAATCGATTCATATGCTATTCTTTGACTCTGTCCATCATTTTTGTTTATTAAGATTTCAGTCTCTGCAACCTTTTCATCCACACATCTTCTTTTATCTCTCCTAGTTAACCTTCTTACTTCTGAATTCAAACTCCAGTACGCAGCTCTTGCTAATTCAATCTCTCGTTCATCAACGCATTGCATCTCACTTCTCAATTTAGCCTCACCTCTCTTTTTTATCATATCCCACGTTTCCTCCGATATCCATTTCTTTCTCCTGAATCTATGTCTCCTTCCAATCGTACATTCAGCAGTCTCATGCAAAACTTGTTCACATCCTCCC
Organism: Coenobita brevimanus; assembly: GCF_032717465.1. Lineage (NCBI taxonomy): Eukaryota > Metazoa > Arthropoda > Malacostraca > Decapoda > Coenobitidae > Coenobita > Coenobita brevimanus. Next base: position 20,367,041 of record NC_137034.1, read on the forward strand.
ACATCTCATCTACACTTCTCTCCCCCTCTTCCAACGTTTCCAACACCAAAAACCTATTTCTGCATTCTAATCTGAGTTCCTCCTTTTCTTCTCCTTCCCTTCTAAGCTTAACAATATCGTATCTACCAACACCAGATTTTTCCTTCTTCTGATTTTTAAGTTTAAACCTTATTTTTGCAATGCTGAGTTGATGGTCACTACCAATATCCGCTCCCCGTTTAACATGAACATCTAGCAGAGAACTTCTATGCCTCCTACTGATAGCGATGTGATCAATCTGATTTTTATATTTTCCACACGGCGACACCCAAGTTGTCTTGTGTATATTGCAATGCTGAAAGAGTGTGCCCCCGATGACTAAGTCATTTCCTAGACAGAAGCTTCCAAACCTCACTCTGTTTTCACTCATCCTACTACCAACTCCCATCTTACCCATACATGCCTCAAATCCCTCATTTGAACAGCCCATTACTGCATTAAAGTCTCCAATGCAGATCAAAACATCATGTCTAAGTACCCTTCCTACTCCTTCTTGCAACTTTTCATAAAATGTGTCTTTCCTTTCATCGAGTGCATCATTAGTAAGTGCATAACACACAAACAGACTGATGTTGCCATGATTTGATTTAAACCGTGCGTATAACAATCGCTCATCTATAGGATCCCACTCACATAAAGCCTTATTTGCCTTACAACCCAGCAACAATCCTACTCCCTGATAATGCATTCCGTCCTGTCGACCAGATATCAATAAACGTATACCATCCTCCAAATCCAACTTATCGACTCCAGTTAATCTAGTTTCTGTCAGAGCACAAATATCAAGTCCGTAATTTTGAAAAACCTTCACTAACTCATCGATTTTACCGTCATGATTTAGCGTTCTCACATTCCAGTTACCAATTTTAATTGTATTTTTTGCATTGACAAAGGAATTAGATTGTAATTGAGGCAACCGTGAGATTCTTAGCACCCCCTGCCCATTTAAGGGCTGCACGGGACTGGGGGCCATTATTGTTCTTTCAGAGTCCATCAAGGTTTCTTTGGCTAACTTCCTGAACACCTCGCCATTGTGTTGCAGTCGCAGTAGGCAGCTAACTTGCCTGATTGCCCACACCCGAAAGACCCATCTATGCTGTAGCCAGTCACATGCCGGCATGCTTCCCAGCCATTTCACTCTTAAGGAGTTCCTCTGCCTGAGAAAGCAACCATCCCCCTGCTCCCGAGGGCTTTTGATCTGTGTAGGTAGAGGGCGATCACTCCCTCACTAGCCATATACAGTGTATATACAGTGTATAGGCTACACTCACCAAAGAAGAATTTTTGATAGTCAGTAGAATTAGGGGATAAGTAAACAGCACAGATATATTGAGTCAGAGAATGACAGGAAGGCCGAAGCCAGAGTGTAGAGAATTCAAAAGAATCGAGTTCAGGAACATGAGAGCAAGATAAATTGTTGCGTATATATACACAACAGCCACCTTTGGCTTTGAAATGAGTATAGAGAAAGTAGGAGGATACAGAAAAGGGTTTGCTATCAGTTGCCTCAGACAGCTGAGTCTCAGTTAGAAAAAGAAGGTGAGGTTTAGAGGAGGAGAGGTGGTGCTCAACAGAGCGAAAGTTAGAGGAAAGGCCGCGAATGTTCCAGAAATGAAGAAGAAGAGACTCAGACAGTGGTTCCAGGCACCTCGAGTCGTCACCGAGAGAGGGGCGGATGGTGTGTGTGTGTGTGTGTGTCTGTATGTGTGTGTGCGTCTGTGTGTGTGTGTGTGTGTGTGTGTGTGTGTGTTCTTACCTAAATGTTCCTACCTAATTGTATCTTTACAGGAATGAGTCAAGCTCGTACTGTCCTGTGTCTTAAACCATATTTATCGTACATATCCTTAAATTTGTGAATTGTTTTGGCACACACTATTTCATTCGGTAGTGCATTCCATAGATCAATTGCTCTGTTTGGGAAACTGAATTTCCTTACGTCTTTATCACCTCTCTTCTTATGCAGTTTTTTGCAGTGTCCTCTTGCTGATGCATCTCCATATGTTAAGTAATCATTTATGTCTATTTTCTCCTTCCCTGATATGCACTTATATAGCAGTATCATGTCACCTCTTTTCCTTCTCTCCTATAATGTTGGTAGATTCAGTTTATTTAGTCTTTCTTCGTAGCTTAGGTCCCTTAAGCTTGGTATCCATCTTGTAGAGGCCCTTTGAACTTTTTCAATCTTGTCTATGTGCTTTTTGAGATGAGGACTCCAGACTACTGATGCATATTCCAGGGTTGGTCTAATGAATGATGTTATTATCCTTCTTAGCATGTCTTCATTTATGTATGTGAATGCTATTCTCATATTTGCAAGCAGTGTATACATGTTCCGTACCTTCTCACTGATGTGGTCAGCCGGAGATAGTCTGTTATTGATAATCACACCTAGGTCTTTCTCTCTTTCTGATGTGAATAGGGTTTTATTTCCTAACTTATCCCAATCAGGTCTTTTTCCACTTTTACCAAACTTGATTACATGATACTTGTCCACATTGAATTCCATTTGCCATGTACTACCCCATTCATGAAGTTTATTTAATTATTCTTGTAGCTCTTTACAAGAGTCTGTGTTAGTAATTCTCCTTTGTATTTTTGCATCATCTGCAAACATATTCAGATAGCTTCTATTTCCAGTGTTACTGTTTATATCATTTATATACGCTAAAAACATGTGGTACTCCACTAGTCACTTCTTTCCATGATGAGTAGTTTCCTCTTAGTACTGTTCTCATTTCTCTTTTTATGAGAAAGTCTTGCATGCAAGAAAACAGTTTGCCTCGAATTCCTCCTTGATGGTACAGTTTCCATAAAAGTCTTTGGTGTGGTACTGTGTCAAAAGCTTTCTTGAAATCTAAATAGATACTGTCCACCCATCCTTCCCTTTCCTGTATTGTGTTTGTTACTCTGTCATAGTAGCTCAACAGATTAGTAACACATGATTTTCCTTTTCTAAAACCAAACTGTCTTTCTGTTATCATACTGTGTTCTAGATGATTTACCCAAGCTTTTCTTATAAGCTTTTCTAATAACTTGCTTACAACACTGGTCAGTGATACTGGTCGGTAGTTGAGTGGATTTTGTCTATTTCCTTTCTTGAATAAGGGAACAATATTTGCTTTTTTCCAAATATCAGGTAGTTTACTTTGACTCAAGGATTTCTTGAAAATTAAAAATAATTGTTTACTTAACTCCTTTGCACATTCTCGTAGTACCCAACATGAAATTTCATCAGGACCACTTGCTTTTCCTCTGTCTAATCTACTTAACTCCTCCTGTATTACTTTTTCTGATATTTGTTTATCTGATAGTATGTGTGGACATGCATGTTCCACATAGTCCCTCTCAAAAATTTTTTCTTCTGTAAAAACTAGTTGGAAATTCTTATTTAGTGCTTCACAAATATCTTTCTCTTGTGTATAAGTGATTCCCTCGTCCGTAATTGATTGTATTATATCTTTTACTTTGGTTTTGCTTCTGATATAGCTGTAAAACAGCTTTGGTTGATCACTACTTTTATTTATTATATCCTCCTCAAACTGTTTTTGGGCTTCCCTCCTTATTCTTGTATAATCGTTTCTTGCCTGTTTGTAATTATTATACGCCCTTTCACTATTATGTCTTCTGTATCTATTCCACAACAAATCTCTTCATTCTTTTGATTTTTTACATTCTGTATTGAACCATTTCTGTATTTTCTTATCTACTTCTTTGTGCTGTGGGATGTACTTCTGGACTCCTATTTCATAAAATTCACAGAATTTTTTATATACAGCATTTAAATCTTGTCCTCTAAGCTCATTTTCCCAATCAACTTCTAAGAAATACTTCTTTAGGTCTTGATAATTTCCCTTTTTATAGTTTAGACTCTTTTTGTAACTGCCATTGCTGTTTACTGTGTCATGTGCTATCCTGAAGTTATAATTTAGTACTGCATGATCGCTTTTGCCGAGTGGAGGGTGATATATTAAACTGTCAATATCATTTTCTTGCCTAGTAAATATTAGATCTAGCACTGAAGGTACATCAAGTCCTCTTTTTCTGGTGGTTTCCCTCACATGTTGCGTTAGAAAGAACTCTTGTACGAGATCCAGGAGCTTTTGGTCCCAACAGCTTTCTTGGCTAATTATATCTAGAGCATTCCAATTTATATTTGTATTGAAATCCCCAGTTAGTATAATTCTTTCCGATTTCTCTTCCATTCTATGTAGTAATGATCTTAAACTCTGAATTGTACTCTTTGCCAGGTCCTCATATTCATCTCTTTCCCATGTGTTTGATCTGGGTGGCATGTACAAATTGGCTACAATTACTTTGCCTTCAGATGTGTTGATCTCTACTGCAATCAGTTCTACTTGTGATGGTATATCTAGTTTTATTTCATTGACTTTTAGATTTTTCTTAGTTAATATTATAATTCCTCCTCCTTTTTTTAAATTTCTCTCTCCTCTCCATATATTGTATTCCTCTAAGTTTAGTATGTCATTGGATATCCTTAGTGTTAATTTTGTTTCAGTTAGGCATACTATTTGTGGTTCATTTTCTCTGACATAATCATTCATCTCTAGTAATTTAGATACAATTCCATCCACATTTGAGTACATCAACTTTATCATCTTGTTTATATACTTGTCATGACATGGTTCTACTACCTTCCTCCGTTTTATTCCATCCTGTTTGTGTACCACTTTCGTACCTGTAATCCTATTACTTTGTAAAAAAATTTCTTCTTCTCCTCTTCTGATCTTCCCTCATTTTTTGTTTTTGCTTCCTCCCTTTTCTCTTTCAGTAATTCCAGTTCCTCTTGTGTTAGGCATCTTTTTAACCATACATTTTTGAACTCCTCTTTTTCCATAAAATTCTTTGCATTTTTTAGTATCTCTTCCACAGTGTTTACACTCTGGAAAGTCACCTTTAGAGGTCTTGTCTTGTTTTTCTCATATTTCCCTAACCTTTTGTGTTCCTCTATGTCTTTACTACAGTTTTCCTCTGATACTTCTTTCAGTAAGCTCATTACATTTGCCATCTCCTTTTTGTCTCTTGTGATCTTGTTTTTTACTTCTTCCTCTTGTATACCAGTGATTACTATAGATTTGTTTATATCTACTGAATCTCTGACTAACTTTGGATTGTTTTGGATTATTCTTTTCACTTCCTTTTTAAAGCTTTTTTCCTCCACCCTTGTTTCTAAGTCTTTCTTTACTTTCACCATTTCAGCATACGTGGTTTCCACATCATTTTTGTAGCTTTGCACAGCTTCATTCACCTGTGTTATCTTCTCCTCAATATCACTGCTCTGGTTTATAAGACTGCTTACTTGCCTAATTGTTTCTGTGTCATTTTTGAACTCTTCCATAACACTCTCGTGATTGACTACTGTACTTGCCATTTCACTCATTTTCTTCCTAAGTTTACTCAATTCCACTGTTAGTTCACTGATGGTTGTGTCTTTCTTGTTGGCCTCCCTTCCTAGTTTTTCTATTTCTTCCTTTTGCAAGTGCATCTGCTGCTTTATTTCATCATTTTCATTTTTGAAAGCCATGGAGTGGAGAGGTATATGACAGAGGGGAGTATGAGCTGGGAGCAGGGCAGTGAAATGGCGGGGGACAGGGCGACATGGAGGCGATTTGTTTGTAGCTACCCCTTACGGGATTAAGGCGTCTGACAATAGATAGAATCTTTTTAGTAATAACAGGTGTGAGGAAAGGTAGCCAGTGTGGCAGAGTCGAATATCTATCTATCTGTCTATTGCCAGACGCCTCAATCCCGTTCGGGGTGGCCACAAACAAATCGTCTCCACGTCGCCCTGTCCCCCGCCATTTCACTGCCCTGCTCCCAACTCACACCCCCCTGTCTCATATACCTTTCCACCCCATCCCTCCATCTCATCCTCGGCCTCCCCTTCCCTCTTCCCCCCTCCACCTCACTCACATACACTCTCCTCGTCAGTCTCTCACCCTCCATCCTCTCCGCATGGCCAAACCACCTCAGTGTTTTCCTCCTAACGTTTCATATCACATCCACATCCACACCACAACGCTCCTTTATCTCCTCATTTGTCAGCCTGTCTCTCCATGTGACTCCACATGCTCCTCTTAAATAACTCATTTCCACTGCTCTCACTCTTGACTTGTCTTTCCAACAACGTCCAAGCTTCACTTCCATACGTTAGAACTGGTATCACAATACTGTCATGTAGTAACTTTTTCACTTCCATGCTCACTTCCCTCTTTCTTATCACTGATTTCAAGGAACCAGCAACCTATCTTCCTTGTTGTACTCTTTCAAGCACTTCATCCTCCACTTCCATCCTTACCCATCACACTACCCAAGTACTTAAACGTACTCACATTTTCCATTTCCTCACCATCCAACCTCACTGTACATTCACTGACTTCACCTCTCTCAAAGACCATCACTTTACTCTTCCCTACATTCATCTTTAGATTCTGTTTCTTACACACTCTCCCAAACTCATCCACCAAGCCTTGCAGCTCCCCTTCGTCTTCACTCAACAACACAGTATCATCTGCAAACAACATTACAGGGAGTTTCCAAACACTACCCTTCTCACCAGGGCCATTCCAACATCCACTGCCCTACTTTCTATCTCTTTTATTACCCCATCCATGTACAGATTGAATACCATGGAGACATGACACATCCCTGTTTCAACCCAACCTTCAAAGAGAAAAATTCACTCCTGTGATTACCACACAAATCTTTTTCCCCTTTCCTTTTGTACAAGGGAATAATTATACCTGACTTCCAATCCTACGGGACTCTAACTTCCTCCCAGGCCAATCTGCACATCTTCCACATCCTTTCATCTACTATCTCTCCCTCATGCTTCAGCATTTCTCAACACATTCCGTCAATTCCTGGGGTTTACCCCAATTTGATATTCTTCATTGCTTCCACAACTTCTATCCTACCGATTTCTTCCTGTATTCTCACCTCTCTCCTTCTCCCAGCCATTCTCCACCCACTTATACTTGCATTACTTCCATTCTCTATGTTCAACAATTCCTTAAAGTGTTCTCTCCATCTGCTCACTTTTTCTCCCTTCTCCACTAGTAATCTACCATTTTTTCTTTCACTCCCCTGCTAACTTCACTTCCACCCTGTCTTACTCTCTTCACCTCTTTCCAGAACATTTTCTTAAAGTCCCTCCACTTTACACTCGAATTCCTTCCAAATTCCTCATCCACTCTCTTCTTACACTCTCTTACTAATCTTTTCACCTCTCTCTTCCTTTCTACATATAACTCTCTCTTCCGCCACTCAACTTCTTCCACGCCCCTATTTCTCATACATTCATTGTATGCTTTCTTCTTTTGTGCCACAGTCTGTCTCACCTCTTCACTCCACCACGCTTTTCCTTGCATCCCCCTCCATATTCTCTTCACCCCACACACCACATCATATGCTGCACATATTTCTTCTGTGAATATCCTGCACACACCTTCCACGTCCCCCATCTGCTCCAATTCATATTTGCCCAATCGTTCCCGCACTACTCTCTTATATTCTGCCTTTTTCTCATCCTCTTGTAACCTTTCCACTATCCTTGCAACTACTCCCTCTTCCCCTCCATCCCTTCTTCTATTACTCCATCTCTTGATTTTGGCCACCACCAAGTAGTGGTCAGAAAGTCCACTCCCCCAACCTCTATAAGCTCTTGCATCCATTACACATCTTCGCATCCTTTCATCCACACACACATAATCAATCATTGCCTTCCTTTCATTCAGTTTACCACCCACCCTTCTCATCACTTGCCATGTATACCTGTGGATCATTTTGTGCTTGAAGAGGGTACTGGCTATCACCAACCCTCTCCCGGCACAAATATCCACTAACGCACTGCCATTCTCATCTATCTCAGCAGGCACACCCCAGTCTCGAACTATTCCATCCATCTTCACATTCCCTACTTTACCATTCATATCACCAATCAAAAACACTCTCATTCCTTCCAAACTTTTCCATGCACACTTCCACATTTGTCCAGAACTCTTCTCTCACTCTGCTTGCACCATCTTGCGTTGGCGCATACACACACACAATCGCCCACATTTGTAGTCTAACTTACCCATACAATAATTGAACCAACTGATCCATAATCTCTTATATTCTTCTTCCATCTTTTACTCACAACAATACACACTCCTTCTTTTGCCCTCTCATTCTCACCTACTCCTGCACATATACCCCATCCATACTCCCATTCTCTCACTCTCTCTCCACTCTATTTAGTTTCACATCCACATACATCCACTTTCGTACCTTCAAGCACCTGGACAATCCCTTTTTCTTTCACCTCCTCATTCGCACTCCTTACATTCCATGTTGCGATCCGTACCATGTCCATTGTTCGGTCCTTGGTCGTCATCTTTTGGTCAGTCCTTGTCCGAGGCTTCTTGCTCGTCTTTTTAGTTAACTGTTTTTCGGGGAGGGGCACTAACCCTCCGCCAACCCTTTTAGTCGCCTCGCACGACAAGCAGGGATACTGGGGGAGTATTCTTGAAAACCCCCCTTCTCGCTAGTAGCACAAACTTCCGATAACTTTTAAGAAAAAAAAAAAAAGGCAAATTGAATTATTCTTCTCAAATATAACATTTCGTTTGACATGTTCACAATATTTTTTTCTTATAAGGCTTGATATGAATATAATTAAAATTAGGGGGATTTAAAAAAGAATGAAATCAGGGAAAAACTAACATGATGGAGTTGGTTTACAGGAAGGAAGATAGATGTAGCAGGAGGAATGAGAGATCAGAGAAAGCAAGAACAAAACAGTTCCTATATCTGTCTTACCTTTGAAATCCACCTTCCTTGCCGGTTTGTACGAGGCTGGTAAATCAGCATAAAAAGTGGGGCCCTCCTTCCAATGGTAATGCCGTGATTCTGTGACGCGATGCATGTGTATACCACTTAACTGTTGTTTTGGGACCCTTATGGCCGTGTTAGTCAAAATATTCACCTTAATTTTCACTAGATATGTATACAGCAAGTATTTTACTGACAGTAGTTATAAATGATAAAAAATAGCAACCTTAAGAGTAGATTTGCCCCTCCTGTCCTGACCCATCACCCATGACCATCTTTGCCCATCCCACCCAGCCAACTCGCTTCTTTCTGTTCATCCCACGTATTTTTAGATGCGGGAGCCGCGCTGTCAGCCTGTGTCGCTCTAGCGATTTCAGTACGTTAAGTTCTTCACACTCGAATAAAAGCATATATTTAATAGCTTTGCAGTCTACATTTTCCCCTTTATTAGCCAAGCTCTGAAATAAACGATATATATTTTCTTAAAGTAGTCAGATATTATATATATCTGAAGCCAGGAGAATGAGCTCAATCTTCATTCCTAAAACACACCATTAAATTTACACCGTACACATGATTGTATCTCAAGTAAACCAAAATACACTACTACCCATGCATACCACACACCAATATTTTCTTATACTTTATTGCTGTAAATATTCTCATCACGCCCTGGGTCGCCTCGACATGTATCATTCCATTCACTGTAATCCCCTCCATCCTTCCCAATGTAAGACTCACATCAGCCTCACCATACCAGTGATACCCACCCCTCACCCACCAACACACCGAACTACTCCACTGCTCGTACCACACTTGGCACTATGCACCAGACCAATGCCAACGTTCACACCATACCCCCTGATACATACATCCGACCAATTCCAGCGTTATTTCAACTTCTGGAACAACCCCGACCTACTCCAGAGTTTAAATCACACCTGCGACACAACCCTGACATACTCCACCGTTCATACCGCACGTGAAACATAACGCCGACCTACTCCTGCGTTCATACCACACATGAAACAACCCAGACCAATAATTCCTGCATTCATACCACACCTGAAACGACCCCGACCATTTTTTTTTTTTTTACGTGTCCGAATCTGGGCAAAGGCTTCAGGGCCTATTTCTCGGGGGTAGTGACCTATCCCAAGGCCCTGTAGTCCTCCTACACCTCCTCATGTCACCACTTCGGCGCTAACACCCACCGTCCATATTGAATACATGCTAGGGCTGTCTCATACAGGACTGGTGTATTGGTATTAGCGGGGGTATTTTTACATGTCGGCGGGTCATCTGGTAGATCAGAAAAGTCTGCCTCTTTAGGAAATTCAGATCCTCAAACTGTTCCCTGCCCCAGCCGGAATTCGATCCTGGGTCCATTAGGACTGGAGGCCGCCTCTCTACCGATTCAGCCACCGCCTCCTACGTTCACCATACACATTCCTACTCCGACAGATGTTCTCTAATGTAGTGCCGGTAACTAATACCTCTACGTTCCTTGGGTTCCGAACCAGTGGACTGAGGTTCAGATCTATTTAATGATTATTAATTATTTGGCTACAACCAATACTAGGTTCTGACGCGGTTTCCAGGTGGTATAAAGGAATAACTAACTTCCACTGTAGTTGTAGTTGATCATCCTGATATATGACCCCAACATCCACACCCACACCCACTACGGCTGCTGCAGCATCCTGACACCCGAGTCACCTCCCACACCAACCCTCATCCCCTCCCACACTCACTGCCTGACCTATCCAGATCATCCACGGCACTAACTGGACATTTTCCCTCTCACTCGTTGCATATCCCAGCACCCGTATCACGCCATTCCGCGAGCACCGGTAGTTCTACCATCCTATCCCGACCCGTCTATCAAAGCTCAACTGTTATCACATTGCATACAGTATATGCTCTGTCCCCAACCTTCTACAAACACCACACCTACTAACATATACCAACTTATTCCAGTGCCTACATCACAACTCCCAACCAACACTAGTTGTTGCAGCATTCAGATTCATATACCCACACATGCACTCACTAGGGTTTACACACACACACGCACACACATACACACACACACACACACACACACACACACACACACACACACACACACACACACACACACACACACACACACACACACACACACACACACACACACACACACACACACACACACACACACACACACACACACACACACACACACACACACACACACACACACACATACGCACATACATACATACACACACTCACACGCACGCACGCACATGCGCGATTCATA
>NC_137034.1:20380716-20420716 GCF_032717465.1 Coenobita brevimanus
TCAGGCATCACCCAGACCTTCTCAGTTATCAGTTTAGATTTGGATGGGTCCAACAACAGATGACATGTGCTGCTCCTGCACAACAGACCCACACAACATAACCTGTTGGGTCCAACAACAGATGATACGTGCTGCTCTTGCACAACAGACCCACACAACATAACCTGTTGGGTCCAACAACAGATGACACGTGCTGCTCTTGCACAACAGACCCACACAACATAACCTGTTGGGTCCAACAACAGATGACATGTGCTGCTCTTGCACAACAGACCCACACAACATAACGGGCATGATGGACCAGTGAACAACACACGCCACGTTAAGACAGACGCAACATCAACGGTGCAGAGAACCTACAAGATGATGCCTTAGTGGCAATTATTTACCTGCGGTCGACGGGTCTACACGACAAAGCTTGACTGGAACTGAACACCGGCAACAAGAACAAAAACAACTCTCTCTCTCTCTCTCTCTCTCTCTCTCTCTCTCTCTCTCTCTCTCTCTCTCTCTCTCTCTCTCTCTCTCCAAAGAAAAGGCCCGATCAAGCAGTAGACACACGGAATGATACAAATACAAATACATAATGCCAGCATATATTGAGAGGCTGCATAACATTATATTACCATCATCAGTATTGACATCATCAACACCATCATCATTATCACCACCACCACTATTAGGTACACATTAGATCAAAGCCACCACTATGTTACAACATCACAAGCTACAAGAGAGGTAGTAGACAATATGATGCAAGGTGGTGCGGCCTGGAACTCGACTGCAGGTGTACCGACTCCTTTGTTAACACCATTACCATTTATACCTTTTTTTTTTCTCTTTTTTAAATTCCTCTTTCTTATTTATGTCCATCTTTCTTTTGTTTCATTTCTTTTCTCTCTCCTTTTTTTTCATTATTCGTCTTTTTTCTTCCTCCCTCTCTCTCTCTCTCTCTCTCTCTCTCTCTCTCTGTTTCTCTCTTTCCCCCATTTTTTTCACTATATTGCAGTAATAAAATAATAAAAGAAGTTGGAGCCAAGATGAAGTAAGATGGAACGACCTGAGATTCTAACAAAGATGTCTGGAGCTCAACCCTAAGCTGTTGGAGATGCTCTTTGTAAGACCTTTTTTTTTCATTTTCCTTTTTCTTTCCATTTTACATCTATGTTTCCTTCATATAATGGTCTTTTTCTCATTCTCTCTCGTTCTACTTTCATTCTTTCTCTGTTTTCTTTCACACTTTCTTATTTTTGTATTCCCATTCATGTTTTTCTCTTTACTTAAACCATTTTTTCCTTTTCCCCATGCTATCTCCCATTATTTCTCTTATCTTTTATTATTTCTCTCATGTTTCTATCTCCTTATTTCTTTTTTCTACTATTTCTCGCATTTGCTTTCTTTATCCCACTCTCATTTATTCTCCATTCTTTCTCCATATTACATCATTACTAGCAACAAGACAAGTAAGGGACGAGATAAAGTATGGTGGAGGCCTGGGACTCTCCTGCACTTGTACTAAGTTCCATCCTACATTTATGGTCTAATCCTTTTTTTCTCCTGTCTTATTAATTTTCTCTTCTTTTCTTTACTTTTCCATTTATTAACCTTTTGTTATGGTATTAATTTCTTTCGTTCTTTCTCCTCGCCCCCCCCTTTTTTTTTTCTTTTTTACCATTTCTTCGTTTTCCTTCCCTTTCCTCCATTTTGTAGTCCTTTTGTTTCTCCTTTCTATAAGTAGTTTCACCACTTTTTCCTTCGTAATTTCATAAGATTTCCTCCCTTTCCTTTTATTATTTATTTATTTATTTTTTGTTCTTCCCCCATTCGTTCTTTCTCCTTTTTCTGCAATATTTTACAGTACAAGTTGCACAAGAAGTAGATGACATGAAGATTATCATAAGTATTGCTAACCACCAGAGCTTGGCACCGCAAACAAAAATTCATATCTGCAAATGCAAATCCGCAAACTCAAAACATTGCCATCCGCAGCCACAAATCCGCAGACTTCTTGAAAATTGCTGTTCCGCAAATGCAAATGCAAAAGCAAACCATTTGTATCACTTTCAGTACCACGGGATCAATTTCATTTTATTCTGGGTACATTAGAGGATTTTATTAAGTTTTGGATGATATTTTTTTGTAATCAAGTGGTTAACACTCATCTCTGATTACTCATCCACTACAGTTATATCTTTGTTTATTCTGATTAACAGTAGGTGACTTTATGAAGTTTGAATATTGTCTGCAGTACTGAATGAGATACATTAAATTATATTTATAGTAAAGATAAGTATATAGATAGATAGATAGATAGATAGATAGATAAGTATATATTTTATAAATCATATTAGTATGTTAGACTGTTTCTATTACGAAACAAGGATAAACCATTTGCTATTGTAGATAAACGTATTGAATTATTACACAACACGGCTCACAAATGATAAGGTGACACACCAGTCCACCTCTATTCCTTGGCTCTAACCTCCACAGTCCTCACTCCTCAGTCACATTCAGACTCTTCCAACAACTGAGACAACTCCATCTTGAGCAAGTCATTGTTGCTATCTATCTATCTATCTATATACCTAGGCTGCTTCCCCCAAGGAAAGGGAGGTAGCCGAGACAGGACGACTCACTCTCCATTTACTCATCCATTCAAACACATTCATTTGCATCTTAGTCCCAAAGGGAAGAACGGACAGATCCTCACCGCACCACACCGCACAAGGGTCAACTGGGCAATGCAATCAGTGACATCCGCAGCAGGGCCCGACAGCAGAACTGGTTTACCCCTGCCACATCATAACAGACCCATCCCCTTACCCGCACCTGACCTGACTAGCTGATCAGACCAAATGCGGGAGAATATCCCCTCAGGGCTGCGTCATCACTTATTCATTCACAATTTCTCTCCATTTATTTCTGTCACGCACAGCCACTCTTCCTTGCTCAACAGATATCCCTCTCGCATCCAGCGCTCTCTTCACACTGTCCATCCATCCTATTCGTGGTCTTCCTCTCAGCCTTACACCTCTCACATCAGATCTAGTTATCTTTTTCACCAATCGCTCAATATCCATTCTCTCCATATGTCCAAACCATTGCAACACCCTCTGCTCAACTCTACCAGCCATCTCCCGAACAACTCCAGTTCTCCTTCGCACTTCATCATTTCGCACCCGATCCATACGCGTCACTCCACACATACTCCTCAGACATCTCATCTCCATTACATTCAAACTTTTCCTCTCTGCTACACCCATATTCCATGTTTCAGCCCCATATAATGCAGTCGGTACCACAACACCCTCATACAGCCTTCTCTTTACATCCATTCTAAGCGAACGACATTTAAACACTTTTTTCATTCCTCCCAGCACCTTTCCTCCTTCATTTATTCTAAACTTCACTTCTGCATCTATTCTTCCATCCACAGCAACATGTGACCCTAGATATTTAAAACAATCTACCTCCTCAAGCAACTCACCATTCAAAACTATATTCATCCCCCTACCATCTATCAACCTCGTACACTTCATCACTTTACTCTTATTCTCATTTACTTTCAATTTCCTCCTTTCACACACCCTTCCAAACTCCTCTACCAACTGTCTCAATCTCTCCTCTGAATCAGTCACCAGTGCAGTATCATCTGCAAACAGCAGCTGCTTCAGATTCCACTCTCCTCCATCAACATTTACCAGACTCAGACCACCTAAAACTCTTGCATTCACCTCCCTTACAACACCATCCATGTAAATATTAAACAACCAAGGCGACATCACACATCCCTGTCGCAGCCCCACTCTCACGGGAAACCAATCACTCACAGCATTTCCCACTCTTACACACGCTCTACTATTTACATAAAAACTTTTCACCCCTTTTAGTAACCTACCATGAAGTCCATACAATCTTAAAACAGTCCACAAAGCCTCCCTATCAATTCTATCATACGCTTTCTCTAAATCCATAAATGCCCAAAACACATCCTTGCCTTTCGCTAAATACTTTTCACACACTTGTCTCACAGCAAACACCTGATCAACGCATCCCCTCCCTCTCCTAAAGCCACACTGCTCATCACTAATCACTCCCTCTGTACCCTCTCTAACTCTCATAATTAACACTCTACCATACACCTTACCTACAACACTCAACAGACTTATACCCCTAAAGCTAGTACATTTATACTTATCACCCTTGCCTTTATACAACGGGACCACACAAGCACTTGCCCAGTCAATTGGCACCATACCTTTCTCAAAGCACACATTCAACAATCTTACTAACCAGTCAACAATAATCACTCCACCACCCTTCAGGCATTCCACAGCACACCCATCCATACCTGCAGCTTTCCCTGTTTTCATCTCCTTTACTGCCTTCTCCACTTCTTCCTTCGTGATCAAAGAATCATTCAACTCTCCCAACACATTTATTCCTTGCACCCTTCCATCCGCCACAATCTCAGCCACCCTTTCCTCCTCTACATTTAACAATCTTTCAAAATACTCTGCCCATCTCTTCCTTACTGCATCCATCTCAATTAACATCCTTCCATCCTCTGCTTTTACTCGTTCTTCCTTCCCAGACTCTCTCCCTTTCGCACCCTTTTCACCTCCTTCCAAAACATTTTCTTATTCTGCTGAAAATTCTCTGTCAGCCGCCTACCCCACCTCTCATCTGCTGCCACTTTAGCATCACGCACAGCCCTTCTCGCTCTATTCCTCTTCTCCTTATACCTTTCATATGACATCTCATCCTTCCTCTGCAGCCACACTTCATATGCACGTCTCTTCTCTGCCACAGCCATACTTACTTCCTCGCACCACCATTCACTTCCTTTTCTTACACCACCACCCACACGTCTCACACCACACACCTCTTCTGCATGCCCCACCACAGCACTCTTAAACAACTGCCATTCCTCCTCCACGCTGCCATTTTCCCGATCTTTCACTGCGTTCCACTCATCTTTCAATTTCTCCTGATACTCTATCTTTTTCTCTCTTTTATCCAACTCACTCACTTTCAAAACCTCCCTGCCACACCTAACCCTCCTAGCTCTCATCCATCTCTTTCCTACTCTTAACTTTCCCTCCACCAGGTAGTGGTCAGACATACCTCCACCCTCCCCTCTCAGAACTCTCACATCCAACAATCTTCCTATTACATTCCTAGACACAACCACATAGTCCATCAAGGTTCTATCAACAACCCTTCCACCCTCCTGTCTCACCCATTTATACTTATAAATATCTTTCTTCTCAAACAGCGTATTCCCAATCACCATCTCTCGCTCAACACACATCGCTATCATTCGTTCCCCATTTTCATTTCTTCCAGGCACACCATGCATACCAACTACACCTTCAACTGCTACATTTCCCACTCTAGCATTCAGATCTCCCATCATTACCACATTCACATTCGCTTCAAAACTCTGCAGACACTCATCAACATCATTCCAGAAAGACTCCCTCTCTTGTTCATCCCTTTCACTACCAGGCCCATATGCACTCACAAACACCCACAACTCACGTTCAAATTTCGCTTTCACCCACATCAGTCTCGATGACACCTCCTTCCATTCAATCACACATTGCTGAACTTCCGGACTCACTAACAAGGCCACACCTTCTCTTGCCCTTCCTCTATCAACACCTGACAATCTTCCATTCACACTTCCAAACATAGATTCCCCCTTCCCTTTCATCTTCGTTTCACTCAAAGCTAACACATCCAACTTTCTTCTCACAAACATTCTCCCAATCTCCTCCCTTTTAGCCTCAATGTTGCCCTTCATAAAAACAAACTGCTCAAATTTCTCTGAGATCAAGCTGGTTTGCAGGCAGGCATGCGTTTGTGGAAGTACTTCCGCAAATGCAAAACTGCAAATTTGTGTAAAATTTGTTGCAAACGCAAATCCGCAGATGACTTCCTCAATTACTGAATTTGCAAATTTGCTGAAGTGATTGCGGAAGTGCCCAGCTCTGCTAATCACCACCATCACCGCCACCACCACCATCATCATCAACATCATCCACACTATTGTCACCATCATCAATGCTAACGTCCATTACCGTCGCTAGCCATATACTGTAAACACCATCATCATTATTCACACGATCATTATCAACATCATCATCGTCCATTGTTTATCATCATAACTATCCTACGTCGTCACCACAACCAATAGTTATATTAGATCTAGGTCATCACTATAAGTCATATATCATAACTTGGCCTAAATTTTCGCCATAGAGCAACATATTTCCAGAAGATGATGGTAGACCAAACAGTACCACGGCTCTTTATAGTGTGAAGAGCACTTCTTCGTGACTACACTCTTATTCTAGAGTCAATTGTTACATTTCAATATTCAAGGAGGAGATATCAAAATACTAGGTTAAGTTAATATAGACACAGCATAGGATCATATTGTCGTGTTAATCTCTTATTACATTTCAACATCAGATAATGGCAGTTTTGGGCCAGGTTACGGTGGACTGAGTATAGCATAATATCCTAGTACTAGTCTCTTGTTACAGATCAACATTCTTCAGGAGAGATGGCATTTTCAGACCAAGTCAGTGTGGACAGAGTATAAAGCATCATAAACACCAAGACGGGTAGGAGGCTATATGGAGAAAGGTTTAGCTGCCTGGCGGTACTAAACATGTCTAACATTGAACCAGATAATCTATTCTTTTCTACCAAATTCCCCTTCTCCTTCTTCCTCCTTTTGTTTGGTAGTGTGTGTGTGTGTGTGTGTGTGTGTGTGTGTGTGTTTTTAACGAATTCTTGCATTTTCCATCTTAGTTCTACTTTTCCTTCTCCTCCCCTTACAGCATTTTTTTTTTATATTTTCCAGCATTCTATTTAGCGTCTCTTTCCCTCCCCATTGTTTCTCAGTTCTTCTCCTCCATCTCTTCTACTACAGGTGTACCGAGATAACATTTTCATTATTTATAAACTATTAGCTTGCTTTTCTACTCTCCCCATTACTTCACATCTTGTTTCATTCTTGTCCTTTCTTCATCTTTCATTCAAATAGGCATTGTTTCTTATTTTTCCTCTTCTTTTTACCTTTATTTTACTCACTCTAACTCTCCTTCTTTCCCCTTCCCCTATTCTTTCATCTCTCTCTCTCTCTCTCTCTCTCTCTCTCTCTCTCTCTCTCTCTCTCTCTCTCTCTCTCTCTCTCTCAGTTTTCTCAATATCCTTCATTGTTTCCTCCTGTCTTCCTTGTTTGTCCTTTCTTTCTTTCTTTTTTTTTTGTTACTGCTTTTCATACATTGTCTCTATTCATTCTTTCTTTCTTATTTTGTTTTTACTTACTCGCCTCATTTATTGATTGTTTTACTATCATTATCACTATATTAAAACACACACACACACACACACACACACACACACACACACAAGACAAGTAGGAGCCAAAGTGAAGTAGTGTGGAGCAGCGACACAAATAAAGGCGTCTGAGGTTCGATCATAGTTAGCCACCTGCTCCTTTTTGGTTCTTTCATCTCATTTCCCTTTCCTTTCTCTCTCTTCTTTTTTTCATTTATTCTTATGCCTCCTTTTTTACTTTCCAGCAGATTTTCTCTCTTTCTTCTTATATATTTTTATTCCTTTCTCTCTTATATCTTCCTTTCATCTTCGTATTTAACTTCTATAAGTTAACAGTTGTTTGTAATTTTCTTTTACTCTCATTTTCTTTATCATTCTGTCTTTCCTTATTTTTTCTCATTATCTCTTTTTTTCATTTTCTTTCTTTCCAGTTCTTCCTCCTTTCTTTTTCCATTATATCAAAGTAGCACAGTGTAGAAGAGAAATTGGAGGTGATGTGAAGTAAGGATATTATGGCCAGTACTAACCTACTGTTCGTCTTCACCACCACTACCAGTCATTATCGTCATTATCATCATTAAAACAACAAATGTCATCGTCACCATCGTCACTGTTTTCTTCATCATCGCCATTGTCACTGTCATCGTCACCATAATCACTTTCTTCGTCATCAGAGTCGTCGTCTTCATGATCATGATTGTCACCATCATCATCACTGTCCCGTGTCCCACCAATTTAAACACCAAATTATAAAAATGTCAAAAGTTACCTAATAGTGTCTAATGAGTCATGTGGTGGGAAAACATAGATTGGCATGTGGTGCCGTGCGCTGGGCTGGCTGATGTTAAGAAAATCGATGAGTAATACAGTATCTCAGCTGCTCGGTGACAAAGGATTATCTAGGCCTTGCTGCTGCTGGTAGGGGGAGGGGGTATAAAAATGCCACACCATGACACTGAAAGGGAAAGTGAAAACATAATTTTTCTTTCATTAATCAACATTTTTTTTACATAAATAATATTGTCTGGAGTGTGCCTGAATAAAATTTAAAATGTAACGGATGACAGATAAAGAAAACTTGCATTACACAGCTACCAGGATGCTCTCATTACCTGAGTATTAGCGCTCAGTTTGGAATGTAACGCATGTAGGGTACACTCAGCATTTGGGAATCAGGATGAAAGGAAATCATTTATTCTCACCTTACCCCCGGGGGGTAGGGGGGTTTCAAGAATACCCCCCCCCCCAGTATCCCTACTTGTCGTACGAAGCGACTAAAAGGGTTGGTGGTGGGTTAGTGCCCCACCCTGCAAAAAGAACTAACTAAAAAAGCAAAGAAAGCTCCTCGGACCAGGACGGACCATACGTTGACGGCTAAGGAACGGACAAAGGACATTCTGAGGGTGGGGACAAGGAATGTGAGAGGAGTGAAAGATGAAGTGAAAGAGAGAGAGATTGTTCAGGTGCTTGAGGATGCAAGAGTGGATATATGTGGATTGACTGAAACTAAATGGAGAGGTGAGAGGGTGAGAGAGTGGGAATATGGTTTATGTATATGCGCGGGAGTTAATGAGAATGAGAGGGCAAGAGAGGGAGTACGTCTGATGATATGCAAGAAGTGGAAGGAGAATATAAGAGAGTATGGAACAGTGGGTGCAAGGATTGTATGGTGAGGATGAAAGTAGGTTTACAAGCGTGGGCGATTGTATGTGTGTATGCTCCGACAGAGGACCGAGTGGCAAGAGTGAAAGATGAGTTTTGGCCGAGTGTAGAAGCATGTATGGAAAAATTTGAGAGGAATAAGAGAATGCTTTTGACTGGAGACATGAATGGCAAAGTTAGGAATGTATGAGTGGACGGAGTGCTTGGTCAGTGGGGTGTGCTAGCTGAAGTAGATGGGAATGGCAGTGCTTTGATGGACATCTGTGCTGGTAAGGGGCTGGCAATAGCTAACACCTACTTTCGGCATAAGATGATCCACAGGTATACATGGAGAGTAATGACGAGGATGGATGGTGAACTTGTTGAACGAAAGGCAATGATAGACTACGTGTGTGTGGATGAGCGAATGAGAAGACAAGTGTTGGATGCAAGAGTGTGGAGAAGGTGGGGGAATGGAGTCTCGGACCATCACTTAGTGATGGCCAAGGTAAAGCTGCAAAGAAAATGGTTGAAGAGACTAAGAGGAATACAGGAGGAGACAGCTCCTGTGAGAAGAGTGGAGAACTTGCAAGATAGTGAGAAAATGGCAGAGTATAAGAGCATAGTGGAAGAAAGATTGGGACGGTATGAGTTAGGGCAGATGGAAGGGGTGGAAGACGTATGTAAGATATTCACGGAAGAGATAGGAGCAGCATGTGAGGTGGTTTGTGGAGTGAGGGGGAGATGCAGGGGTGTGCAAGGGACAGCATGGTGGAATGATGAGGTGAAACGAGCTGTGGAACAAAAGAAGAAGGCATATAGCGAATGGCTAGCAAGTAGAGGTAGGGGAGAAGATGAGTGAGAGAAGTGAGAGGTATATGTGTGAAGGAGAAAGGAGGTGAAGAGACAGGTGGAGGAGAGTAAAAAGAAATTGGATGAAGAATTTGGGACGAATCTGAGTGTGAAACGGAGGGAGAGAAAGAAATTGTTTTAGAAGGAGGTAAAGAAAGTAAGGCAGTGTGAAAGGGGAAATAGTAGGGGAGTGAAAGATGGGAATAATAGATTGTTGGTGGAGAAGAGAGAGAAACTGAGGAGATGGAGGGAGCACTTTGAGGATTTGTTGAATGTAGAAAGTGAGAACAGTGCGAGTATAAGTGGTTGGGGAATGGCTAGGAGAAGAGATGAGAGAAGGGAGGAAGAGATCAGTAGGGCGGAAGTAGTGGAAGCAATGAAGAAGATCAAGATGGGAAAGGCCCCAGGAATTGATGGAGTGTGTGGTGAAATGCTGAGGTATGGGGGTGAGATTGTTGTGGAGTGGATATGGAAGTTGTGTAGATTGGCTTGGGAAGAGGGAAGGGTTCCAGAGGACTGGAAATCAGGTATAATTGTTCCTTTATACAAAAGAAAAGGAGACAGAGAAGTATGTGGTAACCATAAGGGTATTTGCCTTCTTAGTGTGACTGGAAAAATATATGGTAGAATACTCATTGATAGGGTTAGGCATATGACAGAGGAGCTAGTTGTGGAGAAGAATAAGGGGAATGAAGGAAGGGAAATGGGTGTGTAGATCAGATATTTGTTCTAAAATGTTTAGTGGACAAGTATCTAGGAAAGGGAAAGAAAGTGTATTCTGCCTTCATGGACTTGGAGAAAGCTTATGACAGAATAGATAGGCAAGGTATGTGGAAGGTATTAAGAATATATGGAGTGGAGGGGAAATTGTTGAGTGCTGTGAAGAGTATGTACGATGGAGCTAGGGCTACGGTGCGAGTGGATGGTGAGCTGAGTGAGTTCTTTGATCTTAATCTGGGACTGAAACAGGGTTGTGCGATGTCTTCATGGCTGTTTAATATATAAATGGATGGGGTTGTAGAGGAGGTGCAAGGTAGGGCATTGGATGTGGGGGTGGCTCCAATGAATGAGGGTGAGATTTGGGAGATTCCAGTGTTGCTGTTTGCTGATGGTGCAGTATTGTTGAGTGAAGATGAATGGGATTTGCAAGGTTTGGTGAATGAATTTGGGACAGTGTGTAGGAAGAGGAATCTGAAAGTTAATTTAAACAAGAATAAAGTTATGGTGTTTGAGAGGAATGAAGTCACAGAGTGTGCAGTGAGGTTGGATGGTGAGGATATGGAGAATGTGAGTGCTTTCAAGTACTTGGGTAGTGTGATGAGTAAGGATGGAACTCTGGGGGATGAAGTGAGCGAAAGGGTACAGCAGGGAAGGAAGGTTGTTGGTTCACTGAAAGCAGTGATGAGAAATAGGGAGGTGAGTATGGAAGTTAAGAAGTCACTGCATGATAGTATTGTGATCCCTGCCCTGACATATGGAAGGGAGGCATGGACCTTGCAGGAGGGGAACAAGTCAAGAGTGAGAGCAGTGGAAACGAGGTACTTGAGAGAAGCATGTGGGGTGACATGGAGGGACAGGTTGACGAATGAAAAAGTGAAGGAACGTTGTGGGGTGGATGTGGTTGAGAAGATTAGGAGAAATACATTGAGGTGGTATGGACATGTGGAGAGAATGAAAAATGAAAGACTTACAAAGAGGATGTATGTAGGTGAGGTGGAGGGAGGGAGAGGGAGGTGTAGACCGAGGATGAGGTGGAGGGATGGAATTGAGAGGTATATGAGGGAGGGGGGGAGTGAGATGGGGGGAGGGTAGTCAAATGGTGGGTGACAGAGCGACTTGGAGGCGTTTGTCTGCGGCCACCCTTTGCGGGATTAGGGCGTCGGGCTATAGATAGATAGATAGATAGATAATATTCTCCAGCTATATCCATTTTACTCTAACTTGGCCTATAATTGACGCCTCTCTATCTTGAATGCTGGATTGAAAAGCTGACTGACACTAGAATATGTTGGTAATCACGAAGAGGTGTTGTAGAATGGAAGTAGCGCCATAGCATTATATTATTCTGACACTGAGTAACGTGTAATAAGCTGCAAAAGAACAAAGATCTGGCCGAAGCTAAGGTAAAAGCATTATAACACTTTCTTAAATCAGGCAATTTTAGAGTATGGTGTACAGTGATATGAGGTTGACTTGGCTCTGACACGGAAGCCTAGATACAGTGTTATGTAACTGAAACTAAAGCAGAGTTACAGCATCATCTTTCCTTCAGTCGCATACAGCATTCAGCTGTAAGGGGAAGTGAAATGGGCTGTAGCCGTAGCGCTCCTGGTGGTGAGATCATGAACTACGTGAAGGCAGCGTCCTTGCTGGCCAGTAATGTATGCGGCATGGTAATGGCGGGTATTACTGAAGATGATGGAGAGAAGGAGGAGGATGACGAGGGCAAAGGAGGTTGTAGTGGAGAAAGGCAAAGTTTAAACATGGGCAGCGCTACGTTCTTGCAACTCTCCTACTGACTAAGAACGTTTCCCCACCTCCCTGCACACCTAACCAAAGACATAACGGCCCTCACCCCCCCCCCAATCTTTTCTTTTAAAGATGGGCTTATGTAGAACGCCTTCATGACACATAACCTGAACCCTTAAGATTCCTTGCGCAGGTTGCTTTGAAATCTCTGGAAAAATTATTTACTTTTCGCTTTATCGTTAAAAAAATACTTATGATGTAGCATCCTACCTAACAAAAGGCACCAGTTCATTATAAGACGCATGACTACGTGAAATTTTATGACTCTATGGTGAATACTGTCTGAGTTCTGGCCCGGAAGCGAAATCTCTGAGCCAGCCAGTCTGCCGACCTGCCGCCCAACTCTACGGACGGACACATATTGGTCCAAGTGATAACCACAACCTCCTCTGACTCTGTCAGGTGGAAGGTAAAAAGACGAGATGAGAGGGGATGAGAAGAGTGTTGACAGGATGTTAAAAAACAGGGCACTGAGAAGAATGAAGAAAAGACTTAACTACTTCACATGTTTACCAGAGGGAGAGGTGTAGCAGGGATTACAACGTACACGCTAATGGAGGGTACAAAGAAACAAGAAATTCGAGGAGAGTGAAATTTGGAAGCAAGGAAGCAGAGAGCAAGGTGGAAAGAAGCAGAAGGGATGTGGGAGAGAACGAAATTTTAAACAAAGTAGGAGAGGGGTAGGTGAGAAGAACTTACTGTCGAAAAAGCAGGTAGGGGGACATGAATTGAGGGGAGAAGCATCAGTGAGAGCTGTACGTAAGTAGAGTGAAAAACATTAGTGATGGCGAGAGGGTGTTTGAGGGACAACAGAAATTCCATGTGATCTCAAGGACTCCAATTTTATCCTCGGTAGGTCTCTTGCAGTCGTCAACACTTGACATCCTCTGGGATCTACACTGTATAATGGTAATGAAAGCACTTCACACTTTACTGACAAATAAGATTATTGGTGTGCTGAATCAAACAAAAATAAAAATATCTGTATCCTGGCGAATCTTGTTTGAACAAAGATTTATCAAGTCATTCGCAAAGCCCATGTTGCCTTTCCAGAATTTCTCTACACGGACTTTGGAAATCAGTCTGGTGAATCTGCAACAACTTGACACTAATGACTTATATGGCCACGGATGTGTGTCATCAGTGTCGGCTACTGCTAATTACAGAGGTGTACACAGGTAAGGCTGTAAAGGACCAGACCCCTGCTCCTTTTGCCCTGCCGGTTACAAAGTGCCTTCTTGTAAAACGTCGTCAGGTAGTTCAAGTAGTAACCGGCAAGTGGTGTGGTAATCCCCTCCTAGTGGAAAGCTTCTTCTTCTTCTTCTCCTCCTCCTCCTCCTCCTCCTCCTCCTCCTCTTCCTCCTCCTCCTCCTCCCCTTCCTCCTCCTCCTCCTCCTTCCTTATCTTCTCATCCCTCATCTCCCTCTTCTGAGCTCCTGCCCCCTAGATTATCTGTGTACGTTACTGGAATAGACTATTGTTTATCAAATTCCTTGGATAGTTGACTGAACACCCTGTCTATATGAAGTTCAGTGATGGATTAGCACTTATGATTTACACTAATAAGTCCTGCTTATCTACAGTCAGACAAACAATTGACTTCCCAGTTCCGTCTGAAGAATATTTACAACTGGCGACATCCAATGAAAAAAAATAAGTCTCTACTAGTGCGCGTTTCAGATGGTTTGATTTTTCCTCTATGTATTTGTCAGCCTGGGAAGATACTTAAGTCTCTCTCTGTACAGTCCTGAGGGTGGAGTAGTACTGGATGACGGTGTCAGGGAATCTGAGATAGTGCTATATTGTAATCATCATAAAGGCATTCATCAGTGTTTAGTGAGCGAGGGTCCCTGCTGGTTTTTCGACTCCTGTGACTCTTTGTAATAGCTGTGATATAAACGTTGCTGATAAGATTTACATGATATGCATTCTGTGTCGAATATGTCTGGAATAAAATTTGCTGAAAATATGTTTTTCGTAATGCGTAAAAATGAGTTACATTACTGAAGCATTATTCAGTGTGTGGTGGATCTGGTGGTCATTTTCATTTGTGGTGGTGGAAGAGATAATTCAGCTGATCTATAATTGTGCACTGACTTTGGCTGTGTCGGGGGTCAGTCAGTGGTTATGGCTGTGACGATGGTATCAGTGTTGTGTCAGTGGCTAAGGCATGTCAGGTGGTGTGTCAGTCCTGCTTTACTGATGTGCCAGTGCTGTAGCGGTGTGTCAGGGATATGCTGCACTACAACGACTGTAGCAGCACCGCGCAGGCATTTTTAAAAATTACTTTTGATGAAGTGAATTGTCCGTTAAAAGATATCTCACAAAAATCGGAAAAAAATAACCCATGAAAAATTAATTTCCATCACCCAGGCTCGAATATAAAGGTATAGCAATTTCACAGAGGTGGAAATTAATACGAAGCTTTTGATAATTCCTTTGTTCGAGTGAATAAATAGTGATATGTATATATATATATATATATATATATATATATATATATATATATATATATATATATATATATATATATATATTGATTTCAGTTTTGTTTTGTTTTAATTCGGGGGTAATATGCTGTAGGTTTCAACCTTTGCAGTGTTACAGTCATGATGACCCTTTTGGTGAAAATAGTCTTCCTCAAAATTGGTCCATCATCACTAAATGCAGCTCCAAACGGTCAAGAGTTGAACCCATATTGATTTAGTATTTTTTACTCAAAGTCGGCCATACTGTAGAATTACCTGAAGTTAACACAGTAAGTTCCGAAAAACACACACACACACACACACACACACACACACACACACACACACACACACACACACACACACACACACACACACACACACTGATATTTAGATAGACAGATAGATAGATAGACAGATAGATAGATAGATATTTAGACAAATAATTAGATAGATTGACAGGTAGGAAGACGGAGAAGGAATAAACCCGAGAAAGATATCACTGATAAGAAAGACAACATATAGGATGGGGACTGAAGACAGACAATGAAAGACGAGTGAAATATGTGAGTAGAAGAAATGACATCAGTGGAAAGGTTACCAGGGGAAAGAGGAGGGAGGAGGAGAAAGAAAACTAAATGAGTGAACACGGGAAATATTGAAAGGAGGGAGACGGAAGATTGAAAAGGAAGGAGGAAGGCAGGAAGCAGAGGCAAGCGGGTGTATGAATAAAACGAAAATAGAACTGGAGAAATGATGCAAGTTAAAGTGACAGAAGAGAGGAAAATAATGCCGAAAGGGTAGAAAGCTTGTGAATTTTGTCTCATTATTGTGTGTGTAATTCTTACCACACAGACGATTTTCCTAAACCCACAATGGCGAAGCAAGGTCGGGTTGTGTGTGTGTGTGTGTGTGTGTGTGTGTGTGTGTGTGTGTGTGTGTGTGTGTGTGTGTGTGTGTGTGTGTAGAATGACTCGGGGCGTTTTTATCCGATTCTAGTTAACTATGGGCAAGATAGCCAAAAAATGGACCACCTTTTTTTCAAACAAGATATCAGAGGTCAAGGTCACAGGTCACCTAGCAAAGTCAACTTAACAGTTTCTTTTTATCTAATTTACGCAGACTTGGAGGAAGGGTTGACATTAAGGCAAGAACGAATGGAAGAGATTTTAAGAACAGTCCGTCAAAGACCAACGTCGCAGGTCCAGGTCGAACTTCGGCCCGTGTGTGTGTTAACAAAATATCAAAATGTGTTTTTCTCTTATATATCTTGGACCAAATATGCTGGATGTGTTGAGGGTTAGCCAAGGAATTGACCAGTTACTTTTAAAGCAATAGGTCAAGGTCAGGGTCACATGACAAGGCCGACTTCAGTTTCAATCTGATTTAGAGCAAAGTTTGTGGAAGGGTTCATGATAGGGAGAGGTCAATGGAATTCGGTTTTGAGGACAATAAACCAGGGAAAAGTCAAGGGTCGAGGTCGCGTGGATACGCCAAGAGTCAAGGCCACAGGGACAAGTCAACTCAAACAGCGCTGATACGTTTTGGACCTATTTTGGTGGAAGTGTTGAGGGTCAGGCAAGAATGAAGTAATTCGATTTTAAGGGCTGTCGGCGGAATGTCAAGGTCACAGGGCAAAGTTAAATGTTCGACCTTTAGGCTCATTGGTGGGGACAGGTACTGCAGCCTACCGGTGCTCCTTCTTGCTCATAATTATTCTTGTTTATATTTTGTGTTACAATTTGGTTAAAAACAAACTCCATGGATACTTCAGTTTGGCGGGGTATTGAGTTTATATTTCATTTCTTATACCCAAAGGTGACACTGTCAAGCTTAGCAGGGAACTCTAAATATAAAACTGCAAAAAAATATGGAAATGGAGAGAAGAGAATAACTTTTTTATTACGTGCTAATACGTTTCGCAATTAATATCAGTATCTTCCTTAATCCCTAGCAGAAGGGAAACATTCATCAATGAGAAAATAAAATGAAGATTCCGATAATTTGTCACCGAAAACGACATGGCAAACAGGGGGAAAGTGGAGAGGCGATTATGGTGGCAAGGATGGGAGAGGGAGAGGAGGGATGAGGAGGAATGGATGAAAAGACCAAAGAAAACAAACTCAGGAATAAATTGATTGTATACATAAATACATACACATAAGTATCTCTCTCTCTCTCTCTCTCTCTCTCTCTCTCTCTCTCTCTCTCTCTCTTCTTCCTTTCTCCTTTCTTCTTTCTTCCTTCTTTTTCCTTTCTTCTTTCTTCCTTCTTTCTCCTTCCTCTTCTTCTTCTTCCTTCTTTCTTCCTCTTCTTCTTCCTCCTTTCTCCTTCCTCTTCTTCCTTCTTTCTCCTTCCTCTTCTTCTTCCTTCTTTCTCCTTCCTCTTCTTCTTCCTTCTTTCTCCTTCCTCTTCTTCTTCTTCTTCTTCTTTCTCCTTCCTCTTCTTCTTCCTTCTTTCTCCTTCCTCTTCTTCTTCCTTCTTTCTCCTTCCTCTTCTTCTTCCTTCCTTCTCCTTCCTCTTCTTTCTCCTTCCTCTTCTTCTTCTTCTTCTTCTTCTTTCTCCTTCCTCTTCTTCTTCTTCTTCTTCTTTCTCTTTCCTTTTCTTCTTCTTCTTCTTTCTCCTTCTTTTTCTTCTTCTTTCTCCTTCCTCTTCTTTTTCTTCTTCTTTCTCCTTCCTCTTCTTCTTCTTCTTCTTTCTCCTTCCTCTTCTTCTTCTTTCTCCTTCCTCTTCTTTTTCTTCTTCTTTCTCCTTCCTCTTCTTCTTCTTCTTCTTTCTCCTTCCTCTTCTTCTTCTTTCTCCTTCCTCTTCTTCTCCTTTCTCTTCTTCTCCTTCCTCTTCTTCTTCTTCTCCTTCCTCTTCTTCTCCCTCCTCTTCTTCTCCTTCCTCTTCTTCTCCTTCCTCTTCTTCTCCCTCCTCTTCTTCTCCTTCCTCTTCTTCTCCTTCCTCTTCTTCTCCTTCCTCTTCTTTCTCCTTCCTCTTCTTCTTCTTTCTCTTCTTCTCCTTCCTCTTATTTCTCCTTCCTCTTCTTTCTCCTTCCTCTTCTTCTTCTTTCTCCGTCCTCTTCTTCTCCTTCCTCTTCTTCTCCTTCCTCTTCTTCTCCTTCCTCTTCTTTCTCCTTCCTCTTCTTTCTCCTTCCTCTTCTTTCTCCTTCCTCTTCTTCTCCTTCCTCTTCTTCTCCTTCCTCTTCTTTCTCCTTCCTTTTATTCTTCTTTCTCCTTCCTTTTCTTCTCCTTCCTCTTCTTCTCCTTTCTCTTCTTTCTCTTCTTCTTCTCCTTTCTCTTCTTCTCCTTTCTCTTCTTTCTCTTCTTCTTCTTCTTTCTCTTCTTCTTCTTCTTTCTCTTCTTCTTCTTCTTCTTTCTCTTCTTCTTCTTCTTCTTCTTCTTCTTCTTCTTCTTCTTCTTCTTCTTCTTCTTTCTTCTTCTTCTTCTTCTTTCTTCTTCTTCTTCTTCTTCTTTCTTCTTCTTCTTCTTCTTCTTTCTCTTCTTCTTCTTCTTCTTTCTCTTCTTCTTCTTCTTCTCTTCTTCTTCTTCTTCTTCTTCTTCTTCTTCTTCTTCTTCTTCTTCTTCTTCTTCTCTTCTTCTTCTTCTTCTTCTTCTTCTTCTTCTTCTTCTTCTTCTTCTTCTTCTTCTTCTTCTTCTTTCTCTTCTTCTTCTTCTTCTTCTTCTTCTTCTTCTTCTTCTTCTTCTTCTTCTTCTTCTTCTTCTTCTCTTCTTCTTCTTCTTCTTCTTCTTTCTCTTCTTCTTCTTCTTCTTCTTCTTCTTCTTCTTCTTCTTCTTCTTCTTCTTTCTCTTCTTCTTCTTCTTCTTTCTCTTCTTCTTTCTCTTCTTCTTATTCTTCTTCTTCTTTCTCGTCTTCTTCTTCTTCTTCTTCTTCTTCCAAACACTTTTCAGCTTGGTGCCAGTCATTTATTGCTACATCTGTTCGCTTCAGATTTCGCACAATCGTTCCTTGGATTAATTCACCAGACACTATTAACAGTATGATTATTATTATTATTATTATTATTATTATTATTATTATTATTTGTGGTAGGTGGGGGCGCTACCATCCACTCACTCGATGTAGTGCTCCTTCGGGTGGCTGCCCTTTCCCTTCCTCCATCCTTCTTTCCTTCCCTCCTCTTCTGTCTTTCTTTCCGTCATTCCTTCCTCGTCCTTCTGCCTACGGGTGACTTTACACTCCCTCCTCTCTCTTTCTTTCCTTCATTCTTTCCTCTTCCTTCCGCCTGTGGATGACTCTACACTGAGTGACAAGCCAAATGGTTTCCTGTACACCAGGAAACCGTTTACTACGCTGGGTGGTAACCATATAACCAAATTTCGGCACCTGGTGGTGTACTGAGTAATTACGACACTCCAATCGGATTGAGCCTGTGTAGGTTTATATCCAAGGGATGGTTGGGGTTTATTGCCCATGTAATGCCACTCAGGGATGAATGAGGCTGGTCACTCTCATCTTAAATGTCAGGACCAACTTGCCTAGCCCCGGACTCCTACGCTCCTTATGGGGCAATGAAGGATTGGATGAAGAATGAATGAATGAATTTATTATTATTATTATTATTATTATTATTATTATTATTATATTATGGTAGATGTGGGCGCCCATCATCCACTCATTCAATGTACGGATGCCTTATGGTCCCTACACCGAGTGACAAGTCAAATGGTTTCCTGTACCAAGGAAACCGTTTACTCCGCTGGGGATGACCATATAATAGGTTTTTTTGGCAGGTTTAGTGTCCCCTAAATTCCCCTGTCTAAAATCATTTAAGCATGGCAAATGTTTCGGAGAGCGTCGGAGGGCCCCATACCTGGCCAGGGCCCTCACCAAATGGGCAGATTCGCATGGCCATGTGGAATGTGAGAGGTGTGAATGGCGGGAGCAACAGGGTGGAAGTGGTGAATGTGTTCAAGAGTGCGAGATATGTCGTGATGGCATTGTGTGAAACAAAGATGAAAGGGTATGAAGTGGAGGAGTGAAAGGGTGTAAAGTGTGTGAGGCCGGGCATGAATGGGAGAGGAAAATGCAAGGAAGGAGTTGTTTTGTTGATGAATGAGGTATGACAGAGTGGAATGAGAGACTACAAATGTGTCAGCTCGAGATGTATGTATGTCAAGTTCAAGTTTAACCCGCCCCATCCCGTCGACGTATGGGTACGTTGCAACGATTTGCATTTGCCAGTCCTGGTGACGTACTGGTACGTCGTGCAATTGCAAGGTCCCTAATTTGCACAATTTTCAATTTTCGCGCGTGATTTTTCGTATGTATACACGGGACACCTTCCTCTATTCCTCTACAAGATGCCAAGCAGGGACAATGACTTACACCGCATAACCTCCCCCCTCCCCCCCTCACACCATTGTCTCAGCAATTCACCTGTTACCAGTGACCTGGCCAATAAAGACATTCAGGGCCAGAGTGATTCCCCAATCGATCACAATGTGGAGGACAAGGTTTACATAGCATTAGAGGAAGAAACAGTCAGAAATGATGATCAGGTAATGTGGGAAAAAAAGGTCATGAATGGTGATTAGTTAGTGAGTGAAACAATGCTTATAATGCCTATATTACTGCTTGAAAACCAATATACGCTCATACTACATATAGATTCATACCAAGTAAATAAATAAATACCGTTTATGAGTGGATAAAATAGTTACCCTCCCATAGAACTCGTTTTCTTTGGTGCCAGCATGTTAGAAAACCCAGTCAGGTAAGGAGGAACTCCTGCCTGGATTGAGTATTTTAAACCTCAGGTGGGCGATTTCTCTATGAATTTTCGATGTTTTTCACCAAACGCGGAGGTTTTAGCCAAAAAAAAAAATTTTTTAAATACCTCGGGACTGGGGGATGTCGGAGGTGCAGAAAACCTCGGGACATGATGGGTTAAGAAGGTGAAAGTGGCTGTGTTTGTAGCGTATGCACCGTGTGATGAGAGAAGTGAGAGAAAGACAGGTTTTGGGATGAGCTGGATGAAGCAGTGGGAGAAATGCCCAGGAGCTATAAATTGATCATAATGGGCGATATGAATGGAATAGTAAGCACTGGCCCTGAGGATAACATAACGGGTTGTAATGGAGTACCAGGAGAAAATGATAATGGGAAGTGACTGAAGGATATGTGTCAAGAAAGGAGGTTGTGCATTTGTAACTCATATTTCAAGAACAAAAATGCACATAAATATACATGGTATAGAGGGAACGGGGATCGTGTTGAAAGAAGCCTGATTAATTACGTGCTCGTAGAGAGGTCGATGATGGGAATGGTCGCTGATACGAGGGCCGTGAGACGGCGATGTGTATGTCTGTCATATCATATGACTGCGTCATGCAAGTTCAAGCTGAGAGGAGTGAGGTGAGCCAGGAGAGAGAGGAGCAGTCAGGGAGAAGGACTGAAAGTCGAGAAGCTGAGGATCAAAGAAATGGCAGATAAATACAGGACCAAAATAGGGGAGGAGTTAGAATCGGTGAATTGGAATGAAATGGATCTGGACAGCCTGTGGAATGCATATAGGGATTGCTTAGATAGGAATGCTAAAGCGGTGTGTGGTGTGGCAAGAGTAACAACAAAGAAGAAAGGTACGGCATGGTGGGATCAAGAAGTTAAGAGGGCAATGGAGGAGGGAAGAAGTGGCTAGAGTGGTTACATGGCAGGGGTTCAGTTGAAATAAGAACTGAATAAACTGAAAGCAAGAAGCACATAAAGAGACTAGAGAAGAGGAAAAAAGAAGGAGGTAAGTAATGATCTAGGAAGAAAAATGACTGGAAATTACTCTGAAAATATGGAGTTATTCTCGAAAGAGGTGCGGAACTGTAGAAGTGACAGCAGAAAGAATTGTGAAAATGTGAAGGATGGAAGTGGTAGACCATGGGGTTAAGGACCAGATGGAAAGAATATTTTGAAAGCCTGATGAATGGGAATAGAGAGAGCAAAGCCGATGTAAACATGATTCGTTTTAGGGGTGTGCAGAGAAGGAATGCAGTGCCAGGAAATGTGACACTCGCACAGGTGATGAACGCTGTGAAGAGACTGAAAACGGGGAAAGCAGTTGAGGTTGATGAGGTGTATGCAGGGATGATTAAGTGTAGTGGAGGGAGCGGAATGAGGTGCTTGTTGGAGATATGTAAGAAGGCAGGGGTGGGTAAAACTGTACTAGCAGAGCGGAAAAAGGTTGTGATTGTACCCCTGTACAAAGCTGAACGATGTAGTGCAAGAATTATCGCGGCATAAGTTTATTGAGTGTGGTAGGGAAGGGATATAGAAGAATTTTTATAGAGAAAGTAAGAGACATTTCAGAGGTCCTAGTGAATGATGAACAGGGTGGCTTTAGGAGTGGCGGAGGATATGTGGACCAATTATTTGAAGTAAGACTGATAGTGAAGAAGGCTTGTAAGAAGGATTATAAGGTGTTTACGGCACTCATGGATCCGAAAAAAGCACATGACAAAACAGACAGAGAAGGATTGTGAAAGGTTTTGTGCATGTATAGTGTAGATGGTAAGCTGCTAGGTGGTCAGGAGTTTTTATGGTGGTAGTGAAGCATGCGTAAGGGTAAATGGGCATCTATGTGAATGGTTCACAATAGATGTGGGAGAGCAACAAGGCTGTGTTATGTCCCCATGGTTGTTCAGTATATATGTATGGATGGAGGGATAAGTGAAGTAAATATACGAGTAATGGAGAGAGGGATGGCACTGGTAATGAATGGTGATGGATGGAATATCTCAAAGTTGTTGTATGCTGATGATGCAGTACTACTTCCAAATCCTGGACAAGAACTTGGTAGTCTAGTGCAGAGTTTTGTAGATGTCTGTGAGCGTAGTGCCTTGCGAGTAAACGCAGAAAAGAGTACAGTAATGGTTACTGAGAGAGAAGGTGACTACCAGTGTGACGTTACAGTGAATGGAGAGAGACTGGAATTGGTGAGAGAGTTCAAATACCTGAATACAGTGATAGAAAAGAGAGGAAAATGTGCAAAAGAAGTGGAAAACAGTGACACAAGGAAGGAAAGTAGCTGGTGCTATGAAGTCTTGATAAGGAACGGAGGTTTGAGTATTGCAGCAGCACGAGACTTACATGAAGGAGAGTTTGTGTCAACTTTAACGTATAGTATGGACGTGAGAATATGGCGTGGTATGAGAATGAAAAGTCAGGATTGAGAGCAGTGGAAATGGGACTGCCGAGGAATGTATGTGGAGTCCAGAGAGTGGAAAGGATACGAAATAATGTGAAGTTAGGAAGTCTGTGGACACCAGAGTCGAAGAGAGTGTACTGAGATGGTAAGGTCATATTGAGAGAATGGATAACAATTGAGTGGTGAAAAACGTATATCTGAGCGAATTTGAAGGAGGGAGGAGGCGAGGTAGGCCAAGGAGAGGGTGGAGGGATATGGTGGATTAATGTGTGAAGAAGAGAGGTATGGAAGTCGGTGAGGATAGGGGGCTGACAAGAGATCGAGTTGTCTGGGTGAATGTTCTGAGAAGT
This sequence comes from Coenobita brevimanus, assembly GCF_032717465.1. NCBI lineage: Eukaryota > Metazoa > Arthropoda > Malacostraca > Decapoda > Coenobitidae > Coenobita > Coenobita brevimanus. The sequence continues at coordinate 20,404,056 of NC_137034.1, forward strand.
GCATGATCATATATTTGGCACCTCTTTTAAACTTGGCAGCGTCCGGAATTACTCTATTGGATAAGTTTATGTGAAGCTACATAATGTGATGAATGATTATGGCGTATCAGATAGAGCCAGGATTCTGGGGCTTGAATGATGAGTGAATGGAAGCGTCGCCCATTAGAGTGGGCAAATTTGGGCTGTCTGGACGATTCTACTCCTCACCCTGCCCGAGGATGGGAAAAGAGGTTCGGATGATGATGATGATAATGATGATGATGATGATGATGATGATTATTTAGGCATATTAATGGGATATATTGTAAAACTTCAAACCACAGAAATTCTTAAACCCAGTGCTTGTTATATTCATTAATGGTCTTAGAAATTTGAAGAGAAGTATGTCAATTTATTTTAGGAGAGTAGAGACCATCTTGCATTCCACTGGGAAGGATGGGAATATGTAATCGTTCTTAATATCTCCTTGTTCAGTTTTCACCATCAGAATGTCTCCTTGTTCAATTAGTTTCCCTGCCAGACTTCCCACCTTTATTCCTATTATTCCCTGCTAAAGTAAGTTGGAGTTGAAGGGAGAGGGACTCAGGAGGGGAAGGGTTAGGGCGAGTAATATGAGAATACTGTGACTGAGTTGTGGAGGAAATAGAGAAACACTGAAGACGAAGGGTGGAGAGACGAGAGAGAGGTAACTGGTAGAAATGGGAGAGTGGTAAGGTACAAGACTTGTTTCTGAATGGTGAGAGAGAGAGAGAGAGAGAGAGAGAGAGAGAGAGAGAGAGAGATTTTCCTGTTAAGCCTAGCAATGAATACAAGTCCGAGGTTAAACCAGTTCTAGTGTTTTTACTGCAACTTTGCCTAAAAATGCCATCTCTGCATCTTGGGTGCTGAGTTGTAACAATAGATTAAAACTAGAATATAATGATAATCACAAAGGAGTGTTATTGAAAGGATGCAGAGTCGTAGCATTGTCTTTTTCAGCCACTGAGCTATGTGAAATAAGCCACAGAAAAAAAAAAAAGAGCCAGGTAAAGGTGAAAAGAGTGTGGTCAAGCATATTACTCGTACAACTCGTAACTCGTAACCATTGCACATTACATTTCGCCTCTCAGGGATTACAAAAGAGTTACAAAATATCATCACTCCTAGAGGCGCCTCACACCACTAGACCACCAGGCATAGTATGAGAAAGGTGTATACTTCGGAGAAAAGAGTTATAGTTGTGACTATACTCTGTTTAACATCGTCTAAAATTTCGTCCCTTTTACCCTATTTCACGTAACCTACTGGGAAAAGCAGACAATTCTACAGCTAATCATTTGCATAGCATTTCTTCGTGATTAGCGTCATACTACAGTGTTGATCTCTCGTTACAACCCAGCATTCAAGATGGAAAGATGGCTATTTTAGGTCAGGTTAGAGTGACAGTTGTATGGGGGAGGGTAATTAACCGAATGAGGATTGAGTATAATTAGACAGATACACTGTTACTCCCACCGCCACTTCTACTGTTGTTCTCACTGCCACCCCCACTCCCACCAACAAAAGCTGCCAAATTCCCTGCCGTCGTGGATCAAAGTTGTTCCAAAACTCATCAACATGACACAACTTACCTCAGGTCGCCGCCTCTTAACGGCAAGTGGCAGACATCAGATAGCCATACATCCTACCCCAACTCCATCTTTTCCTCCTCTCTCTGTCTCTCCATCCTTTTTCTCCTTCTACCTCTCTTACTCTTTTCTTTTCCTCCTTCTACTTCTCCCACTCCACTCTTTTCCCCATCCTACCTCTCCCAATGTATCTTTTTTCCTCCTCATACTTCTCCAATTTCAGAATTTTCCATCTCCTACCTCTCCCACCCTATCCTTGTTCCCCTCCTACTTCTCCCACACCATCCTATCCTATTCCTCCATCTACTTCTCATTCCAGCTTTTCCTCTTGCTACCTGTCCCACTTCATCCTTTTCCCTTTTCTATCGCTCACACTCCATCTTTTCCTCTTGCTATCTATCGCACTCCACCGTTTCCTCTTCCTACCTATAACACTCCATCGTTTCCTTTTCCTACCTATCATACTCCATCATTTTCCTCTGTTTACCTCTCTTACTCCATCCCTTTTCTTTCCCTACCTATCTCCCTTCATCTTTTCTCCTTCCTTTCACTCTTATTGCATCCGCCTTCTTTCCTTACTCCAGGCATACTTGCGCTGGCGACTGAACGAAGGACGTCCAATTAATAAATAGGCTTAAAGGCAATATGATAATCCTGCTGTATATCTTTAGAAGTGTGAGGTAAAAATTATTTAACAATAAGAAAACTGCCAGGGAAGAAGAATGTGCTGTTCAGTACATCATCATCATCAATCTTTATCATTATCATCCAAACCCAGTTTTCAATATTTACATGGGTTGATGAGTTTTAGAGGTACCGGTACACTTCTCTCTTCCCGGAAACATGTAACTGGAGAAATTCCCTCCTGTTGTGCCGTGGAAGGTACTACGCTGCTGGACACTGAACACTTATTAGCCCGTATTCTCGTCAGTTATGGAAGCTCCCTAATAACTTTTTTTTACCAGCTTGTTTTTATATGCAGTTCTTGAAATAATCCCTTGATTGTAATTTTCACTGTCATATAGGTGCTTAAAAGATAAAAACAACATAGAATAGAGCAGTAAGGTGAGGTATGGACAATAAATCGCAAAGGAATAGGTATTAGGGAGCTTTCTTAACCGACGAGAATACGGGTCCTTGTTTGTACGCCACTATACTAAGAAAGATTGCAGACCCCAGCTCCCACCGTATCAGTCTTCACGTACAATGCGCTGGGAATACGTGGGTAGTAGTTGAGCTTCCCATCTCGAGAAATGGGGATTAACATAACAGTCATATTCTTTGAAGGGCAAAGTCCTGATCGCCCTTGCAAAAGCTTGGTGTGTCCTGCATTATCATCATCATGAGTTTCTTTACCCACCTGACGACAGGGAAGTGAAGGACAGGCTAGAGACAGGCCAGGGAAACAGATAATGGCATCACACACACACACACACACACACACACACACACACACACACACACACACACACACACACACACACAATCAATCAATCAATCAATCGATCAATCAATCAATCAGTAATGAGATGTTGAATGCGAGGGTGTCATGTCCCCATCCAGCACATCTCCATCACCCACTTTCATATTTATACAACTACTGTTACTCTCACGATCAATATTGCACTGCTCACAAACTACGCAGTTTTAAGAGTTTATGTCCGTAATAAATTGACCCAAGACCACATTCTCGTATTCGGGGAGTGAAAATGAAGTGGCTTAAACAGTTCTGAATCTTGGTAATTGTAACTGGGTATGAGCAGGCAGGGGAACTTTTCACCGTGAGAGTACGCAGTGATGTTTTGGGTTGTATCTTTCAGAGTTCTCGAGTTTGCTCAGAGGCGGTGCTGTTGACGGAAGACTCTAATGAAGTACACTTTGTCTCATGCTCCAACCTTAGTTGCGCAACACTGAACAAACTTACTTTTACAGAAAGTATATAAGCAAAGGGTATATATGCTAAAAGTATATTTTATTACAAGCAAGTGAGTGCAGTGGGTGAAGCGGTTTACTTTGTGTTCAGCTGAGAAATGAGAGGCCCAGTACGACCCAGCCCTGCCTGACGTGATGCGGCCCTACCACGATGGTTTTCAGAGGCTAATAACGTTTCTTATATGTTAGATAGGGAAGATATTCTTTCAGGAGGTAATAGATACATTCAATATTTTATTCACTCATAAGGCCAAAGAAACCACTTGGAAATCCAGCTTTCCAAGGGAATTTACCAAAGGTTTCAATTGACATGCTCCGCTATGAAATCAAATTAACCCCTTAACCGCGGGGCGTCACTTTCGTGACACTCGGGTGCAATGGATCATACCACGGGGCATCACTTTTGCGATTCTATGTTATTTTGAATTCTCCCGGGCTTTCAAGTGGTGGCTTGTATCATGTATCAGTACTGCCAGTGTCCAACAATAGTCAGCACTGCTAATGTCATCTGTACTCCCATCCATTGTTGACAATTTAGCTATTTATCCCCGTTCTTGACTCCCCTCCCTACCTCCCCTCCAGTACCCTCTCCTCTCGCCTGCCCGGCCGCGCTGCACTGAGCAAATCTTCCCCGGAATTTTCCACTGATTTCATCCATTGAAATAAGCCCTATGCCCTATTCTTATACAAAATAATATATAAAAAACAAAATAAGGTAACTGATAGTGCCATACACCTGGAGTTGGCTAATTATCACATGGCAAACCCCACATGCACTTGTTCGCTAATTTTCCCTGGTAATTTCCCCTTGAAATATGCCATATAATCTATTCTCATAATAAAAATATATATAAGAAAGGAAGGGAGAAGCCTAAGTGATATTTACATTCACCTGGAACTACCTAATTTCCTGCCAATCATTTCCCAGCATATAAATTAGCAGCTGTCACCTTGCGACGTTGTCAACCTTGGCGGCCCCATATCCGCCTCGTCATTTAATTCAGTGTTGTTTCTTGAGATGAAAGCACGTAGCACTCGTGCCCCTCCATTTCCGCTGCTTCTAGAGGGCCCTGTGACCTCTACCCCTACTAAACCTCGTGTGGAAAGGGGTAAAGGACTAAATGACTCTGCTGTGGAGGGTGAACTGGCTAATTTATCCATGATAATGATGGACAATGACTACAATCTTTCTGGTGAATCGTGTGATGAGCCAGTGGAGGAAATGGTGATAAACTATGAGTGCTTCAGTGTCCCAAGTTCATCCTGGCTTCAAGGGAAAGGAGCCCTTATTTACTGGAAGTGACAGTGTATAACATAGTGTAAATAAAATACAAATGTAAATAATTACTAATATAAGAATATGAGTACAAATACTTGGAGTAATGACAGTCAAAGCTTTGCTCTCTACGCTAGTTTACTGAACGAGAAAGTTAATGCCTGGAGTGAAAATAAACTACTATTACTGAAGGAAACTTATGGATAAATACTGTATATATATATATATATATATATATATATATATATATATATATATATATATATATATAAGTGTAATAAAGTAATAGGAATATAAAGTGTGAGTGTGTTTATGAATAAAAAATGACAATACCAGCGGGGAACGAGTGCAAGTGGGAAGCTCGTACGTGCTCGTAATTTTCATTGTTTTCACTTTTTTTTTTTTTGTGTATGGATTCCAAACTACTTGAAAATCATAGAATAGTGTTTCTAGTGATAATATCAGGCTGTGGTAATCATATTACGGGGTGTCGGGAAGTGTACAGTGGAGAATTCGTTACCCAACTTCAGAATTCTCCACAAGTCCTACGGTACTTGACGAAGGCTCAAAAAACATCCCAGGAGAAAGCTGAGGTATGTGCCATATGCACATATAATTATAATAATCTAGGACTAATAACTGATTTTTGGCAAATATTTTTAAATAGTCAGTCGGAGCGCGAATATCCTCACGGGATACGCAAGGAGCGCAAAAACATGCCCGCGCTTAAGGGGTTGAAAAAGAATGCCTGTTGTAACACTATATTTTCTTGCATTGATTCTAACAATTTAATATCGCCAGAATATGGGCTTGGCCAAGTTACAAACTTGCCTCTCCCTCGAGGGGGCTGGAGGGCGGCCAGTCCCCCGGGGTAGGCGAGGGGCGGGGACCCCCTGGGGGGACGGATGGCGGCGCTCCTCCCTCAGGGGGCCCTGGGGCGCTATCCCCTGAGGGGTTTCGGGGGCTGATTCCCCCCCCAGAGGGAGGGGGAGCGGAAGATTTTGACCATAACTTGACACCGTTAAGGTTTCATGCTGATAGCTCAAGCTGTTCATAAGACATACTGGTGCTAATGGCGGATGATAAAAACTAGTTGACCTTTGGCAGCCATTTTTCTGCCCTTGACCTTGACCCCCACCGCTCATTTTCAATCTCAAAGAAGATTTTCGTCATATCTTGATACCCTGATGGTTTCATGTTGGTAGCACAAGCCATTCATGAGATATAATGGTGCTATAAGCTGGCGATAAAAACTAGTTGACCTTTGGTAGCCAATTTGGTGACGTTGGCCTTGACACCGACGCCCATTTTCGAATTTGTCCAAGATTTTGGCCATATCTTGATACCCTGTTGGTTTCATGCTGATAGTTTAAGCCGTTCATGAGATATAAAAGGAACACAGACACACACACACACACACACACACACACACACACACACACACACACACACACACACACACACACACAGAGGCGGGCAAAAACATTATCGTTCCTCCTTGATAATGGTGGGCGATAACTACAGATAAGAAGCCTTACACCCATTTAACCAGTGAAAAACTTTCATCATTAATATATATATATATATATATATATATATATATATATATATATATATATATATATGAGAGAGACCATTTTCGTCCTTAAGTCAACCAGTAACTGTTGCAAGTGCAACAAGGAACTTAAGTACTTAATTTCTTTAGAGTCTTGATTTACCACCAGGTGAGTTTATCCAGCATACCAGTGACACCTCGGACTGAAGCGGCTAAATGACCGAAAAATCTACGGCCACTTCGTGAAGAATTTGTTCGAAGCACCTAACCCTCATTCCAACTGGCACTTCCTACCAAAATATCACCTTCCTTACTACAACAGCACCTGTCCTACCACAACCCTGCCCGTCCATAACAACACTTGTCCTACCACTGACCCCACAGTGTCCTAACATGCAACCACATCTCTCCTCACTACCCACATTTTCATCTGCCTGTCCTGTCCCAGGCAGACAGTTCCTATTCTCAAATTCCCTTTATAATCTTACATCTTTTTCTTCCTTTCCCCTCCTTTAATCTTCTCTAATTAATTAATTTCTGGCGCCATCTGGATGAAGAGAGGTGAACAAATTTTTCGTTTCTTTTCTCTTCGTCCCCAATTTCTCGCTGGTCTATCTCCCTCTGGTGCTAGTGAGAAAGAGATATCGGTGTGTTATGTGATGATTCAGCTTTTAGTTTTTACCATCATATGGCATCAACCATCCACATACTTGCTGTAGTACGACCTTAAGTTGACTTTGCATTTAAAGACAGGACAAAAGGTTGCCTGTACTCCTGGAAATCACTTACTACATTGTATAAGCAGCAGGAAGGACGTCTGGTGGTTTGCACGGCCACTTCAAGCAGATGTGATATATAGTGAGTTCAGATCCAAGGGAAAATTGGGGATTATTACCCACATAATGTCATTCAAGCTTGTGTGACTATTTAGCCTCATCTGAAATATGTCGACTAATTAACCTAGTTCCAAGCCCTACCGGAATACCCTGTAAGATAGACTAATGAATAGATAGTTGGCTAGGGAAAAAAAGGTCACTGAAAGTATAGTCAATGAGAAGTTTATAAAAAAGGGTCACGGTACTGGGATAAGATGTTTCCCTTATTGCCATGTTGATGGATAAATATTCCGGCAGCACGACTATATTCCCTTTACTCTAAGTTGGCCCAAAATTACCCTCCTTCTGATATCGCCATACTCTGCATAAATAACGTAAAAAAGGATATTAACCAGGCGTATGTAAAATTCAGTCGCTAAGTAAGAGGTGCTAGGGACCCTCCTTACCCGATGAGAATGCGGGTCAAGAAGACTCAGCAAGGGGGGAGAAGTAAGAGGGTCTTAAGAATGACACAAGATATTGGAGAAGTCTGGAGAGGAGATCAAAGGTGAGGTTAATGACGAGGAGGAAGGGGAGATGATGGAGAAGCATGTGGCCAGGGTCGTGGAGGAGGAGAGAACTAACACTGGAATAAATGATTTGTAAAGACTGTTTACGTGTGAGGTGAAGAGGCTCAATAGCTTGAATGGGGAACGCCATATTTATTATTTGGATCATGAATGGTTACAATAATGATGATGATATGAATATCTAAGGGAAGAACTGCAGAACAATGAGAGAGAGAGAGAGAGAGAGAGAGAGAGAGAGAGAGAGAGAGAGAGAGAGAGAGAGAGAGAGAGAGAGAGAGAGAGAGAGATTTATATATTATGCGCAACGACGACAGGATTATTAAATGATATAATATATTGGGAAGTCGGTAGAGGACGACATGAAGGAGCTGAGTAAGGTGGGAGCAGGAGAACGGAAGTGAATGAAGAAAATAATATACAGAAGAAAGTAATACATGAAATAAAACCAGCAAGAGGGTAAAAAGGAAAGAGGACATCAGCCCCCATCACCATATATGTCATTTGTAACCTTCTACCCCTGCCTTCAATGGAACAGCACAGATGGCATACCCCTGAGTTGGTAATACGAGTATTGCGGTTCCGAATTTGGTGTTTTGGTGGGAGATATATAGATTTACTTGGCGTCTCTCTCTCTCTCTCTCTCTCTCTCTCTTCGAACAGACCTCTGACATTCAGTTAAAACATGAAGTTGCCAATACACCGCACTAAAGAAGACTCCGAGTTATCAAAAATGTGGTGGACAAGCAGTACCCTAGTAGCCTGCATTTACCCTTTCTTTATCACCATTAAGCATTCCTATAAATTACCTAAGTTTAGTAATAAGCACAAATGTTTCATTTTTCTTATTAAATAGGACACCCTTAGAGTAGATATTGGTTCAAGAACGCCCGAAATCAATTGAAAATTTTTGACTCGACCAGTGAGGCTGATGATGCCGAGAGGAAATTAGAAACGTGGTCAATATCCACCTCATGCACCCACAGGAAGCTGGATCCACCCCGCCTATTTCCTTACTACCGCCGGGTTCACTGCGTTCAGTATTTACTCCTACTGTTTCTCCCCGGGAAGGTGGAAATGAAGAACTAAAGTAGACCTTGTTATTTAATCGTATAGATAACAGTGTTCTGCTCTGTTCTTATACTAATACTTATTATACCCCGTTTACTCTAACTTGGCCTAAAATTGACATCCCTCCACGTTGAATGCTGAGTTGTAGCAATCGATTAACACTAGAATATGATACCATTCAAGGTGAATTGCGTGGTAATGATGAGGAGCTGTACTATTCTATTTTTTCTGCCACTGGGCTATGTGATACAAGCTGAAAAGGGAAGAAAATCTTGGCTGAGTTAGAGTAAAACCGATATAATGCTTCCATGATAGGATTATATATGAAACTGGATGTGCCTACAGTTATCTATTATTCGTTTCTTTGTGACAGAAAATCCATTGATCATTGACCAGTTGGTGGGACCTGCTTGTGATAAGAAATACAGCTAAGAGAGTGTTGTTGTGGACGTGGAAAAAAATCTTACCAGGGCATCAGAGTCTGGTTATGAGAGTATGCGATATGAATACCTATGGGTGTCTATGTAGGGCAGGTGAATATGTTGCATAAGAATACCACCTCCTTTAAGAGTAAGTAAAACATGAAGGACAGTAGGCACGGAACAGATACAACGATATATTTTTCACAACATTATTAGGGCGCTTGCAAGGGACTTAAGCACTGGCAAATCTATCAGTTTCTTTAGTAGTTACTTTTCCGGTTGATAATAACTAGTTGGGTCCTGAGAGTTAATGGAGAGTAACATGTAACGGCAGAATGCCGGCAGCGGAGAGAGAGAGAGAGAGAGAGAGAGAGAGAGAGAGAGAGAGAGAGAGAGAGACGAAATCATACTGAATATTTTAATGCTGATCGTCTTTATCACTTCCATTTTAAAAGGCATTCCTTAAACCGAAACACTGATGTACACCCTCTCGTCACATTTGTTGCAATGTACTGTACAGGCAGAGAAACCAGCATCTTCCCTGGTCCGTCTGAAAAGATATTACAACTGGCGAAAGACAATCAAAACCCTATCTCTACCAGTGTGTGTTTCAGATGGTTCGACTTTTCCAATATGTATTCGTCAAAACTTCGGGAAGATATTTATTTCTCTGTCTGTACGTCCATGCTGCTGCTGCTGCTGCTGCTGATGATGATGGTGGTGATGATGATGATGATGATGATGATAATGATCATAAATGAAAAATCTGGCCTGCTCTTAAAAGAATTACTCCCTTCAGTCCGATTACTTATTTTCTGTATCAGTCTTGCTATCTCCAGACGATTTTTTACAGTTCGGATGGATTTTTGGAAGTGTGAGAGTTAGATCCAGACTGTTAACCAGTTCATTGTGAGAAAAATTTCTTAATAGTCAGGCAAAAAGCCAGTTGGATCCCTTCAGGAAAAAATGTATAGTAAAAGGTTTTACATTTTTAGGATCTTTAGGGACTATAGTTCCAATTTCTGGATGAAAACATCGAAATTTGGTTGTGCATTTTTTTTTTTTATCAGCATATTTCCAAGATGACCCCCTCCTACACCCCTTACAACTGGTAAGTGGCATATCTCAGGAACTAATTGGCATTTGTTGATGTTCTTGGAGTCAGTCTCTTGGTAGTAGTAGTTGTTGTTGTTGTTCCCTAGGCAATCTGGCCGAACAGCCCCGAGTCCCAAAGGAAGGCCACGGCCGAGACAGAGCTTTCCCACAGAGCTCTCAAGGAGTCTATGTTGTGTTGTTGGCGAAGGTGATTGTGTGCAATGCAGTCTTCCATAATATGCTTAATAGTATGGGGTGCTGTGTTGCATCCTGGACATGCGTCAGTGACAGAGGCATCCAATCTCTTCTGATAACTCAAGAGGGCTGGATGATGCCCCCATCTCTTGGTTTCTTGGGATGCTGAATTGATTTACGAGGTGTCTGAATCTATCTGAGGTCGAGATCACAGGATAAGATGAAGGTTAAGGTGATTTCCGGTTCCAAAACATTAAAATAGGCAAAGTTCAACATCACTTAGCCGATTTTGAGGAACTAAGGGTCAATAATCATGTTTTAGGAGTCTTGAATTGAATTGTGGGCCCCGCTACAACACTGTTTATTTTGCATAAAACTTTTATCAAATATTTACAGAACCTTTGTACATATATAATTCATCATTTCTCACTAACGTTGTCATTATCACCCTTTACATCATCATAATCAGCATGATGATCCAAAGTAATCAGTTCTCATCTATGGCAAGCATCATCATCATGATCATATCCATCTGCATCACCTACACTATCATCATCCCAGTTTTCATCAGCATCATTCCCCTCCATATCACGTTTCCTAGTCACCGGACTCAAGCATGATGGCCCACCATCACATGAACAAAAGACAGTGCATCCTATTCTACTGCACTTAAGGTTGGCATCTTTACAAATGGATGCATCACACCGACAACAAACCATCTCCAAGACTTCATCTAGGGCCAGCTTGGTACCACATGGAGCTGTTCTTGGCCTGAGGAAAATCTCTTCCTCTTCCCACCCATACTCTGTTGCTTTAAATGTTGGTGACACACCTGACAAGGCTTCACTCCAATGGACCACCTGGTAATGTGCTCGTTTGATGTTTCCTAAGGCTGCTTCTGATGTTGGTGGGATGGTGCACAGTATAATTGTGGTACCAGAGCCAATCTGCTTCTTGCACATTTTCATAAGACAATCTGCCAATCTTTTTCAAGTTGCATAGTATCATTTGCTAAAACAGGAGCACAGGAACGCTGTTACAAATGAGCACACTTCATCCAGCTCTGCTGTGGTGTCACCTACAACCGAGAGACTCTGGATTAATGATCTGTAGCCATCAGTGCCTGCTTTTCCCCAGTGCCATGGGTGGCAGCAGAAAGTCGGATCCAGTGAAGGCATGAAGTGACAGAATGAACTTTGAAGTGAATAGATGCTTCCAAGCTGTTGTTTTCACATCAACTACTGCCTGATCCGCTTGTGGTAAGCTCATGTACAAGGCATTTGTGCATCTCTGTGAAACATAAAAATACAGAAGAAGAGCAAACACGTCAGTGTAAACAGAAATGACCCTGACGCATTTATGGCTTTGGCAGCGTGCTATTGAATGCTGAGCAATGATGGTGCCAACTTCCTCATGACTGGAAGTCAGTCTCTGCATTCAGTCTCCACTCCCTTCATAATTTCTATTGGCACGTCCTCCACACCTGCCGTGGTGAGACTGTGTCTACTTTGAGTGGCTGGGATGTAGAACTCAGGATCCACGCGGGTTTCTGCAACCATTTTGTTTAGCTGGATCTTGATTCTTGTGACACCGAAGATGCTGTTCTTGGGAGGTGCAGGCATATCAGGTTTCAGGACGTGGACCCTGCTCATACCCTGCTTCTCTTGTCGTAGCTGACGGAGGTACGCCTTTGTGCTGTCTTCAAAATACCTATAAAAGACAAACACAGCATTGCCCACCATCAAAGACTGCATTTCGTAACCTCATAATGCATTGATGTATAGTAGCAATTCCCCTTTTGGCCAGTTTATGGTCCACAACAGTGCAGACACATCGGAGATGACTGTGTCTGCCTCCAAAGCTGAGCGGTCAGAGATGGTGACGTAAAGAGAAGTCTTAAGAGTTTATTTCTTGACAACATGCATCAATCCCTCAGAGTCGACTCGGACAGGGAATAGGCAATGCGTTTCGTCTTCAAACAGGAGTCATTGTTGATATCCCTGCTGCTTGACATTAGGCCTACACTTCTTGCGTAGATCATCTCTTGATCATATTTTTTCTTCTCGTCCACCACAACATGTTTCCTCTTGGAGTCAGAGATAATGATTCCTTTGGAGATTTTGTCATAGAATACAGTGGGCCACTTCTTCCGGAAATCCTTCAGTATGCTTCTGCTAATGTCCAGGGCATCATGTGCATTGACATCAAGATCCGCCACCTCGCCTGTCACAAAATTCAGGAGCTTACCCTCAGGATGTTGGTCTGGTTCTAGGGCAAGAGAGAGTGATTTCTGGATACTCTCTCTATCCTTGCGATCAGCTTCAGTTCGCTTGATGGATTCTTCTTTGTGATGTGTAGCTCAAGTTTTTTTTTTTTTTTTTAATGAATGGAGGAAGGAAAAACAAAGGAAAAAAAATAAGTCCATGTGACTAAAGGCATCCTCCATTCATAAAATACTTATAACAAGTGGATTTAAAATCGAGAGGATTAAATGTATGTGGGAAGCAACTCCCAGGAAGTGAATTCCAGAGAGTAGTAGTTCTGGGGATAAATGAATTTTGTTAAGCAGAGGTTCTGCATTGTGGGGGAGAGAGCGTGAGTTCATGGGCGCTCCCAGCTGCCCGAGTATTTCGGGAGAAAATGTGAAGGGAAGGCACAATTGAAGCAAGTTCGCTAGAGCACTTAAGGTAAAAATATCAATAAAATAGTGCTAAAGAAGCAACATCTCTACGTACTGATAACTGAGGAAGGTCCTGCTTTATGCAGGATTATTGATTAATCTAATGGCTATATTTTGAATTTTGTCCAACTGTCTCAATGCAACCGCTCCACATCCACTCCACAGTGGTGAACAGTATTCGATCTGAGAACGCACATGACTTTTTGTATATTGTGGCCATCTGCTCATCAGTGAAGAACTCACAAACTCTGTACATAAGTCCCAGTTTTTTAGAAACATTATTAGCAAGGGATTTAACATAAGCTGTCCAGCTTAGGTTGGGGTTTAGAGTAACACCTAGGATATCAATTGTAGTGGATATGGGAATATTGACATCATTTAAAATTATGTGAGAGTCTGAGGGATTCCTTTTATTGGAGAAATTAAGGTATTTAGTTTTCTGAGCATTAAATGAGACCAGATTTTTTTGTCCCCATTGATTAATTTTAGAAAGGTGGTTCTTTCTCTGTCATCTTCTCGAGACTGTTTATAAGTTGACCACTAGTGGCAAAGCTGAGTGCCCAGACAGTCATTTGGCGATCGTCAGTAACCAAACCCGTGGCTCCTCCTGGCCCATGACCAAGTCTCATGTAGATGGTTTCAACAAACTGATCAGTGAAGATAGCATTGTTCAGCCCTGGGATCAGACGAAGGGTACAGTCACTCTTCATCTTTTTGAGTAGTTCAGGGGGCAGTGAAAGCAGATGATGGACATAGAACGAACCCTACCGTGTGTAGGTGTGGCAACCAGCTGCTACAAAATATGGCAGCATGCTTTCATGACCTAGACATTATCACGTGATCTTGACCTCAGATCGGTTCATACACCCGATAAATCGGTTCAACACCCCCAAAACCGTGAGAACATCAAAAGTGTCCCATTAGTTTCTGAGATATCCCACTTACGTGTTGCGGGGGGTGTAGGAGGGGAGTATCTTGAAAATATGCTAATTAAAATATGCACCACCTGATTTCGATGTTATCATCCAGAAATGGTATCTAAAGTCCCTTAGGAGCACAGAGTGTAAAAACCTCTATTATACATTTTTTGAACGGGCCCAACTGTATATTGGACTTTTTAGTCCCAACTATAAGTTAACAAAAAATGCTTGGAATTGGCAAAATACGTAAATGATAAATAAACTGCTAAAACACATCAACGTATTGAGGATGTTGATAAAAATGTAATACTGAACTATGAGGAAAGGAAGAGTGAGGAGTGGGTTGGGTGGAGGGAGATCACAAGTTTTCGTGTCTTGGCTGCTTACTGATGCGTCTCATGCTCAGGAATTTTATGAATATATGATTAGCCTCGTTGCAGGGAATATGAGGAGGTGATGAGGGGGATGAGGAGGCGATGGAGACGAGAAGAGGGATGTTGGTGGGATACTGAATTCCACTTATAATTGTGACTACTTGTAAAGATGATAAAAATAGAACATTCTCGTTTAGTAATTTTTTCATATTTGGAGGATTCTGATTTTTTTAATCCGTTTGTTTAGTGTTAATATGATAATGACGACGACATTGATGATGATCATGATGATGATGATGATAATGACTTTTTTGTGCAAGAAAGAAGCAATCAAAGGCCAGGAGCCCGCAAGATTGTTCCCTCCAAGAAATAACAAAAATCAGGTAACAGAGATCCATACTTATGATCCGCTCATTTCGTGATGACTGGACACATGCACTGCTTTTGAAAGACTGGAGATCATAGGTAGTACAAAATACAGAAGGAAACAGGCCCAGAGTTGACCTGTGGCATACATAAAAGACTGGGAGTAACAGTTAACTCTTGCATTAGAAAGTTGAACAGAAAAGGGACGAGCGTTTGTTGCTAGACGGGTACTACACCCCTGCCTTAGTGGCGGAGAGATACAAGCAGACAGCTAAGAGGAGCAGTGACCACTGAAGTCGCGATGGAAAAGAGGTAAAGAGATTATAATAATGATAAAGATGATGATGATGGTGATGATGATGACTTCCTCTCCAATTATTATTTTCATCTTTGGGTAGATATGTCCAATCGGAGACATTACATGCAGCCTTTACTCATCCTTTCATTACTGAAATTCTTTAACGTAACTATAATCGTCTGGCCGTAACCTCACCAAAAACATATATCGTCATTGCAATTAAGGCGACAAATTACCGTGATGTCGCCGTATTATTGCTGCTATGGGAAAAATCGTAACACCTTTTTCTTAGCGATTTATGCTGCATATTTTTTCACGTGTTCTATTCAAACTTTTTCAGTCATTTTAATATCAACATACTTTTTTTTTCATGTACAAGAGAATAGTAATGCTCTGAATAAATCGCTATGGAAGAAGTGCTACGTAGTCTGGAAAGCCACTCACAGTAGGGACATAGGATTCCGGCGTGATACGGTGTGATTTACGGGAGAGGCAGAGACCTGTGCAGGGGCCCTGAGTCCAAACGTATCCTGTGTCTTGTTATTACCAGCCGCGATAGCGAAGCTGGTAATGTTTTCATTTTGTGTGTGTGTGTGTGTGTGTGTGTGTGTGTGTGTGTGTGTGTGTGTCTGTCTGTCTGTCTGTGTGTCTGTTAGCACGATAACTTCTCAACCGCTCAAGATACCATAAAAATTTACATGTGTGTAGAAGGGGTGAAAATATATTATTAGCTGAAATTGGTGAAAGTAGGTCAAGGTCAAAGGCACATTCCGAGCCGCGCTATATATGTATCGGCTTGAGGCTGTGTGATTTCCCCCATTGGGGGGCCTCTAATTTCCAGCCACGATAACAGAGCTGATATTGTTTTTAATTGGTCTGTGTGTATGTTTGTGTGTCTGTTAGCATGATAACTTCGCAACTCAAGATATCATCACAAAAAATGACAGGTGTGTAGTAGGGATAAAAAATCGATCTTGTGTTCAAAACTGGCGAAAGTAGGTCAAGATCTGCGTGTCTGTTACCAAAATAACTTTTCAACCGCTCAAAGTCATCACAAAATTTTACAGGTGTGTAGCAAGGATGAAAATTTCCCAAGAGTCTGAAATTCGTGAAACTAGGTGTGGGTCTGTTTGTCTGTTACCAAGATAATTTCGCAACTTCTCAAGATATCATCACAAAAATTTACAGGGCAGTAGTAGGGATGAAAATCTCCAACGAGTTTGAAATTGGCGAAAGTAGGTCAAGGTCTTTGTCATAATCGAAGCAGCACTAGATATGTATCAGCCTGTGGATGGTGTGATTCCCTCCTTGGAGGGGCTCTGGTTATTGCCCGCGCAACAGCGACCCTGTTATTATTTTCAATGTGTGTGTGTGTGTGTGTGTGTGTGTGTGTGTGTGTGTGTGTGTGTGTGTGTGTTAGCACGGTAACTTCGCAGCGGCTCAAGATATCACAAAATTTTACAGGGGT
>NC_137034.1:20423216-20453216 GCF_032717465.1 Coenobita brevimanus
AGGTGAGAATGACAGGGCAAAAGAAGAAGTGTGCATTGTTGAGAGTAAAAGATAGAAGAAGAACATAAGAAAGTATGGATCAGTTGGCTCAAGGAATGTGTGGGTAAGACTGAAAGTTGGAATATAAATGTGGGCGATTGTGTGTGTGTATGCGCCAATGCAAGATTATGCGAGCAGAGTGAGAGAAGAGTTCTGGACAAATGTGGAAGTGTGAATGGAAAAGTTTGGAAGGAATGAGAGAGTATTTTTGATTGGTGATATGAATGGTAAAGTAGGGAATGTGAAGGTGGATGGAATAGTTACTGAGTGGAGTGTGCCTGCAAAGACAGATAAGAATGACAGTGAGTTAGTGGACATTTGTGCCGGGAGGTGGATGGTGATAGCCAGCACCCTCTTCAGGCACAAAATGATCCACAGGTATACATGGCGAGTGATGAGAAGGTGGGTGGTGAACTGAATGAAAGGAAGGCAATGTTTGACTATGTGTGTGTGGATGAAAGGATGCGAAGATGTGTAATGGATGCAAGAGCTTATAGAAGTTGGGGGAGTGGACTTTCTGACCACTACTTGGTGGTGGCCAGAATCAAGATCCAAGTAATATTGAGAAATAGAAGAAAGGAAGGATGGGAGGAAGGAGTAATTGTAAGGAGAGTGGAAAGGTTACAAGAGGATGATAAATAGGCAGAATATAAGAGAGAAGTGGAGGAACGATTGGGTAAATATGAATTGGAGCAGATGGGGGACGCGGAAGGTGTGTGCAAGATATACACAGAAGAAATATGTGCAGCATGTGATGTGGTGTGTGGGGTGAAGACAGAAGGGGGTGCAAGGAACAACATGGTGGAATGAAGAGGTCAGACAGGCTGTGGCACAAAAGAAGAAAGCATACAATGAATGGATGAGAAACAGGGGCGTGGAAAAAGTTGAGAGGTGGAAGAGAGAGTTATATGTAGAAAGGATTAGTAAGAGAGAGTAAGAAGAGAGTGGATGAGGAATTTGGAAGGAATTTTAGTGTAAAGTGGAGAGACTGTAAGAAAATGTTCTGGAACGAGGTGACGAGAGTAAGACAGGGTGGCAGTGAAGTTTGTAGGGGAGTGAAAGAAAAAAAAAGGTAGATTACTAGTGGAGAAGGGAGAAAAAGTGAGCAGATGGAGAGAACACTTTAAGGAATTGTTGAACATAGAGAATGGAAGTAATGTGAGTATAAGTGGTTGGGGAATGGCTGGGAGAAGGAGAGAGGTAAGAAGACAGGAAGAAATCAGTAGGATAGAAGTTGTGCAAGCAATGAAGATAGTGAAATTGGGGAAAGCCTCAGGAATTGATGGAGTGTGTGATGAAATGCTGAAGCATGGGTGAGAGATAGTAGTAGAATGGATGTGAAAGATGTGCGGATTGGCCTGGGAGGAAGGTAGAGTCCCGGAGGATTGGAAGTCAGGTATAATTATTCCCCTGTACAAAGGAAAAAAGGAAAAAGAGGTGTGTGGTAATCATAGGGGCATTTGTCTTCTTAGTGTTATAGGAAAAGTGTATGGTAGGATACTTATTGACAGAGTTAGGGAATAACAGAGGAATTAGTTGGAGGAGAACAGAGAGGCTTTAGGAAGGGAAGAGGTTGTGTAGATCAGATATTCATTTTTAGATCCTTAGTGGAAAAGTTTATAGAGAAGGGAAGGAAGTTGTACAGTATGCGGCCTTCATGGATTTGGAGAAAGCATATGACAGGGTGGATAGACAAGGATTGTGGAAAGTATTAAGAATATATGGAGTAGATGGGAAGTTGTTGAATTCTGTGAAGAGTATGTATGATGATGCTACTTCTACAGTGAGTGTGAATGGTGAACTGAATGAATTTTTCTCCTTGAAGGTTGGGTTGAAACAGGGATGTGTCATGTCTCCATAGTTGTTCAATCTGTACATGGATGGGGAAGTAAAAGAGATACAAGGTAGGGCAGTGGATGTTGGAGTGGCCCTAGTGAGAGAGGGTAGTGTTTGGAAACTCCTTGTTCTGTTGTTTGCAGATGATACTGTGTTGTTAAGTGAAGACGAAGGGGAGCTACAGGGCTTGATGGATGAGTTTGGGAGAGTGTGTATGAAACGGAATCTAAAGGTGAATGTAGGGAAGAGTAAAGTGATGGTCTTTGAGAGAGGTGAAGTCAGTGAATGTACAGTGAGGTTGGATGGTGAGGAAATGGAAAATGTGAGTACTTTTAAGTACTTTGGGAGTGTGATGAGTAAGGATGGAAGTTTGGAGGATGAAGCGCTCGAAAGGGTACAACAAGGAAGAAAAGTTACTGGTTCCCTGAAAGCAGTGATAAGAAACGGGGAAGTGAGCATGGAAGTGAAAAAGTTACTACATGACAGTATTGTGATACCAGCTCTAACGTATGGAAGTGAAGCTTGGACGTTGTTGGAGGGACACAAGTCAAGAGTGAGAGCAGTGGAAATGAGTTATTAAAGAGGAGCCTGTGAAGTCACATGGAGAGACAGGCTGACAAATGAGGATAAAAAGGAGCGTTGTGGTGTGGATGTGGATATGATAGGAAGCGTTAGGAGGAACACACTGAGGTGGTTTGGCCATATGGAGAGGATGGATGGTGAGAGACTAACGAGGAGAATGTATGTGAGTGAGATGGAGGGGGGGAGAGGGAGGGGGAGGCCGAGGATGAGATGAAGGGATGGAGTGGAGAGGTATATGTGAGAGGGGGTGTTAGTTGGGAGTAGGGTAATGAAATGGCGGGGGACAGGGCGACGTGGAGGCGATTTGTTTGTGGCCATCCTGTACAGGATTAAGGCGTCTGGCAATAGATAGATAGATAAATAGAAACTGAACGAATTACAGTTGTACGTACAATAATGACCACTTATAGTGTGTTTACTCTAACTTGGCCTAAATTTTCATTCTTTTACAACTTATTTCAAGTAGCTCAGTGGCAGAAAAAGACAATTTTATGGCTCTACATCCTCTCCACAGCATATCTTCGTGACTAGCATCATATTCAAAAGCTAATCTACTGTTACAGGTCAACATTCAGAGTGAAGAGATAACAATTTCAAGTCGTTAGATTAAAAGAATATAGATGAATAAACATAATTTCAGGGTGTGCCAAAAGAATTAGAATTTATTATTCATTCAATGGCTCAAACTTTTCCTCCTCCAGTGAATGAAATCACATGAAATCACCCTGTCCCTTATTCCCGTTGGTAAGGGAGCTCCTTGACATCACTTCCTTAGTGATTTATTCTTGGATATGGCTGGAAAATATCCCTTTGTACGTTATTTATGCAGATTATGGAGATATTGGAATGATTTATATGAGACAAAAGAGGATATTAAGGTGAGATAAAATAAAGTAATTCTCTTAGGAAAAGGTGTTAGGGAGCTTCATTAACCGACGTGAATAAGGCTGTGTTGTTATGGCCTCTGAAAGTGAACCCGGTGGACTGCAGGCTGAAGATTCATTTTACTGCAGATTGTCATCCTCTTTTCCAGGAATAAGGAAGGTGATGTAGGACATTTGTGTAACCAGACAATTGAGCCACTCATTTATATCGGTGTCACCACATGAAGGCGTCCCTCTTGAGCAACATTTATATTCAGTAAAATACCAAAGCGAAATCCTAGCAGCATTTTTTTATGCAAGGAAGAAGGAATCAAAGGCCAGAAGTCCCCAGGACTGTTCCATCTAAGGAAAAAAATAAATATCCGAGAGTCTAATTCAACTGAGGACGTCATTTGTGTTACCCTTGCCCTTACCGGAAAGTAGCAGTTGGCTTAGTAGGGCGCTCCAGGGGTGAAGAGGGTAATGAAGGACATCAGTCATCAAACCAGGCTGAAAAATATCTAGTAAAAATATGTAAAATCATCCGGGAGTGGTGAGAATGAGAAATATGTTAAGACAGCGAGACGGTTAAGGTAGTGGAGGTGTTGGACTTGATGGAAGATTTGTACATCATCATCATCATCATCATCATCGTCGTCGTATTAATGATAATTTTAAACATAAATAACAAAAATATCACGGAAACTGGTATTGTAGAGAAGCACACAGAACCACCATCCCAGCCCCAGCGTAATGTCTAGGAATTGTGAATAATGCAAATAATTTCTTGTGGTTCCAAGCTAGCGTCGGCTAAGGCATCGGTCTATCACCTGACTACGTTGTGTGCTCCATTTTGTACTACGCTCCACTTCTTTTAGCGTTTTTTTTTCTTATCTGTAGAGTTTGTGTGGTGTGTGTGTGTGTGTGTGTGTGTGTGTGTGTGTGTGTGTGTGTGTGTGTGTGTGTGTGTGTGTGTTCCTGCAAAATCTTAAGCCTTCTCTTTTAATCTCACCCTCCTCCTTCAGTCCTCTTGCAAGCTTTCCTTTCCCTTCGAAATATTGCTACTTACATCGGGGTTACCAAGTACACCTTTCAAGATTCTCTCTCTGTCTCTCTCTGCCTGTCTGTCTGTCTGTCTGTCGGTCTGTCTGTCTGTCTGTCTGTCTGTCGGTCTGTCTGTCTGTCTTTGTCTGTCTGTCTGTCTGTCTGTCTGTCTGTCTGTCTTTCTCTCTCTCTCTCTCTCTCTTCCTCCATTTCATAGCCTGTCCTTCTACTCCTTTTCCATCCCTGCTCCCTTCTGTTGTTATAAGACTTAACACTCTCTGCCCCCCTCACCCGTTACCCCATTTGCAACCCTTTCCTCCCGGTCAGGCGTGGTTTCATCATTCTCCCCCTCACCACCACCCTTCCTCTCCAGTCATTCTTGTTTTCATGGTTCGCCTCATCACCCCCTTCCTCCCTGGGTCTTGTTTTCGTGGTTCTCCCCCGCACTATCCCCTTCCTCCCCAGTCAGCCTTGCTTTCGTGGTTTTCCCCTTTAATCTCCGCAATTACTCCCTCCCAACAATGCGTGTTTTCGTGGTTCATTCCCTCACCACCCACTTCCTCCCCAGTCATATCTTTCTTTCGTGGTTCTCCTCCCACCGACCCTTTTCTCCCCAATTAGTCTAGCTTTCCTTGTTCTCCCCCTTACCATTGCTCCCCAGTCCTCCTGCCCACCATTCGCCACCCCCTCGTGTACAATTCCCACGGCGTGTTCTGTCTTTCACCCGGATCATTTTACAGCGTTGGTTCTGGATGTGATGCTTTTATCTCATCCCACAGTTAAATTCTCTGTCTGTTCTTCTCCACGTCCTTTCTTCCTTTATCGCATCATTCGCGTGTTCAGTTATAATTTTTTTTCTCTCTCTCTTTCTCCTGCTTTCTTTTTTTTAGTTCTGACCCCTAATCTTACCACATCCTTTCATTTGATATCATTCCCTCTTCCTCTTCCCTTATTGTCACATTCTCTCACACCCTTTCTCGGTTCCACCTCAGTTTTGTCACCTTTTGGATTCATTTATGTTTCTTACCTCTTTTTTACCGCATCTCTCTCTCTCTCTCTCTCACACACACACACACACACACACACACACACACACACACACACACACACACACAGATGCATTCAGTATGTACGTGCACATACAGAAATGCCATAAAAGCATAGTTTTATTTAGGCGGCTGAGGGGAAGATGCTGCTGCCGGCTGGAATTGAAATACACCAGCTTCCCATCCTTCTGAACTATGACCTTTCCTTCCCTGCTGTCTACACACGGATTTGTCCAACATATATTAAACCCTCTGCAGTGAAATGGAATACGTGCGACAGGATACCGTTCAGATACTGTTCGTGATTAGCCTGGGATTCATTATGTTGATCCCTTTCCATCCCAGCCTGCCATATACGGGTTGCATTTATTTATTTATCTGTTTTATTCTGTCTACCGCATTCTCTGACGCCATGTTTTTATTTCCAATTTGTTACACGAAACGCATAGCTACTTTAACCCCATTAGATCGACGGGTGCGTGTGTGTGTGTGTGTGTGTGTGTGTGTGTGTGTGTGTGTGTGTGTGTGTGTGTGTGTGTGTGCCCAACCCTACTGTAAGCTGGTAACCGGGGAGGGGTTGGTGCTTCCTGATCTAAGCCTAGCCAGGTAGACTTGATGACTCAATATAAGTATACATGTGATGGATGAGTGTTGGGAAGGGGGCTTATAATACAGTGTTTTGATCGAGATGTTGTATTGCCCTGCGCGTGAAATGAGTATGTAGGTGTTTCATCATTGCTAGTGTTGGCATGTGTGGGGTGGGATGGTGCTGAAGAAAGTCTGGCTTTGTGAGGTTATTGTTTTATTGTTAAGTTTTATTGTGAAGATCTGTTTTGTAATTACGGGCGTTACCTGTTAGTACGGGCAGTCGTGGAGAATTTTGTGCCTCTCATATTGTAATATTTCCTAACAAGGAGGATTTTAGTTTTAATGTGTAAGTGAAAGGAATAATGAAGAATTAGCTCCAAGCCATACTATGGTTATTTGGCACTAGGAGTAGAGGGAAATTAAAGGCCGCAAGAAACACAGAACTGTCAAGAAGAGTGGTCGGACAGAAGAACAGAAGAGCACAGTAAGGAAAGATGAGAGACAAAAAAGCCCCTTTTAATCACCTCTTATGGCAAGCATGGATACTGAGGAAGTATTCTTTCCCCTCCTCTCCATGGGGAAGGTGTGAGTGAGATGTGGGAGCAGTTTAATGCAGCCAGTGATGGTGCATAGGACTTTCTTCTATATGGTCTGCAAAGGTATTATAATGGGTGTTCGATAGGATGGTGGCCCATGCCGGGGAGGAGCGGGACAACTCTGTACCAATGTATTGTTTGTAGAAGATGGAGAATGTTTTTTTCTTTTCCTTCCTCCAAAGTCTGTCTCTGTAAGTGCCCTGAATGCATTGAGTCTGGGGGTGCACCGTATCTGAATGTTTTGCGTGGAGTCCTTCAAGGTGAGGCCAGTGTCTTGTGACTCCAAGGAACTTAGTGGAGGATGTGTGTGGCATAAGTACATTGTTAAGTGTGATATTAGGTGCGCACATTTGCTCTCCTTGCTGCCGGTGGTGTGTGATGTGGTGAATTTGGCGGGAACGGTTGTCAGAGAGCAAATTCTTAGAAGTAATATCAGCTAATTAACCACATAATACGACCATACGAGATGCGTCATGGAGGATGGCAGAAGGAAGGAATAATGAAGAATTAGCACCAAGCCAAAAATGGATATATGCACTAAAGCTGGCGTTCTAGTGGTTTTGGCTTGAAAATGGTGTAAGGGAGAAAGGGACAGTGTCAATGGGAAGTCCATAAACTGTTCATGTCATGAAACCAAATGTCTAACCTGATAAGAGTTGAGGGAAAATGTAGGTCGGAAGAAACGCGGAAATATCAAGAAGTGTGGTAGGACAGAAGAGTAGAAGAGGACAGTAGGAAGAGAAAGGTGGGAGACAAATAGGCCCCTATTAGTCACCTCGTACGATCATCAGAGATGCCAAGCTAAGGAAGTATTCTTCCCCCCCCCTCCCCACGGAGGTGGCAGCTCTTGGCTGTGCCCTCACTAGTGAGGTGTCCGGCATGTGAGACCCTGCCAGGAACACTGGGGCACGTAAGCTCCCCCACCGCTACAAGGTGGCTGCCGAAGAGGAGAAAAATAAATCCTTATAAGTAACATTAGCTAATTAACCAGAAAATATGGTCATGTAAGATGCATAATGGAGAATGAAAATACAAGAGTCATAGTAAGGGATTAATCCAGAATTAAAGTCTAGATATGGTCAGGGTTCGAGTCGCCACCTTTCATAAAGACAGCATAAGATTGTGCATGTGTTGACCATGCGCTGAGGCCTCAGCCTTGTCCTGTGGGGCCCCCAGCCCCTACCCTCCGCCGTCTGCAGGCAAGCTAGTCTGCGGGAGATCAGTGAGATCTTGACTAGAATAGGTAGCCTCTCAAAAAAATAGGTTTTGATGCGCAGGGGGAGAGTCAGCGGCTCAGCAGGTGGGGGTGGCCGCTGCATTGGCACAGGCTTAGGCTTACTCTTCTGACTGTACCAGGGACTGCTGTGGGCGTGTGAGAGAATCGTGATGCTGGGTAAGCTCGTAAAATTTCCAGTCATTAAATTCCAGGTCATACATTAGCATTGCTCTGTGGCACTTACTGCTACAAGTGAATTCCATAAGAGCTCTAGTGTTGCCGGCTGCAGCTTCCTGCCGCAGGTGGTCCACAGAGATGGCAGCCGTAACCATTTGCCTCCCGCCATACCGCAGCCGCAGCCATAGCCTAGTGGTGCTGCACATCTGCAGTGGCACCTCCAGCTACTGACCCTGCCTGTCCAGGTACTGCACTCCATACAGTCCCTTGTGGCAGTGCAGGGGCTCCAGAGTCAGAGCCTGCCATCCCTCTTGCTGGCGTCTCCAGAGGCCCAGGCTGGACAGAGAGGGGAAGTGTGGCGTGGCAAGCTCATGTGCAAGTTCCGTGGGTAGAGCCACACCCCCATCCACCGTCACCTCAAGGAAGGAAAACCCAAAGAACATTTTTGTATTTTTGTGTATGTGCGAGCTACTTACTAAAGCTGTCCAATAAAATAGTCTATATTTAGCTGTAATAGAATACTGTTCCTTTCCCAGCTGCGAGAGGGTCAACAATATGATATATAGATTAATAGAAATCGACTAATTTCAAAACAATGTTCATTAAGTCATTGGGTGGTAAGTCCGTGTTTATAGATGCTGTCAGTTTTCCCCGTTACGGAAGTCAAATCATTCGTATTTGTTTTAATACATTTTGGCACTGTGAGCGTCATTGTTGTCATCATAACACCTTCCTATGAGTGGTTCATTTTGCATCATGTACCTAAGTGTCCTCCTGTATGCTATTTATATCGTGTTAACACAGTCGTAGTTTGCATGAGTACCATAAAAGAGGATACTGAGGAGTAATGAGCAAAATAAATCGCTACAGAAGAGGTGAAACGAAATCTTCAAGAGCCACTTGAGATACAACCCTCAGGTAACGACTGGCTTATTTAATCTGGGGTGCGATTTTAATGTTTTTGTTATTGTTGGTTTATCTGAAATGTCAACCCAGTGGACTATAGATTTACCCTGCCCTTGTTTTGCAGCCAACCATCCTCCCTCCAGGGGATGGGGTAGTAGTTGGGGGACGTTTGTGTGTGGGATAATGAAACCTGGTTTGTATATGGGGGAAGTAGTTGATTGAGGTGTTAGTAACTAGGCAGGTGAACTTACCACTCCTATCAGTGCCACTACATGAAAGCATTCCTCTCCAACCCCGGCTGAGAATCTCTAATACTTTTACCATCCATTGCCTGTCCTACCTTACAACATTTACTTTTTTTGTTTTTTTAAGGAGGAACTGGAGACATAGGAAGATTATAACTCTCATGTTGTCCTCCTTCCTGGGAAAACCTATAACAGTCGCGGCAGGGAAGTTGCTGGTAAGTGTGTATGTGAATATGGTTACAGGACGAAGGGCAGGCCTACAGGTGACACTGGGGGTTTGGTGGCACCTCTTTCTATCTATCAATCTATTTATTGTCAGAAGCCTTAATCCCTTAAGGGGTGGTCACAAACAAATCGCCTCCATATCGCCTCGTCCTCTGCCATTTCTCTGCCGTGTTCCCAACTCACACTCCGTTCTCATATACCTCTCCACTCCATCCTTCCATCTCACCCTTGGCCTCACCCTCCCTCTCCCCCTTCCACCTCACTCATACACTCTTTTCGCCAGTCTCTCACTCTCCATCCTCTCCACATGACCAAATCACCTCAGTATGTTTCTCCTAACGCTTCCTATCAAATCCACATCAACACCACAATGCTCCTTCACTTCCTCATTTGTCAGTCTGTCTCTCCATGTGACTCCACAGGCTCCTTTCAAATAATTCATTTCCACTGCCCACACTTGACTTCTGTCCCTCCAAAAAGGTCCAGTCTTCATTTCCATACGTTAGAGCTGGTATCACAATACTGTCATGTAGTAACTTTTTCACTTCCATGCTCACTTCCCTGTTTCATATCAGTGCTTTCAGGGAAGAAGCAACTTTTCTTCCTTGTTGTACCCTTTCAAGCACTTCACTCTCCAAACTTCCATCCTTAATCATCACACTCCCCAAGTACTTAAACGTACTCACATTTTCCATTTCCTCCTCATCCAACCTCACTGTACATTCACTGACTTCACCTCTCTCGAAGACCATCAGTTTACTCTTCCCTACATTCATCTTTAGATTCCGTTTCTTACACACTCTCCCAAACTCATCCACCAAGCCTTGCAGCTCCCCTTCGTCTTCACTTAACAACACAGTATCATCTGCAAACAACAGTACAAGGAGTTTCCAAACACTACCCTCTCTCTCATTAGGGCCACTCCAACATCCACTGCCCTACCTTGTATCAGTTTTATAACCCCATCCATTTACAGACTGAACAATCATGGAGACATGACACATCCCTGTTTCAATCCGACCTTCAAATAGAAAAATTCTCCCAGATCACTATCTACATGCACTGCAGCCTTAGCACCCTCATATGTACTCTTCACGGCATTCAACAACTTCCCATCTACTCCATATATATTGTTAACACTTTCCACAATCCTGGTCTATCCACCCTGTTACATGCTTTCTCCAAATCCATGAAGGCCACATACAGCTTCTTTCCCTTCTCTAGAAACTTTCCCACCAAAGATCTAAGAATGAATATCTGATCTACACAATTTGTTCCCTTCCCCAAACCTCCCTGTTCTTCTCCAACTAATTCCCCTGTTATTTCCCTAACTCTGTCATTAAGTATCTTACCATATACTTTTCCTATTACACTAAGAAGACAAATGCCCCTGTGATTACCACACACTTCTTTTTCATCTTTTCCTTTGTACAGGGGAATAATTACACCTGACTTCCAATCATCCAGGACTCTACCTTCCTCCTAGGCCAATCTGCACATCTTCCACTTTCATTCTACTACTATCCCCCATGCTTCAGCATTGCACCATACACTCCATCAATTCCTGGGGCATTCCCCATTTTGACTTTCTTCATTGCTTCCACAACTTCCATCCTCTTTCTGACCGGTATATTTTGCTTACTGCACCTCAGTATTCTCTTTTGTGTTGGTTTTAGTGTTGTGTTCTCAGCGAAGTTTGCATCACTGTAATACAAGTTGATACTGGGGTGTAGGGCGTACGGTAGATCGCAAAGGAAGACATGTTACGAAATCTTTAAGGCCAATTTGAAGACGCCCCGAAATGACGCCAAGTGGAAAACATCTTAAATTATAGAAGGTCAAGCAGGTGTGTTGTTGTGGTGTGACAGGTTAGAGGAATTGGGAAGGAGGGATGGAGGCAGGGAGAGGAATTGAGGAGGAAGGAGGGAAATAGATAGAGGGGGTGGGGAGAAAGGAGGAAAGATGGGAACTGTGAATGATGGAGGGAGGTACTGAATAGAAATAGAGGAGGAAAAGAGGGGAGTCGAGGAGAGGAACTGGGAGGAAGGAGGAGGTGTCTGATATGAATTAGGGAATAAGAAGGGAGGTAAGAGAGAAGAATTCCCGATGATTTGAAGGAAGTAAGAAAGGAACTGGGGAGGAAGTACGTGGGGATAACAGGAGAGGAAGGAGGAAAGTATGGGAGAGGAGCTGTGGATGAAGAAGAGAAGCAGAAGAGAGGAAGATAGTGGGACTAAAGGGAAGAAGATGATAATGGGAATAAATGGAAGATGGAGGGAAGAGGAAAACAGAGAATACCACCACCGCGACTCCTAGCTCAGACGTTGTCGGGTGTGGAGGTCTGGCCGTTCTGTCTCGAGATTTCGACTCTGTTCGATTTGCTCTTGAAGAATTTCGTCCAGTTTACTCACTTTTGCCAGTTTGGGGACTTAGTCTCTGGTACTGAGGAAGATTTTTGAACGTTTTTCCAGGTTTTTCTGGGACTCTGTCTCAGATTGCCTGGGTGTGACTGAGAGAGTGTGTGTGTGTGTGTGTGTGTGTGAGTTTGTGCTTTTTTTTTTTTTTTTTTTTTTTTTCTTTTTTTTTTCGGCCGCCGTTAGTGTCTCTCTGCGTGGTACGAAGCCGAACCCTGAAGGGGTGCCGTTAGGGCACTTCCATGAGGGGGGCCCATTAGGGGCTGGTTATAGGAAGCGCAGAGAGCGGCTCTGATAGAATAGGGAAGACCCGAAAGGGGCAGTGGCGGGGCCTCCTACGTCGCCCTTTAGAGGGCGGGGAGCATAGGTTGCCCGTCACTGTAGGGACTTGGCCGTGTTTTTTTTTTTTTTTTTTTTTTTTTTTTTTTTTTTTGGGAGTGATTGTGTGTGTGTGTGTGTGTGTTAGTGTGTGTGTAGTCTGTTTCTTGGGGAGTTTGCTTGCCTCAGTGCTATGGAGGCACCTCTTAGTACCCGATCTTCGGGTCCCTCACGCATCCCACGACCTCAGCCCCAGCGCTCAGGTTTATCTAGGCCTTCCAGTGCTAAGGGGAGTAAGAGGGAGAGACGCTCCTCCACGTCCAGCTCACAGTCCTCTGCTCCCATAGATCCCTGTCCCTCCCTAGCTACTGCCTTGGCTCCTGCCTCGGGCCCATTGCCTCGTCCTGCCACCTGTGCTTCTCCTTCTACAACTCGACCGGCTAAATCAGCTCGCCACCATGAGCAGATGACCGTGGATGCTGCCCTTCCTGCTGCCTCATTTGCTCCTTCTGATGCTGATCCTGCCCGTACTGATGACGACGGTTTCTCGCTGGTCAGTAGTAAAAGATCTAGACGGCGAGAGCAGGGAAACTACGCCACTCCGGCACCACGCTCTGGGGCTCCTCGCAAGCCTCCTCTTACCGCTCGACCTTCAGTAATGGTGGCGGTGCCCCCTCCACCTCGCTCATCATTCCCGGCCTTTCGTGTTACTCGCCAGGACGGGCACGAAACAAGCTACGATGCAGTCGCAGCTTTGGAACACCGCCTGCCGGAACTGAGGACCACCAACATTATCGGCAAAGATGGGAGCTCCGTCCTAGTCCCGAAAGACGAGGTCTCTTACAACCTTCTCAAGGCAGCAGCCCAGGACGTGGCCAACCCCATCAAGCTCGTGGAGCTCACTCCAGGGCTGAGATCGACCAAGGCTATTGTCATGGGGTATCCCATGAGAATGCCGGTCGATCTCCTTTTGCGTCACCCACAGGTGGAAGAAGCCCGCAGCGTTGTCAGAGGCAGCGTACCAGGGAGGAGACTCGCCAGGTCCTCATCACTTTACGAGGTCCTCTACTACCCTCTCTCGATCTTGGGAACTGGGGGACTTACTATCTGCGCCCATATACCCCGGAGCCTCTCCGTTGCTATCGGTGTCAGAGGTATGGACACCACAGAGCCACATGCAACAGGCCTGTCGTTTGCGGGATCTGCAGCGGCCCACACGATACGGAGCGCTGCCTGGCAAGATTCAAGGCCAAGGAGGCAATCACCTCCCGCTGCCCCAACTGCTCTGGCCCACACCATGCGTGGCACCCCAACTGCCCCATCAGAGCTGCACATGTCTTGCAGGGCCGGGAACGCCAGGTAGCCTGGGTTCAGCAGCAGCAAGCCACCAGCTCCACGCCTGCACCTCCAGGGACCTTTGTCTGGGGCCAACAGCGTCAAATAATAGCTGTGCCTTCTCCTCCTCCTCCTCTCGATGCCAGCGCCTTTCCCCCTCTGCAGTCTGCTCCCCCTCGTCAGACTGTGGCAGTGGAGGTTCACCACCCACCTCCTACCACACTCCCACCACCGTTCGATGCATCTCTCCCCGTACCAACTCATGCTCCGAGCTCTCCCCAGATTCTCTTCACCATACAGGACCTGCAATTAATTGGGAAAGAGATTGCTCTAAGCTTTGCTCAGTTACTGGAATCGATGCTTGGCAAGAAAGTCGATACTGCTCCCCTCGTGGCTACAATCGACAAAATCGTCGAGGATGTGGTGGAGGCAAAGCGTCAGCTTCGTCCCTCTCCACCTACACGTCAGATGTCGTCTCCCGACCTGTCGGCAACACCCCAGCCACCTCATGTCCCTACACGCCGTCGTCGACATCGCGGCCCATCCACCCGCTCGCCAGGACCAGCTGCAGCCTCAGCAGTGCCCAAGGCCAGATGCCGCTCTCGCAGCCCAATTACCACCTCACCAGGGCCACCACAAACCTCAGCAAGGGTAGGGGCAGAATGCCGCCCTCGCGGCCCAGCCTCCAACTCTCTGGCACCGACTCCAGCCTCAGCAGTGGTAGAGGCAGATCACCTGCCCGGCAACCTGCCCATCAATCCATCAGGGCCTGTTCCAGCCTCAGCAGCAGTAGAGGCAGAGGGAGAAACTCTCGGACTTCTGCGAGAGACTGCTTACCCTCCACGGTCCCAGACAACGCTGATTGCCTCCGAGTCCTGCAGTGGAACTGCATAGGAGCTTGGAGTAAGCTCCCTCACCTCCAGGAGGTGGCTTTCCGGGAGAATATTCATGTCTTCCTTCTGCAAGAGACACTCCTACCCCACGGCTCCCCTTTTTCGGCTCCGAGGATACAATGGCTTCTTCCTCCCTAGGGTCCCTGGTAATGCGCAGGGGTGTGCCATCCTGGTTCGGGATCACATCCCTTGCAAAGAATGTAGCCCTCCTATTCACTGCGGTGAGGGTGTTGAGGTTCAAGGAGTCATCTTGCAGCTCGCCACGACCTCCTTAACCGTCTATAACATTTATAAGAGCCATGCTGGGACTCTAGACATTGGCGAGCTCCTCCATCAGGCTGCAGCTGAGTCCACCCTCATTGGGGGGACTTCAATGCCCACCATCCTGTCCTATACTCACCCCACCCGGCGAATGAGGCTGGGCGACATGTTGCCATTGCCCTCGAGGAAACTGCGGGGGTCTCCTTACTCAATGACTTGTCCAAGTCTACCCATGTCCGTGGTGGGAGGCTTGACCTCTCCCTAGTCTCTGCACCTCTTGCCGATGTGTCTACGTGGTCCTTGCACCCAATCCTCACCAGTGATCATTTCGCTGTGGTGATGGAATTGCCTGCGGCTCCTCTTCCACCCCCACCACCACCTCCGCCTCGCTGGGACTTACGACGTGCACATTGGCCTGAGTATGCACAGACAGTTGACATCGCCTTGGACAAGGCTGTTCCCCCGCATTCCCTAGAGGACCACGCGGAGCAGGTTGCCCGTGCCTTACGTCATGCTGCTGCTGCCTGTATTCCCCTCACCAAGCGCCCCACGGTCTTTCTTAAGGACTACTGGTTTTATGACGAGCGGGTTCAGGAGCTGAACCATCGGCTAAACTCCGCTCGTAAGGCCTACCGTCGGCGACCTTCCTCTCCAACTAGGAGATATCTGGCTGCAGTGGTACGACATGTTTCGCAGGAAAAGCGCCGCATCCGGGACGAGGCTTGGATGAGGTGGTGTAGGTCGCTTGATTCACGTTCCACACTTGGGGAGATGTGGGCGAGAATCAAGTCGGTCTCTTCTCCCCGACCAGCTAGGCCACCATCACATCCTGACCCTGCAGGTGAGGCAGATCGCCTTGCTGCCCATTTCGCTGCTCGTACTGCCACAACGAACCTCCCACAGTCTGTCAGTGACCTACAAGCTCGCCTTGCAGGACCCCGCAGGGACGCTGTTAATGCTGCTTGCTCTCGTCCTGATGCTGCAGACCACCCCTTTACTGTGGAAGAGCTAGAGCGAGTGTTGTGCAGCAGAAAGGATACGGCTCCGGGACCTGATGGCCTTGTATACTCCCTCCTGGCTCGCACAAGCCAGGGAGGGAAGGCGCGTGTCCTGGACCTGTTCAATCGCTCATGGCTTGAAAAGCGTCTCCCTGGATTGTGGAAGACAGCCATTATTCACCCCATCCCCAAACCACGAGACCCGACTACCATGAGGCCGATCTCCCTCCTCAGTTGCATTGCCAAGACCGCTGAGAGGCTTGTCCTCTCTCGACTTGTCTGGAGGTTGGGGCCGCTCCATCCCCGGCTATTTGCTTACCTCCCTGGCAGGAGCGCTCAACATTGCCTAGCCTCCTTTCTTGGTGAGCTGAGGAGTGGTCGTGGCATGGCTGTCTTCCTCGATCTTGAGAAGGCATTCGAACTTGCCAACCCAGACGCAGCAGTACTTGTGGCGCTCGCAGCGAAGGGCTTGGGTGGTCGCCTCCTCTCCTGGGTGAGGGACTTCTTCCACGGCCGTGCTGCTTGTGTTCGATTTCAGGGCAGAGTATCCCCTTCCTACTCGCATGTCAATGGCACACCCCAGGGCAGTGTGCTGAGTCCTCTTTTATTTAATGTCTTAGTTGAGGACCTGCTTACAGTCGACTATGGCCAAGGGGTTACTCTGTTCTGCTATGCAGATGACTTGGCACTGGTTTTCTCTAGACGGGACTGCTACACTCAGGCACCAACTGCGCTTTCCCGTCTACATGCCAAATGCTGTGAGCTTGGCCTTAAAATCAATTTCCAAAAAACTAAATGTCTGCCTTTTGGTCTCCGCCACCCTGACCGTCCCCTTCTTCTTGGGGGTAATAGCCTTGATGTTGTTCGCTGTCACCAGTACCTGGGTGTATGGTTCGACAGCCGTCTGACATTGCCACTCATATCCGCTATATACGGGAGCGAGCAGCTACCCGCATTACTGCCCTAAAGCCCTTTCTCACCGCAACCTGGGTGCCTCGTACAGCGTCCTACGGACTTTTTATTCACAAGCTATCCGTTCCATTGTGGATTACGGGGCTCTATGTCTTATCGGAGTGTCTGAGTCACTCCGTCTCTCTTTGGAAGTCCTGCAGAACACTGCTCTGCGTATATTGCTCGGTGCACCTCCTTGGACACGCTTGGTCAACCTTCGGGCTGAGAGCAGTTTTCCCTCTCTGCAGCACCGCATTTGGGCACGAACAACAGCTGTCGTTGCTCAGCTCTGTCGGCATCGGCCCCACCTTCCGGTGTCTGTACTCCTCCAGCGTACCCTTTCTCGGCCCCCAAATCCGCACCCTGGACGTGATTGGATTCTGCTTGCTGCGGACATAGTTCGCAAGCTTGACGCCGCTGATGCCATTGGTGGTGGTCCTGACTTGCCCAATCCTGCATATGCCCCTGCTCCTCCTTGGCTCCCACCTGTGATCAAATATGTCGAGCCTAATATAGCAGTTCCCAGGTCCTCTTTTCCTGCTGTTCTTCGCCAGGATGCTCTCAGTCGTGTGGCAGCTTTCTTCACTCCAGATACTGCAGTCTACTATACTGACGGGTCTGTTGGTGATGACGGGTCTGCGGGTGCTGCTTTTGTTTGTGATGAGGGGTTGAGTCCTGGCGTGTCACCTCCGGTGTTTCAGCCTACCAGACTGAGCTCGTTGCCATTCTCTGCGCCCTTCGCCATGCTGATCAACACCTCCATCGGCGTATTATTATCCATACGGACTCGCTTTCCTCTATACGCGGCCTCCAAAAGCACTGCTACTCTGACAATAAATATCTCCTTACGTCCATCATAGCTGTTGCAACTTCCATCACAGGTCGGGGGGGTGAGGTTCACCTTCACTGGCTTCCTGGGCATGTCGGTATTGCAGGCAATGAGCGTGCTGATGCTGCTGCTCGCCATGCTGGCACGTTACCTGTTACCACATTTCAGCTGCGTCCTAGTCTATCTCTTCTCTTGCGACACGTGGCTGATGCCGTCTGCCGACTTTCGCAGGAGGATCATCAGTTTCAGGTGTGGGAGGGCTCCCGTTCTGCTACGTGGTATGCCAGAGCTACAGAGTACTCACCTGTGTCTGTTCCCCATGGCACACCTAACCACCTACTGGTTCCACTTCGCCGCTTACGCCTGGGGTTCCCGTGCTACAGCCAGGTGACTAACAGCAACCCAGAGCCATGCCCTCACTGCTTTGAGGTCAGTGAGCAGCCCCTGCTCCATTATGTTCTGGACTGTCCTGCAACATCTCGACTTCGGTGTAATATTGGGACGCAGCTTCATGTTGGGGCTGACGACTTTCAACTGGCAGCAGAGCTTATTGCAAGGACACCCACGTCTGCTCTTTTGGGGGTTGTGGCCATGTACCCACCCCCACGCTAGTATATAATCCTTGTTTTATTAACAGAATTTCACTGACGGGCTTTTGTTTTGCCCGTGTCCTCCCTTTTTAGGAGGCGAATCTAAACCAACCAACCAACCACCACCGCCTCCACACACCTGATCCACCAACACCACCACCACCACACACCTGATCCACAACCACATACCTGGTCCACACACACACACACACACACACACACATGAGATTCGCCACTACACACACACACCAATCCACGCCATCACCACAACCACCATCATCCACGAGATCCACCATCACCACCACTCACGAGATCAACCACCACCACCACCACCATCATTCACGAGATCCACCACCACAGACATTAGATACACCACAACCACCACCACCATCATCACTATTACACCTGATCATCACCAAACCACCACTGCCACCACACACACACACACACACACACACACACACACACACACACACACACACACACACACACACACACCTGGTCCACCACCATTACACACCTAGTCCACCTCCATACATTTGAGTCACTACCGACACCACCACCATACTCTTGATCCACTACCACCACCACCACCATCACCACTGTGACTATCACTGCCTCACACCTGATCCACCACCACAACCACCACCACCACGATCATCACAAGCCCACACCTGATCCTCCACCACACCACAGCTACCAAGAGTATCATATTCTCACACCTGATTTACCACCACCACACCACGATCATCACTGTCACACACCTGATCCAACACCACCACCACTACAATCATCACTATCACACACCTAATACACCACCATCATCACGATCATCACTATCACACACCTGATACACCACCACCATCATCACGATCATCACTATCACACACCTGATACACCACCGCCACCATGATCATCATTATCACATACCTGATACACCATCACCATCATGATCATCACATACACACACACATACGGTCCATCCATCACCACCACCCACCTGATCGCCACTTCCACTTGATTCACCACAACAACAACATGTCTGATCCACCATCATCACCACCACACATATGATTCGCCATCACCATCACCAACATCACAGGTAATTTAGGGAGAAATTTAAAATCACCATTAGGTACCAATAGTAGTAGTTGTCGTCCCTGGTTCACCTGAATATGAACCCAGCGATCTGCAGGCTGGTTACCCTTTTCTTGCAGTCCACCATCCTCCTTTCTGACCATAGAGGAGGAATTGACAGACATTTGTATAACCAGGCAATGGAGCCACCTGGTCATGTCGGTGCTGCCATGTGAAGATGTCCCGTTCCAGCACCTCATTATAGGGTATAACCGCAAAATAGACTGTGGGTTCATCATCCGTGGCGGCAGTGGTGAGGACGTCTTTGTCTGCCACACGTCGATCACATTCACTTTGTTGTTGTTGTTGTTGTAACCCCTAATCATATGTACGTAAACTTAGTGAATTATAGGAAGCTGGCCACTTCAAGCGGTTGCTACCAGAGGTCTTTTGTTGAGTTATGTTGAAGGATTGTGTTGTGATAGTGTGCTGCATGGGGTGAATAAGTGTGTTTTGGTGTGTTTGTGGGTGGAGGGAGGGGTGCAATACAGTGTGGACATAATGGATTGGTTGTGAGTTGCATTTTGTGTTGGTATTGTCGTAGGTATTGTCCCTGATTGCACTGTGTAGTTGACCCTCGTGTGGTGTGGTGCAGTGAGGATCTGTCCTTTCTCCCCTTGGGGCTAAGATACGAATAAATGTGTGTGTGTTGATGAGTAAACTGGGAGTGTGTCGTCCTGTCTCGGCTGCCTCCTTTTCTTTGGTAGAAGCAGCCTAGGTATATACATAGATCCATAGATTGTCAAAGGAATAGGTAGTAATCGTACTGTAGTCTGGTCAGGTGCACTCTTACTCGTGTCACTGGCTGGGGTAGTTTCTGAAGGCGGATGTCTGGTGTTGGTTCATAAAGGATACTATTTAGTTACAGGTTTTGGGTGGCTGTGGTGCTCATGTGTTTGTGAAGAGTTGTGAGGAGAAGGAATGTTGCTGAGATAGTAATCAACCCTTTAATGGAAATATTATCGCCTGCTGATGCTGGAGTTTAACATGACAAAACGTAGGAGAGGTTTTATGGCAAGAACCTTCTGTAGACCGCAGAGGACGCTGTGAGGGTACGTACAAGACCACGACCCAGATCGATGCACCAAGAGTACCAAGGAACGAAGCAGGCTGCAGAAGAGCATCTTCCTAATCTGCATGTGCATTCAAATAGCACAAACCTTCGCTATAGATAATAACTAAGTTGCCAAAAATTTTGGCACTGTTGCCAAATCTGTTGGCAACAAAGTGTTTCCCATCCCTCAGAATTCAAGAGAGAGTTAGGACCATCTCAACACCAAAACAACCACAAAAAAATAAGATGGAATCGAGGACATTTCCAAAGCTTGACCAACAAGAAGATACAGAAGACCAAGATCAGGACCATGACTCAAGAAGACCAAGACCAGGACCAGTACTCAAGAAGACCGAAAAATGAAAAATAAGTATCACTGTACCCACACACACAAAAAAAAATAAAAATAAATAAATAAAAGACAGAAAGAATGAAGCAGACGCAGAAGAGCAAATTTTAATTTGTGTGTGTGTGTGTGTGTGTGTGTGTGTGTGTGTGTGTGTGTGTTCTTGTTGTCATTAGATATCTTAGTGAAGAGATCCACCACTTCACCTAGATACCGTATATATATATATATATATATATATATATATATATATATATATATATATATATATATATATATATATATATATATATATATATATATATATATATATATATATATATAGCCAGACGCCATAATCCCGTAAGAGGTGGCCATTTGACTTTGAGTTATTTGTTTTACGGGGAGGGGCACTAACCCTCCACCAACCCACTTGCTGACACGTATGGAGCACCTGTGGTTTGGTTATATGGTTACCACCCAGCATAGTAAATGGTTTCTTGGGTTACAGGAAACCATTTGGCTTGTCACTTAATGTAAAGCCACCTGTAAAGGAAAGAAAAGCAATAAGAAGTGACAAGAAAGATGGGAGAAATAGGAAGAGAGGAGGGCAGGCACAGGCTAAGGACGAAGTAGGCAGCAATATATCAAGTGAGTGGATGATGGTCGCCACCACCTACCACTAATATATATATATATATATATATATATATATATATATATATATATATATATATATATATATATATATATATATATATTGTTACATAGCCTATGATTTCATCATCCTTTATGTAATTTTAACTCACAGTATGCTGCATGTTTGATCACGAGCGTGTTCTGCCTCAGTTCCCCCCTTCTACCGTTATAGTAGAGTAAGTCGTCATTTCTGTTGTTTCAGTGCGGGATTTTCATCTCTTTGTCCCCATGGCTTCATTTGCGCGTCCCTCTTACAAGTTGTATCAAGCTCTGCTGGCCCCTATATAATGAGCTCAGTCTCTGCATCATGGCCACTTAGATCTGCTCCTCATTTTGTTCACATCTCTGTCCTCCCCTGTACAGATATTATTATTGTGAGTGCTCAAGAAATCTTCAAACATCTAGCAGCTGTGTGTAATTTGAGTATAACTGTTATAGCATTTTTTCTTGTACTGTGTAGCATAAGGTTAATTCTTAGGCCTAGTGAGGTTTTTGATTAATGTTGGGCTATGTCAGTCATTTTTGATAATAGTTTGTATCTGTAATAATTTATCTGGCATTCACTGAGTATTATCTGGTATCTCATTTTATCAGGGCTGACTTAGATAAATTTACTCTTGCTAATTTCGTGTTAATAGAGGCTATTGCAGTTAACCATATATTTAACCTGTTTATTTTGCCATTACATTATCCTTATGAGTCCTGAATGTTTTGTTGTTAGTTTGTGCATTAAACTTTAACTTGTAATTTTACCTAACTCTTTTGTTTTGAACCTGGAACTTTACGGGACAGTAGTGACTCTTAGTATTCTCACTTAAAGTGTACGTTATCTTTCTCTGTTCCGTAACATAAATTTGGCGACCTCATATCAGGATATTCAGGATATTATCATAAGGATATTGCTTGATATTTTGTGACTGTTACTTATTAATTATGTCTACTATTACTACACTTGATGAAGCCAAAGATTTTTTGTCAAATGTGCAAACAGTGTTGGATGTAGAAAACAGAACAAAGAATGAACTTAAGCTTGTTGCTCAACAATTGGAAATTGCTGTTCGCTCTCATCATTCTAAAGATCAAATTGTTGACATGATTAATGAAAGCTTGTTTAATGTAACTCCTCCAAATGAGCAAACGCAGATTGAATTAGCTAAGTTACAGCTAGCCCTGCAGGAGGCTCGCGTTAAGGAGGCACAGATACAGGCTCAGGCACAAGTTGAACTTACCAGGATTCAGGCAGACCATGAGTATCGCATGAAACAAGGTGGAACTGGATCATCTAGCTCTGATGATTTTGATGTGGCTAAAAATGTTAAACTTGTCCCTCCTTTTAATGAATCTGATTTAACAAAGTATTTTCAGTTGTTTGAGAGGGTAGCTACAGGTTTTAATTGGCCTAAGGAGTATTGGCCAGTACTCCTTCAAACTGTTCTCACCGGTAAAGCTCAAGTAACTTATGCATCTTTGCCTCAGGATCAATGTGATAATTATGATGTAGTTAAGAGCTTGATTCTCAAGGCCTATGAGCTTGTTCCTGAAGCTTATAGAGTAAAATTTAGGACAACTTAC
Source organism: Coenobita brevimanus (assembly GCF_032717465.1). Lineage (NCBI taxonomy): Eukaryota > Metazoa > Arthropoda > Malacostraca > Decapoda > Coenobitidae > Coenobita > Coenobita brevimanus. The sequence continues at coordinate 20,445,956 of NC_137034.1, forward strand.
AAGCAAGATAAGCAATCCCATGTTGAGTATGCAAAAATCAAAGAAGATCTGTTAGAGCAGTGGTTAATTTCTAAGAATGTGGTTTCTGATTTTGGTAAATTTAAGCAGATGATTTTGCTGGAGGACTTCAAGAGGTGTATTTATAAAGATGTAAGCCTATATCTTCATGAGAAAAGAATAGATAATTTGTCTGATGCTGCAGTTTTAGCTGATGAGTATGTTCTCACTCACAATAGATATTCTAAAGAAAAAGGGAAAGCTGAGAGTAAGTACGTTGCTTCTACTCGAGTACAGGTAACAGGAAAGAGAATAAAGATGATGTTTCTCAGGAAGTAAATACCAGCTCCACCTCTAGATTTCAGAAAAGTAAATGTACTTATTGTAGTAAGCTTGGTCATACTACGGAGAGATGTTTCAGGAGACAGCGTGACGTGAACAAAAAGGAGTCTTTAAATATTCAGTCAATTGGTCTAGTGTCCACTCTTGAGAGTTCCCAGAATTCTTTAACTGAGTTAACTGAACCTGCTTTGAGGGGTAACTTAAATTCTCATGATGGAGCTCCTCTTTTGAGCGGTAATGTGGGTGACACTCTCAAGAGTTCATTTGCTAATTTCCTGTCTGATGGTTTTATCAGTCCTCTGGACAGTAATGACAGGAAATCAGTTCAAATATATCGTGATACAGGTGCTTGCCAATCCCTTATGCTGACCAGTGTTCTAGGCTCTAATGTTAATTCCTCTGATGAAACTGTAATCTTACAAGGTGTAGGGAATAATTACTTCTCTGTCCCTCTGTGCAGAGTGAATTTAGAGTCTGGTTTTGTTAATGGTTCTGTTATGGTTGGGTTGGTTGAGACACTCCCAATGTCAGGTGTAACTTTCTTACTTGGAAATGATATTGGTGGAAGTCAAGTGTGTCCAGCTCCTCAGTTGTCTAGTGAGCCAGTGGCTGCGGCCCAGGATTGTGGTGTCCCTGATGTGTTCCCTGCATGTGCTGTCACTAGGGCTAAGTCTAAAGTTACTGGTGATTTAGAGGATAATGATGAAGATGATGTTATCCTAGCTGACACTTTTCTTGCTAATTTGGACCACTCACCAGATGAGGCAGTACCCCGTAGTGTTGATAATTTGTCTCGTCAAGAGTTGGTTGAGTTGCAGGTTGCTGACCCTGAGTTGAAAGGTCTAGCTAACTCTGCTTACAGTGAAGAAGAGTCAGCCGGTGCTTCTACTTGTTATTATGTAAAGTCAGGAGTACTTATGAGGAAGTGGAGACCCCCAACAGCATCAGCCGACTGTGAATGGGAGGTTGTACATCAAGTTGTCATCCCTCGTGTTTGTAGGCAGGATATCATTAGAGTGGCTCATGATTCCAGTTTGGCAGGACACCTTGGAGTGAGGAAGACTGTGGCACGCATTTTGAAACACTTCTACTGGCCAGGTATCTTCAGGGATGTTTCCTGGTATTGTAAGTCTTGTCACACCTGTCAAGTTGTGGGGAAGTGTAATCAGACCGAAAAGGTTGCACCTCTAGTTCCCATTCCTCCTTTTGAGGCGCCTTTCACCCGTGTGTTGGTGGATATTGTGGGCCCTCTTCCTAAGACTTCTTCAGGATTTTCTTATGTGTTGACCATGATTGATATGGCTACTCGTTATCCTGAAGCCATTCCACTTAGAAATATCTCAGCAAAGAACGTGGTTAAGGAAATGCTAGGGTTCTTCACAAAGTTTGGTCTGCCCAAGGAGGTACAGTCAGACCGGGGAAGTAATTTCATGTCAAACGTTTTCAAGCAGTCTCTGAAAGAGTTGGGCATCACCCAGATCACGTCTTCAGCTTACCATCCCCAGACCCAAGGAGCGTTGGAGAGATATCATCAAACACTCAAATCGATGCTCAAGAAATACTGTTTGGAACATCAGAAAGACTGGGATAAAGGTCTTCCATTTGTTGTATTTGCCGCAAGAGAATCTCCAAATGAATCAATGGGCTTCTCACCTTTTGAACTACTGTTTGGCCATGAAGTAAGAGGACCCCTTAAGCTACTCAAGGAATGCTGGCTGTCGGAGGAAGTTGACGTCAACCTGCTGGAGTATGTGATGAAGTTCAAAGAACGGCTGTCCACTGCTTTACAGCTGGCGAGAGAGAATTTAGGAGCTGCTCAGGAGAAGATGAAGACTTGGTATGATAAGAAGTCCAGGTTACGCCACTTTCAGCCAGGAGATCAGGTTTTGATTCTGCTACCAGTTCATGGGCAACCTCTTCAAGCCAAGTTTAGTGGTCCTTATTTCGTGGAGAAGAAACTCAGTGATGTCAACTATGTCATCGCCACACCAGATCGTAGAAAGAGCAAGCAACTATGTCACATCAACATGCTAAAGTCATATCACAGGCGGGACGAAAATAATCCAGTCTGCACTGTAGCTGTTCCACCCGAGTCTGCAAGTGAAGCTCTCCCATGCAGTATGAGCCTGAGTGATAGTTTAGGGAAGAATTCTGATATCATGAATGATCTCCAGACTAAGCTTTCTCATCTACCTCCCAAGGAAAGGCAGGAGTTTTCGGCATTACTGCAGGAGTACCCGCAAGTGTTCCGTGCTACTCCAGGAAGAACCACTGTGTTGATGCATGATGTCGATGTTGGAGACGCAAAGCCAATTAAACTGCCTCCTTACCGTGTGAACCCAGTGAAAGTTCCTCTCATCCAGAAGGAGCTTGGCTGCCTGTTGGACCACAAGATGATTGAGCCCTGTCAGAGCGAGTGGAGTTCTCCTGTCACTCTGGTCCCTAAGCCGGGTGGGTCACAGCGGCTTTGCATCGACTACAGACGTGTTAATCAGATAACCAAAACAGACACTTACCCTCTCCCTCGTGTGGAAGATTGCATAGACAAGATCGGAAAGGCTAGGTACATAAGTAAGTTTGATTTGTTAAAGGGATACTGGCAAGTACCTATGACTGAACGTGCTAGGGAGATCTCATGTTTTGTAACATTAGGAAAGACTTTTGCATGTTCTGTAATGCCATATACAGATTGTTTTAGAGTAATAAGAAATTTCCTTTGTAAATTTCTTTTTTCTTTGTGGGGAGGTGTTACATAGCCTATGATTTCATCATCCTTTGTGTAATTTTAATGCACAGTATGCTGCATGTTTGATCACGAGCGTGTTCTGCCTCAGTTCCCCCCTTCTACCGTTATAGTAGAGTAAGTCGTCATTTCTGTTGTTTCAGTGCGGGATTTTCATCTCTTTGTCCCCATGGCTTCATTTGCGCGTCCCTCTTACAAGTTGTATCAAGCTCTGCTGGCCCCTATATAATGAGCTCAGTCTCTGCATCATGGCCACTTAGATCTGCTCCTCATTTTGTTCACATCTCTGTCCTCCCCTGTACAGATATTATTATTGTGAGTGCTCAAGAAATCTCCAAACATCTAGCAGCTGTGTGTAATTTGAGTATAACTGTTATTGCATTTTTTCTTGTACTGTGTAGCATAAGGTTAATTCTTAGGCCTAGTGAGGTTTTTGATTAATGTTGGGTTATGTCAGTCATTTTTGATAATAGTTTGTATCTGTAATAATTTATCTGGCATTCACTGAGTATTATCTGGTATCTCATTTTATCAGGGCTGACTTAGATAAATTTACTCTTGCTAATTTCGTGTTAATAGAGGCTATTGCAGTTAACCATATATTTAACCTGTTTATTTTGCCATTACATTATCCTTATGAGTCCTGAATGTTTTGTTGTTAGTTTGTGCATTAAACTTTAACTTGTAATTTTACCTAACTCTTTTGTTTTGAACCTGGAACTTTACGGGACAGTAGTGACTCTTAGTATTCTCACTTAAAGTGTACGTTATCTTTCTCTGTTCCGTAACAATATATATATATATATATATATATATATATATATATATATATATATATATATATATATATATATATATATATATATATACATATATATATATATATATACATATATATATATATATATATATATATATATATATATATATATATATATATATATATATATATATATATATAGGACCTGCAGCACTGAAGTTGTTTGGGAAGGTTTTATATTATTCGTTCTGAGAGTGTTTCCTGAGTCGAGGAAACTATTCTTGAGATAGCAAAGAACATAGTAGGAAGTTCATCATCAGACTGAAGGGGTTAAATTGTGAAAGGTTGATAGTGAGATGGTGTTGATGGCTGGGTGAAAATAATTATATTTTTTTCTTGATACTTGTATGAACACCCTTGCTGAACACAACTGTCTGGTCGTAGGGTTAGAACAAAAGAGGATATCGTCATACAGACTTAACCCTTTTACTACATGAATTCTTGCCGGTTGTATCCTTCATAAAATATCAGAGGTGTCATGAGAACAGTATCTGTGAAAGATTTTTTTTTTTCTAGCTTATAAGTTTTCTTGCCTCCAGTACTTTATCCATGCTAATTTTCAAAACGAATCTGGTTAAAGTTTTACAACTCTTTTTCAAAAATTCTGTGTGTGTGTGTGTGTGTGTGTGTGTGTGTGTGTGTGTGTGTGTGTGTGTGTGTGTGATTGCAGCACCACACTGCCAAAATTTTTCTTTATATATTTTGCCATGTAAGTGTTGGTTCTAGTATTATATTTGTATACTGTGGTAGTTTTCTGTTTTAATTTAATGCCGTCCCTAACTATTTTGTAATTTTTTTTATGTGTAGGCCTATATTTTCATTATAAAGCCTGATACAAAAAGAGGAGAGCGTAATAGCATGGAACTGGGAAGAAAGGAAATTAATGGAAGAGTGAAATGGGAACAAAAGAGACAGTAAAGACGGAAACTGGAAGAGATGAGACTGAATAAAAAGAGAATCGGGAAGAGAGGAGACTGAATAAAAAGGGAAAAAGGATGATAGGAGACTGAATAAAAAGAGAAACAGAAGGATAGGAGACTGAATTTAAAGAGAAACAGGAAGAGAGGAGACTGAATAAAAAGAGAAGCAGGAGAAGAGGAGACTGAATAAAAAGAGAAACAGGAGGAAAAGAGACTGAAAAAAGACAGAAAACAGGAACAAAGGAGACTGAGAAAAGACGGAAACAGGAAGAGAGGAGACTGAATAACGTCTGTAACAGGAAGAGAGAAAACTAAATATTGAAACAGGAAGAATGGAGGCTGAATAAAGAGTGAAACAGAAAGTGAGGAAAAGAATAAAGGGTGAAACAGGAAGAAAGGAGACTGAGTAAAGACGAAAACAAAGAGAGAAACTAAACAGAGACGAAAATAGAATGTAAGGAGAATAACATACAAAATGAAGGCTAATTAAAAAGGAAAAGAACAGGAAGGGAGAAACGTGGATGTAAACGAACAAGGAGAAGAGGAATATTAATGGCGTAATAAATGGAGAGTGTCAGAGGAAATGAAAGAGGAGATGGGAAAACGAGAGAGGTCAGGCAGAAATCAGCAGCAGTCAGGTAGTTCAAGAGTAATATTAAGACGGATGGTCAATGTTGAGAGTATTGCGGAGTGTTGGATGCTCTCTCTCTCTCTCTCTCTCTCTCTAAACACACACAGTGGTGAAGAGAAATCACTTATTTGTCAAGCAAGAACGGGTGTTACGTGTAATTCGATTTGTGTGTGTGTGTGTGTGTGTGTGTGTGTGTGTGTGTGTGTGTGTGAATAAAACAAAATCAGAAAGTTTTCATCTAATTTTAGCCAAATTTGGCGGGAGATTGAGAACAAACATGGAGTAAACCTATTATACTTGAAAACAATAGGTCAAAGGTCAAGATCAAAGGGATGGGTCAAGTTTTGACCTATTAAATACTTGCTGTTACACACCAGGGCCAGTATTCTCGTCAGGTAAGAAGCTTCCTAGCACCTCTTGTTTAGCGATTTATTATTTGGATACGGCCGGCTAATATCATTTTGCACGTTATTTCTGCAGAGTACGGCAGCATTGGAATGTTACATGGAGAAGGACAGTAAGCTGCAATAAGCATAAGTGACACAGGAAAAGGTGTTAGGGAGCGTCCTTAACCGATGAGAATATGGGCCCATGGGTAAAATAAATGGTGATAATATACTATACATAATTTACAAATCAATAGCAATCAATGTGTAATGCCTCTGACCGCAATTCATTATTCATTGTGTATAATCAACCTCAGTCTCAGCCGAACCCCGCTGTGTCGGCTGGAGTGAAACATAAAATATTGTCCTCTTATATTTCCATATAAATTAGCCAATAGTGCCTCGTAAATATGCCCGTTTACATTCGCTTGGAACAGAAATTTACAAGTGTCCCAGTATTTACTAAGAGACTCAACCTGGTACAGTAAATTGCCCTTATCTGTGTTGGGGCTGGAACCCACCTCGCCACCACAGCTCTAAAAGATGTGCTGCCGTCATGTAATTATGATGTTTTTCTTCTTCAGATCCACACACCCCGACCTATTGCAGTCTGGGAGATAGTCAAGAGGTCGGGGGGGGAGGGTGTCGCTCTGAAAAAGAAAGCGTCATAATTATTTGACAGCCGCACATATCTTAGAGCTGTGGTGGTTAGGTGGGTTGGAGGCCCACACAGATGAGGGTGCTTTACGGTACCATGTACTCAACATTCAGATAAACATGACTTCTCCAACTATTCGCAGAGAGAGAGAGAGAGAGAGAGAGAGAGAGAGAGAGAGAGACAGAGACAGACAGACAGACAGAGAGACAGAGGCCGAGGTGGAGACAGAAATAGAGACAGAAGTAGAGACAAAGGTAGAGGCAGAGGTGGAAGTATAAGCAGAGACAGAGACAAAGGTAGAGGCGGAGATAGAGGCAAAGGTAGAAGCAAAGACAGAGGTAGAGACAGGGATAAAGGTTGAGACAAAGACAGAAGTAGACACAGAGACAGGTAGAGACAAAGACAGAGGTTGAACCAGAGGTAGAAACAGAGACAGAGGTAGAGACAGAGACAGAGGTAGAGACAGAGACAGAGACAGAAGTAGAGATAAAGACAGAGGTAGAGACAGAGACAGAGACAGAGGTAGAGACAGAGGTAGAAACAGAGACAGAGACAGAGGTAGAGACAGAGGTAGAAACAGAGACAGAGGTAGAGACAGAGACAGAGACAGAGGTAGAAACAGAGACAGAGGTAGAGACAGAGACAGAGACAGAGGTAGAGACAGAGGTAGAAACAGAGACAGAGACAGAGGTAGAGACAGAGACAGAGACAGAGGTAGAAACAGAGACAGAGACAGAGGTAGAGACAGAGACAGAGGTAGAGAC
>NC_137034.1:20458216-20565716 GCF_032717465.1 Coenobita brevimanus
GTCCCAACAGATGACCAATAATATACCGTATGCCAATTACAAGGAAGCTCAGTATGCCCCATCATAACTTTAAGAACCAGGGGAGTAACATACCCATACCGGGGACGACCCTCATAACACGATATTGAACGTAACGTGGAGGAAGGAGAAAGAGTCTGTGTTATCATATTGTGAGCGGCGGCTATACAGGAACAGGCAATATCCTAGAATATTATCTTTCCTGCACCATACCAGCCGTGATACGGTTTCCCCGTGCTGGAGTTTTCCAGTAACTTGGCCTAAAACTGTCATATCCCCAGCTTGAATACTGAGTTGTAGCAATAGATTAGCACTGCAATATAATGCTAGTCGCAGAGAAGTGTTTTGGAAAGGATGTAGTAGCCTTAGCATTGTCTTTTCCTGCCACTGAGTCATGTGAAATAAGCAACTCACCTTTTAGAATTATGTTCATCCTCCTACCATCTACCAACATCATACACTTCATCACTTTACTCTTATTCTCATTTACTCTCAATTTCCTCCTTTCACACACCCTTCCAAACTCCTCTACCAACTGTCTCAATCTCTCCTCTGCATCAGCCACTAGTGCAGTATCATTAGCAAACAGCATCTGGTTCAGATTACACTCTCTACCATCAGCATTCAGTAGACTCAAACCTCCACCTAACACTACTGCATTCACCTCCCTTACAACATCATCCATATAAATATTAAACAACCAAGGCGACATCACACATCCCTACCGCAGCCCCACTCTCACGGGAAACCAGTCCTCACAGTATTTCCCACTCTTACACACGCTCTACTATTTCCATAAAACTTTTCACTCCTTTTTGCAACCTACCATCAAGTCCATACAATCTTAAAACAGTCCACAAAGCCTCCCCATCAGTTCTATCATACGCTTTCTGTAAACCACACACACTAGGATAAATTTCAGTGTAGGAGTCCGCTTCCACACTGACATCAGTGCTATCATGTGCCTGTTATTTGCAACACTGTTAGCAGGATTTAAGAGCAGTGATCCTCCTCTACAATGCAATGATGAGAAACTGCCTTGAGAGTTAGGGAATCATTTATTTTCACTGAACCTATGTATAACATAATTATTGATACTTTTTAAACAGCATTGCAATAACATCCATGGCAGTATAAATATACTATGATATGTGTTAGTGTAAAAGCGAATGTGAATCAAGTGCATGATGAATTGTTTTAAATTTTTAAGTTACAGCATAAGAGATAACCATTGCAACATTTAAACAGACTTGAAATTACAAATTAGATTAAGTGTTCTTCCTACCAGTTTTTCCACTTGTATCTACACCACTGGCTTCTCTTCATCTGAATTTAGGCCTGATTTTCGAAATTTTGCAGCTTATTTCACGTAGATTAGTAATGGACTAAGATAATACAGTGGGTTTGTATCCTTTTTATAGCACTTCTTCGTTACTAGATCGATATTCTAGTGTTACTGCATTTTTATAACCCAGCAGTGAAGAGGGAAAGCAGTTTCAGGTCCTTAGAGTAAAAGGGATTTTGTAGTAAATTGGCTATCACATTTCAGAAAATTGACTAGGTGGCATAGCATTCACATGGATTACTATAGCCTTTTTACACTGTTACGGAACAGAGAGAGATAATGAACACTTCAAGTGAGAATACTAAAATCACTACTGTCCCGCAAAGTTCCAGGTTCAAAACAAAAGACTTAGGTAAAATTACAAGTTAAAGTTTAATGCTCAAACTAACAACTAAACATTCAGGACTCATAAGGATAATGTAATGGCAAAACAGGTTACATATATGGTTAACTGCAATAGCCTCTATTAACACGAATTTAGCAAGAGCAAATTTATCTAAGTCAGCCCTGATAAAATGAGAAAACCGGATAATGCTGAGTTAAAGCAAGATATAATATTATTACAGATACAAAATATTACTAATACTGGCTGACAGTATGGAACCAATATGAATCATAAAAACGTTACCAGGCTTATGAATTAACGCCTTAGGCTATACAGTACAAGAAAAATGGTAATAACACTTATTCTCAAATTATACAGCAGCTAGATGGCTGGAGACCTCCTGAGCATTCACAAAAATAATGATATACTGTACAGGGGAGGACAGAGATGTGAACAGAATGAGGAGTAGATCTAAGTGGCAACTAATGCAGAGACTGAGCTCATTATATAGGGGCCGGCAGAGCTTGATTCAACTTGTAAGAAGGACGCGCAAATGAAGGCATAGAGGAGGAAGAGTTGACAATCCTGCTCTGAACAACAGAAAGAACGACTTACGCTACTATAAGGGGGAGAAGGGGGGAGTGAGGTAGAGCACGCAAGCCTGGTCACTATGGATGCCACGTGGTGAATCGTGAACAAACATGCAGCATACTGTACATTAGGATCATACAAAGGATGATGCAATCATGAACAAAACTGTATCAAAACTGTGATGATGAAATCATAGGCTATGTAACAACACTAACTTGGCCTAAGTTTGCCACATCCCCATCATGAATGCTGAGTTGTAGGATTACATTAACACTGGAATACGATATTCGTCGCGAAGAAATGCTAAGTAAAGAATGTAGAGCCCTAGTCCTGTTTTTTCTGCCTCTGAGATGCGTGGAATACATCAATCTGAGCCAAGTTAGAGTAGAAAGAGTATAATCGAGTTAAGTATATGGTTAGAAAGGTTTAGTGTTGCAAAAAAAATCTAGATAAAGTTATTAAGGGGGAAAAGACAATAGCGTCATTCTTTGACAACTCGCCATTCTTGCAGGTAATTATGTAGTAACAATTATTATGCTAATCTTGTTTTTAAGGAAACTCAGTAACACTTTGTGGAAAAATGTTGTCAGTGTATATGCGTGTTTGTGTGTCCACATTGGATCCCCTCGGATTTCCACGTGCCATACATCAAAAGATGTGGAATGACGAGCTGACAATGATGGAGTAAATTATGACTGCATGCCATCAGTTGTGCGCAACCCATGCACACTTTTGTTCCCAATTTTCTGCCAGACATTAACCTGCCGCATGCCAGCTATTTTTAGCCCTATGGGTCACCCCAGTGCTGGCCATTTTTCGACATTTTTTTTTTTGGCTAAAATGATAGATTTCGATGTGGAAACAACGAATTTCACCATTAAAATGCTCACTAAGGCTCAGAAATGAGTTTTATTGAGTCCTGCATACTCATTTACAGGTATAGCAGCTCTCTCACGCTCACCACGTACGTGAGAGAAGGCAATTTTCTATGTAAGGTATATTCAGGTATTTATGCTGGGAAGGTATAGCAATGTTCAGCACACTTTTCTGATTATTTGTTACTTCAGCATCTATCACAATTTGCGTGTCTTTCTCACTGTGAATGCATTATCTTACACTTACTTGAAAATAGGTACAACCTGACTTCATTACATACAGTCTTGCCACTTACAAGAAGGTATTTACAACTTCTATCTATCTATCTATCTATCTATAGCCCGACGCCCTAATCCCGCAAAGGGTGACCGCAGACAAAACGCCTCCAAGTCACTCTGTCACCCACCATTTGACTCCCCTCCCCCCAACTCACCCCCCCCTCCCTCATATACCTCTCAACTCCATCCCTCCACCTCATCCTCGGTCTACCCCTCCCTCTCCCTCCCTCCACCTCACCTACATACACCCTCTTGGTCAGTCTTTCATTCTCCATTCTCTCTACATGTCCAAACCACCTCAGTGTATTTCTCCTAATCTTTTCAACCACATCCACATCTACCCCACAACGTTCCTTCACTTCTTGACTTCACTATATAGTCCTTACACTTACAAGAAAATATTTACAACTAACACTTACACGAAAATATTTACAAAATGTCTTCACTATGTACAGGACTGGGTGAGGCACACAGGCAGAGTGTGGCAGAGCGAGTGTGAGGGGGGAGCAAGTGAGTGTTTGGCCTTGACAGCCTGGGGGACGGTAGAGGAACAGTTACCTTACATGCCTGCCAATTTTTACCCGCGAATCTTGAAAAATGCGGTCACAGTGAAGTTTTTTATTTTAAACCATTTTAAAATGGCACTGGCACTGGCCGTGGCATTATGTCAAACCGTTTTAAAACGGCACTGGCATGCGGTGGGTTAAGAACCCTCAACGGGTCATACCGCTGAGTGGAATGAGCTGAAATTTTGCATGGGCATGCCCGGTACGTCAGGGCAGGTCCGTGCAAGTTTGGTGTCAATGCATGTCTGGGCGGGTAAACGCTTAGCGGTCCGATAGGGCTCCTAAGATTTTATGGCTTATTACCAACTAGTAAGAATGGTCTCTTAATTTGAAGGTTTTTGGAAGTAGTGGCAATCAAAAGGCGCCATAGCAATGACAAGGTTAATGGAGATCATTTCTAATGGTTTAACCCATGGAGATGAAGTAAGGACCAGATGGAAAGAATGTTTTGAAAGCCAGATGAATGGGAATAGAGAGAGCAGAGCGGTTGTATACATGATTGGTTTTGGGGGTGTGCAGAGAAGGAATGCAGTGCCAGGAGACATTACACTCGCACAGGTGAAGAGTGCTGTGAAGCGGCTGAAAAATGGGAAAGAAGCTGGAATTGATGAGGTGTATGCAGAGATGCTTAAGTGTAGTGGAAAGAGTGGAATGATGTACTTGTTGGAGATATGTAAGTAGGCATGGATGAGTGAAACTGTGCCTGCAGAGTGGAAAAAGGCTGTGATTGTACTCCTGTACAAAAAAAATGGTGAGAGAAGTCAGTGCAAGAATTATTGTGGCATAAGTTTATTGAGTGTGGTAGGGAAGGTATGTGGAAGTATTATTATAGAGAAAGTAAGAGACATATCAAAAGTCCTGGTGAGTGATGAACAGGGTGGCTTTAGGAGTGGTAGAGGATGTGTGGATCAAATATTTGCAGTGAGACAGATAACAGAGAAGGCTTGGGAGAAGGACCATAAGGTGTTTATGGCATTCATGGACCTGGAAAAAGCATACGACAGAGTAGACAGAGAGGGATTGTGATAAGTTTTTTGCACATGAACGGTGCAGATGGTAAGCCGGTAGGTGCTGTTAAGAGTTTTTATGATGGTAGCGAAGCATGTGTAAGGGTTAATGGCATCTAAGTGAATGGTTCACGATTGGTGTGGGCATGCGACAAGGCAGTGTGATGTCCCCATGGTTGTTCATTATATATATGGATGGGGTGATGAGAGAAGCAATAACACGAGTAATGGAGAGAGGAATGGTGTTGGTAATGAATGGTGATGGATGGAATATCTCAAATTTGTTGTATGCTGATGATGCGGTACTGCTTGCAAGTCCGGGACAAGAATTTGGTAGGCTAGTGCTGAGTTTTGCTGATAACTGTGAGCATCGTGCCTTGAGAGTAAATGTAGAAAAGAGTAAAGTGATGGTTATTGATAGAGACAGTGACTTCCAGTGTGATGTCACAGTGAATGGAGAGAGACTGGAATTGGTGAGAGAGTTCAAATGCCTGGGTACAGTGATAGAAAAGAGAGGAAAATGTGCAAAAGAAGTGGAAAGTAGCTTGACACAAGGAAGAAAAGTAGCTGGTGCTATGAAGGCCATGATAAGAAAAGGCTTGAGTGCTGCAGCTGCACGAGGCTTACATGAGGGAGTGTTTGTATCAACTTTAGCATATGAATGTGAGACTATGGTGTGGCATAAAAATGAAAAGTCAAGAGTAAGAGCAGGGGAGATGTGACTGCTGAGGAATGTATGTGGAGTACAGAGGGTGGATAGGATACGAAATAATGTGACTCGTGAAAGATGTGGAGTGAGGAAGTAGGTGGACACAAGATAGGAAGATAGTGTACTGAGATGGTATGGTCATGGGGAGAGAATGGATAACAACAGGGTGGTGAAAAAGGTATATCTGAGTGAATTTGAAGGAGGGAGGAGGCGAGATAGGCCAAGGAGAAGGTGCAGAGATATGGTGGATGAGTGTGTGAGGAAGAGAGGTTTGGAAGTCGGTTAGGCTAGGGAACTGACAAGATATCGAGCTGGCTGGATGAATGTTTGAGGAGAAGTGCATGATCAGGGATTCGGGCACCCCTTTTTAACGTGGCAGCGTCCGGATTGACTCAATCGGATACGTTTATGTGAAGCTACAGAACGTGGTGAATGTTTTTGGTGTATCCGATAGAGCCAGGATTCTGGGGGCTTGAATGGTGAGTGAATGGAAGCGTGGCCCATTGGACTGGGCAAATTTGAGCTTTCTGGACACCGCTACTCCTCACCCTGCCCCAGGGTGGGAAAAGAGGTCCGGATGATGATGATGATTAACCTCTTCTCCTACGAGGGTTTCAAAGCTGAATGAAATCTCTTGACATTAGCAGTTGTAGGCTACAATAATGCCCGCTGTGATGACCCATGCTTAGCCTGTGAATGACCACGGGACACAGCTCGTAAAAAACACAGTGGGTTAAGCGGCCTTTCACGCTAGGTACAAGTGGCCATGTTTGTTAGCGATTTGACTGGCTCTGATCGAACCGTTATAGATTATTTTAAAAATCAAGCCTGACTGAAAGAAATGAAGTATGTGTTTTAGGGAATCTATATAATTCTGATGTAGCAGAAATCTGATATAACAGGTAATTTTGCTGAATGTGATATAAGCAAAGGAGAGAGAGAGAGAGAGAGAGAGAGAAAGCGTGAGTAAAGAAAAATCGCACCAACCAGTTGTCTACCTCCGTGTTCCCCCAAGTGGCCCTCACAGCCAAAACATCACCCCTAAGAGCCAGTCCCAGATGCCAGCCTTAAAAATATATCTTTTTAATCCTCTGCCACTCCTCGCTTCATGTACTTACTGGTGGAGTGTGATGTGAAGGTGTAGTGTGGTGGTGGTGCTGGGAGATGTGTTGGTGGTGGTGGTGGTGGGAGAAGTGATGTGTGGTGTTGGTGCTGGGGCCGAGGTGGTGGTGGTGGTGGTGGGAGATATGATGTGTGGTGGCTGTGGCGCTGTAAGATACGATGTGATTCGTGGTGGTGTTTTGGGAGATGCGGTGATTGGTGGTGGTGGTGGTGGTGGAAGTGGTGTGTGGTGGTGATAGTGGATGTGATGTGTGGTAATGGCGGTGAATTTGATGTGGGGTGGCGGTGGTGGATGTGATGTGCGGTGGTGGTGGTGGTGGCGGTGGTGGATTTGATGTGGGGTGGTGGTGGTGGTGGTGGTGGTGGTGATGATGGATGTGTAGTGGGGTGGTGGTGGTGGTTGGAGATGTGATGTGGGGTGGTGGTGGGATGTGTGGTGGTAGTGCTGAGAGCTGTGATGTGTCGTGGTGGTGATGGTGCTGAGAGATGTGATGTAGTTTGATGGTGGTGGTGGTGGTGGGAGATGTGTAGTGATGTTGTTGTTGGTGCTGGTGATGCTGGAAGAATAGGCGTTGGTGGTGGCGGTGGTGCTGGGAGATGTGGAGTAGTGGTGGTGGTAGTTGCGGGTCTGGCTGGTTTTTATTGTGGCGGTAGAGATAGTTATGGTGTTGGGAGTGGTTGTGCATGTGGTGCAGATTGCTAAAATCATGGACACTATAGTGATAGTGGACAACAGTGATACAATGCAGGGGGGATGATGATAGATATTGTCTCTCTAACTATCTATTGCCAGACGCTTTAATCCCATAAGGGATGGTCACAAACAAATCGCCTTGCTGTCGCACTGTCCCCCGCCATTTCACTGCCCTGCTCCCAGCTCACATCCCCCTCTCTCATAAACCTCTCCACTCCATCCCTCCATCTCATCCTTGGCCTCCCCCTCCCTCTCTCCCCTCTACCTCACTCAAATACACTCTTCTCGTCAGTCTCTCAGTCTCCACATGGCCAAACCACCTCAATGTGTATTAGTTATAATTTCTATTTTTAACGTAGGATGGTTGAGAGGGTGCTGGTCTTGGAATTGGTGAAGAAAATAGTGGAAATTATTGCAGATGCTGTAATAATGTAGTAGTGGAGGGTTGTGGTTCTGGCTGAAGATGACTCCGGTGTTAGTGCTTATGGTGGTCACATGTTTGTGAAGCGAGAATGTCAGGAAGGGATGTTGTGGAGCTTGTTGTAGTGGTAATAATGATTTAGTGATGTCTGTAGTGATAATTGGTTATGGTTATGTTAATGATGGAGGGTTGTGGTTGTAGTGAGGGTTGCTGTGGTAACAGTGGTGATGTTTGTAGTGGTGGATGGTTGTGGTGGCGGTAATGCTAAATGTTTGTGGTTATAGTGGCGGTTGTTGTGGTGGCAGTGGTGGTATCTGTGTTCGTGGGTGTTTGTAGCGGTGTGGTGGTGAAGAGTAAATTACGCTCCATTAAATAGATGATCGAGTTTCTCTCTTTCTGTGTTTGTGTGTGTGTGTGTGTGTGTGTGTGTGTGTGTGAGAGAGAGAGAGAGAGAGAGAGAGAGAGAGAGAGAGAGAGAGAATGAAATCACAAATAAACTGAACGAAAACTGTTGATAGCAAAAATAAAACGGTTTATATTTTGAACTTCCCAAATGGATCAACGAAAACCACTTTACTGGGGTGTTTTTTGATTATATTTTTACTTAATCCTTTATTTATGCCTTTCAGAATTACGTGATTGTCTGACCGTAACAGGGATATAACGGCTTAGTTTCCATGTATGTATGAAGTTGCTGAAGAGGAGGAAAATCATTTCGGAAAAAGAATACAAAAGCGATGGTTGGTTTGGTGTCTGGCAGAGGATTAATTACAGAGAAAATAGGAGAGGAAAGTGTCGGATAAAAGAAATTATAGAAGGAAGTGAAGGAGTGTTCAACAGGAGAGGAATTATAGAAGATAGTAGAGGGGATGCTGTCTGAGAGAAGAGGGATTATAGAAGAAAGTGGAGGGGAAGGTGTGTGGTGAAAGGAGTTGTAGAGGAAAATGGATTGATAAATGTCAGATAATTATGTGAAATTATATTAGAAACTGGAAGTGAAAGTGTCTGTTAAAAGAGGAATTAAATAGGAAAGTGACTGATAGAAGAAGAATTATAGAAGGAAATGGGGGGGGGGAGTGTCGGATACAAGAGAGTTTATAAAAAAAGATAAGTGAAAAGTATCAGGTAGAAGAGGAATTATAGAGGAAACCGGAGAGGAAAGTGTCTGAGAGGATAGGAACTATAAAGGAAAGAGGAGAGGAAATGTCTGAGAGAAGATGAATTATAGATGAAAGAGGAGAGGAAAGTGTCTGAGAGAGGACGAAAGACGAGAGGAAAATGAGAGAAGATGAACTCTAAAGGAAAGTAGAGAGGAACGTGTCTGAGAGAGGAGGGAAGAAGAGAGGAAAGTGAGAGAAGATGAATTCTAGAAGAAAGTGGAGAGGAAAGTGTCTGAGAGAGGAGGGAAGAGGAGAGGAAAGTGTCTGAGAGGGGAGGGAAGAGGAGAAGAAAGTGTCTGAGAGAAGATGAATGACAGAGGAAAGAAGAAAGTATCTGAGAGATGAAACAAAGAGGATATAGTCAGTGAAATGAGAAATTATAGAAGAAAGCGGAGTGGTAAATGTCTGATAAGAGAGGAATTATAGAAGAAAGCAAAGAGGAAACTTGGATGGAGGCTGTGGCAGGGAAAAGAAAAAAATAGGAAACTTGAGTGGCAGCAATTTGGAGATAAAATGAAAGAAGAGATGTTATTAAAAGTGAAATTAACAAAGGTAGGACACAGGTGAGAGTGGTGGGTAAATTATTTTGAGCGTTGAGTGTCTGGATTAGGTGTGAGTGGATTGTGGACTTTTACAGGCAGCCAGACAGGCAAAACGAATGAATGTGTACGTGTTATTTTTCATCCAGCAGAATCTTTGCATGATCTAAACACGTTGCTCCATCCCTTATGCCCAATTTATGTCGGTTTCCCAAAATCGGCTTCATTAAAAAATAGCAGATTCACTCATTTTGTCTGCATGGCTGGCTGTCTCTGAACATACACAATCCTTCTGCCACAGTAATGCCCTCATCACTATCACCTGTATCCTGACCTAGTTAGTTCCCTCTGGTCAAGAAGTCCTCCTTCACACAACAGATGGTGTCACACACCTTCACATAGCACCACTTTGGCACCAATACTCACTGTCCATACTAAATACATGCTAGAGTCGTCTCATAAGTGACAGATATGAGAGTATGACCATTTTTATATGGCATGTCCCAAGGTCTTTTTGAATATCATTTAAAAGAGGTCTAACAAAATTCATATTCCCAGACTTATATCCGTCTTAGTTTCGGATCGATCTTGCTTCCTTTCCATCAGCAGTCTCTCTCTCTCTCTCTCTCTCTCTCTCTCTCTCTCTCCCCTTGTGAGCATATGCTTGTTTGTGTGTGTGTCTGTGTGTGTGTGTTTAGCGTCCAGTTGACATAGTAACCATCAGGAACCATCCACTCACTACTACGCACAACCACATTTTAAATGGGATTATGGTCATTAATATGCGGGATTGACCAGATAATCTCACAGACCAATTATCCCATCCTTCCACCATTATTAGAGAGAGAGAGAGAGAGAGAGAGAGAGAGAGAGAGGGTCAGACTATACCTTTAATTTTAGATATTTCAACAGGTATGGGCAACTGGGCACAAGAAGAATGTATAAACTTAACTAAAATTAATCGCCATCACTCTGCAAACGGCTAGGGGATTTTATTTTCCGTTGTAAAACGTTTGGTATATGAGAGCCCCTACTTTCTTCCTATTTATGTTCTAATTGTTCTAAGACGAAAATGGGAGCAATGAAAGTTTCAACTTGACTCAACTGAAAAATTGTCAACTATGGTCTGTGTTCTCTATTGCCAACAAGACATAAAAAAACATACATATACTCGTATGCTCAGTATTGCAAAGTCTTATGTAATAGTGGCTATATTACTCATTATTCTTTTCATGTATGAGTAGAGATGGATGTGCAAAGTTCTAAGCAAATATTGGATATTAAGTAGCTTTTCTAGATAATACCGATCAAAATGTTATTTTTATGCACATCTGTGTATGCTTTGGTAATTGCATGTAGTACATTCCAACACAACATATATTATGTCATTGCTGTATCTGCATCATCATCATCAGTGTTGCATACAGTATATGATAAAAATTGCAGTTAATCATTGGTTTCCTGTTTTCTACATATCTCGGTATAGTTATGGTCTGTGATGAAAACTACGTTAAGGTAAACATAGATGTGAAGCACAAAGCCACAGTACTAAAGATACTGGTATATATATTTTTAAAATCTTTTTAGACCTTTTTCATTATGGGGGCGCTCACCATCCACTCCCTCTTAGTGCTGCTCTCGAGTAGCTGCCCTTTCCTCTCTTCATTCTTTCCTTCCTTCCTTCTTCTTATGACCTTGTATCCTTCTGTCTTTCCTCTTCTTTTCGCCTACGGGTGACTCTACACTGAGTGACAAGCCAAATGGTTTCCTATACACCAGGAAACCATTTAGTAAAAAGGGTTTGTAACTATATTAACTAATTTATGATGCCCGGTGGTTTATTGGGTAATTAAGGCGCTCCAACCGGATTGAGCCTGTGTTGGTTTATATCCAAAGAATGATTCGGGTTCATTGCTCACGTAATGCCACTCAGGGATGTGTGAGGCTGGTCACTCTCGTCTTAAATGTCAGGACCAACTTGCCTAGCCCCTGGCTCCTACGCTCCTCATGAGGCAACACAGGACTAGATGATACATGCATGTATGTGTCAATATGGGTAGTTTGCATATCATCTCCGTATTGGAAAATATGAAGGTGTAGAATATGACATGCGGACAACAAAGCAGCAACATTGTGTAGTGTTGTTGAAAGAAAGCATTTTGTGTGTGTGTGTGTGTGTGTGTGTGTGTGTGTGTGTGTGTGTGTGTGTGTGTGAGCGCGCGCGCATGGAAGGAGCTAACAAACGCTTCAGAAATGCAGTTGTTCTACTCATATATATATATATATATATATATATATATATATATATATATATTATAGCCTACGAACTCTTCATAAAAACCTAAAATTTTACGAAAGAGAGAGAGAGAGAGAGAGAGAGAGAGAGAGAGAGAGAGAGAGAGAGAGAGAGAGAGAGAGAGAGAGACAGACAGACAGACAGACAGACAGACTGAGAGTTTCCAATAGCTTTCTCATTGTTTTAATTAATCAAGCATTGCCTAAAAACTCTTACCACACACATAAATGGCTTTTCGAAATCTGACCCGAATAACCAATTAGTGTGGGCAAGCTAGATGTCACTTGATCCATTTGTTCTATACCGCAAGCGAGGGTTAATCCACTTGATCCACTTTCGTTGGCTGTTTTCTGTTTTCTGTCTCTTGGTATTTAATCAAAATTAACATTAACTCTTCCGGCGGTTCCGTATGATTGTTATTCAAAACCAGACTTTGTTTGTCCCTTCCATCGCTCTCTCTCTCTCTCTCTCTCTCTCTCTCTCTCTCTCTCACTCTGCCACCTCATACCACTTCCCAGCCAACACCACAGGGTGATGCTGCCGCCAGCATCACCCTGCACCCACCACCACGGCGTAGTGGTGTCAGCCGTCATTGCTGTCACTGTCATTGTTATTCAGCAATGGCTCAGTGGGTTAGAGCGCTCCGTTCTGACCGAAGGGTCGGAGGATCGAATCCACCCAAGGGTCATTGGTAGACATCAGGAAGGGCATCCGGTCATAAAATGCTACACGCTCCAAACCAAAGTCCTCTACCCAGGGGCAACGCCTTAGCCCTTATCCAAAAAAGGGGTACCTGGCGTAAAACTCACTTGTCAGCAGGGTCGTTACCCGTGCATATATACCTGCATGCTGGTTCTGTATCACCTATCACTAGCCTTCATCGCCCTTAACGACCACAGCTATTGGCAGTTACACCATCACAGGCCACCACCAGCACAGGCCAGATCAGACAAGGGTCTGTATTCTCATCGGGTAAGGAGACTTATTAACACCTCTTCCTCAGTGGCTTATTTTTGGATACGGCTGATCAGTATCATTTTGTGCGTTGTTTATGCAGACTGTGACGATATTGGAAGGATTTATGTAACACAGAGGAGGACAGCAAGCAGTAAGGTGTAATAGGCAAAATAAATCGCATAGGAAAAGGTGTTAGGGAGCTTCTTAAACCGCCGAGTTTACGAGGGAAAGCAGCAAAATAAACTGAAGGTATCACTGAAGATTGACTTCTTCGTTTTTAGGGGACCGTTATTTCCAAAGGAATTCGTGGCAGTGAAAGATGATTATATTTCCTTAATGTCAACTGTATGAGAGTTCTTCCAATACTTAATAAGAGAGAGAGAGAGAGGGAGAGAGAGAGAGAGAGATGATAGTGAAGAGGCTAGAAACATTTACTGTATTGCTTTCATTTGGATCTTATCTTTATTGTTCCCCCGCCTCCTGTACATATTTAAGTCAGGAAAAATCTACTGTAGTGAGCAGAATAGAAGTAAAACATTAAATTACACGACCAAACCAAAACTGAATCCTTAAACCAAAAAAACTCCATGTACAAGCAGTGATGACAGGCACAGGCGTCTCCCTCTTTGTCTGGTCTCCTTGCCAGTGGAATAATTAGGCTTGATGTTGAGTCAGTTGGACAGAGGCTTTGTAATGGACCAGCGATTATAATTATGTCTGGCTGGTCGCAAGACTCTGTAAACTTAAGTGACTCTGTAAACTTAAGTGATGTTCTGCTGTGTTAGAGGAGTTCATTGTGGTAATAACGTCATTTGGATTTCTTGGAGAAAAATATCTAAGTGCAAATGTGAAGGATTATACAGTAGGTAAAGGCAATGACAGAGACAGAAAATGAGGCTGTGAGAAGGACAGGGGTAGAGAAAATAAGGGAAGAAAGCGAAGGAAATGAAGGATGAAGTAAGGACAATAAAAAGGAAGGAGGAGAGGAATGGCTTTGAGTACTGTAAAGTTGCTGGGAGCGCCCAAGAACTCACACTCTCTCCCCCGTAATGCAGAACCTCTGCTTATCAAAATTCATTTATCCCCAGAACAACTACTCTCTGGAATTCACCTCCTCGGAGTTGTTTCCCACAAACATTTAATCCACTTTTTTTTTTTTTATCCAGTTGTTATAAATAATGATGGAGGATGTCTTGAGACACATGGACTTTTTTATTTTCTTTGTTTTTCCTTCCTCCATTCACTGTCTCTTAAAAAAAAAAAAAAAAGAAAAATGAAATCAGGCGAGAGAGAGTGCCTGTGCGTGTGCGTGTGTGTAATATGAGTTGGGACACTACTCTTACCCTGGGAATGGATGGCGTCTGAGAAAATAAACATTCAGGGCAGCTGGCACAGAGCAGATAAAGCAAGTCTGCAGGGAATATACTCAATGGTTAGGTAAAAGGATAACAGTGGCAGTAGCCGGAACAAAGTACAGCACCTACTGGTTAGTAATATACAAAGGCTGTAGGAAAGTAATGTAAGAGTGACGTATATGCTTAGACGTTTGGGAGATATTAGTGTTCAGTAATATATATGTTTTTTATATGAATAGATAAACCAGCATTTCCACGACACAGCCGACCTCATTTGTAATTCCAGTCAGCAGTACGTCAGAAAATGTTTTGATATTGGACTCTGGGAGTTGTAGTCAATATAGAACTGTAGAGGTGTGGCATGTGTTACAAAACTGTTTGGTGATCCGGCAACCAGTAGTTGTGCAACAGTTTGTAAATGAATATTCAGCACCGTTAGTAGTTTGTCTGTGGACTGTGTTAACTAATAACCGGACAGGAAGAAAATGTGTCAGTCAGATATAAGCAATATTGCGGTGTATGGGTTTCGCTCAGGCCATTATTGTTGAGAACACTGAAGGTTTCCATACCGCTTTGATGGCGAAACATAACTGTATGACCTTTCCAGTAATCGAACCTGTGCGTAACACGTAAGTCATACTTATTGACTCTTGTAGACGACGAAACAGCCAAGAGTCAGCTAATAACTTGTGTAAGGTGACGGATGGTGCTTGTAGGATGCCTAAACTGTGTCGAGATACTGATGTATACGCTGTGTATTGATTAAGTATATCATGTATTTCCCTAAATGGGACATGCACTGACCCTTTACCTCGCCGGATGGACAAGATCATATGCAAAGCTATACAGAGTAATCATCGTTGTTGTGAAAGGCTGATCGAGACCATGTCTCTCCTTTAGAAGATCCACCCGATGATCAATGAAATGGTGTTATATAAAACAAAACAAAAGAGAACAAGAACAAAAGTAAGCCCAGTAAACAGATGCGAGGGCTTCAGGACGC
This sequence comes from Coenobita brevimanus, assembly GCF_032717465.1. Lineage (NCBI taxonomy): Eukaryota > Metazoa > Arthropoda > Malacostraca > Decapoda > Coenobitidae > Coenobita > Coenobita brevimanus. Next base: position 20,473,479 of record NC_137034.1, read on the forward strand.
AAATATGGGGTTTTGTTAGGGTGGCTTAGGACTACGAACGTGAAGGGAGCGCTGCAAGAAACCTAATAAGGAACCTCGCTGAAGTCTACGGATGTTAAACACCTCGATTCTGAAAAACGTTAGTGAGAGAAGGATGGACAGATCTGTCGTACAGAGATGCTCTCGGATATAAAACCTGTCACCGTAGTGGAGTGACCAAACAGCCTGCCACGAAATGGGTGTCCATTCCCAGACCATTGCCACTGATTGCACAATCCGCTGACTTGATGAAGACGTCTAATGATGGTATTGTATTTCTGTTTTACACAACTCAAATTACTGTACAGAATAACCTCACCTGCCACCTGCTATTCCAGAAAATGCCCCTGAGTCGAAAACGTTTCTGGCCTTCTGACTGACTCGTTCAGAGAGACACGTTCTCAGCCATATCATTCTCCTTTATGACCCCTTTGCATTTGGTTCTTTCTGCTATCAGTGGAATGGTCAGATACAACGTGTGTCCCTCACTGCATCACTCACTCACTCACTAGTAAATGGTGAGTGAGTCCCTGTATACTGCTGTTTTGAAGGTTGGGCTCGAGGCCTAATGGGGTAGGGGTGTATTGAGGAGTGGAATACATACCTGTACATACATACATACATACATACTTACGTGCATATATACATGCAATAATACATACATACATACTTACGTGCATATATACATGCAATAATACATACATACATACTTACGTGCATATTTACATGCAATAATACATACATACATACACACATACATACATACATACTTACGTGCATATATAAATGCAATAATACATACATACATACACCCACCGCAAACTGATATAGGACCTACACACAGAATTGCTGTGGGATAGTTGTCTGTCTTTGGTTTGTGTTTCCACCTCTACCAAGTGAATTTTGGGGGCAAGAAGTAACCGGCAATTCCTATGGTGTTGGCGGGAGGTGGTGAAACACTCAGTCCCAGATGCGAGAGTGGGAGAATATGTTCCCGTCGCTCTGAGCTTGCATCTCCCTCTTTTTTCGAATGCATTACTGTTTGCCCTGTTATTTTCCTAGAGTCGAGTTGTCATGCCGGGAAAGTACTGCTCAGGCGATGAGAGGGTCCATATCATCGCATGGAGGCAGGATAATGTCCCTATCAACACGATTTGTGAATCTACTGGACACGCAAAATCGACCGTCATGAAGACTCTTGCTGCAGCGCATGGCCTGCAACCTGATGTGGTACCAGAGCACAAGCATGGCGGTGGACAGAAGAGGACGACTTCCAGAGGTAGAGATACGCTTCTGAAGAGGTAAGTAATCAAGAATCCTCGACTTACAGCAGCAGAATTGAAGAGAATGCATTCCCAGCTGTTATAAGATGTCTCAATTCTAACTATCCAACATCGCTTGCAGAAGGAGCTGGCTTTGCCAAGCCACACCACAGCCAAGAAACAGCTTCTCATTGACTGCATGAAGAAGCAGCGCATTCAGTTTGCTAAGAAGTATGCACACTGGACATCGGATGAGTGGAGAAAAGTTATGTTTTCCGACGAAAGTACATTCAAGTGTTCCAGGTGCGTTCTGCCAAGGTTCGTCGCCCTACCTCCCGTAATCAATATGACCCTGCTTACACGGTGCCAACTTTTAAGCACCCACAATCAGTAATGGTATGGGGGTGTTTCTCAGGTGAAATGGGAAGGGGAGGCTTCTACTTTCCTAAGAACTTGATGATGAATGATGGCCAGTACATTCAAGTTCTGAAAGATCATTTGTTAAACTTTTTTGCTATTCATGGGTGTGACTTTTTCATGCACGATTCAGCTCCACGTCACAAGTCAAGAAAGGTGACAAAATGGCTTCAGGATAATTGGATTGTGGTCCTCGACTGGCCTGGCAACAGTCCGGATCTAAATCCGATGAAAAACTGGTGGGCAAAGATGAAGAAAATCGTGGCAGAGAAGAAGACACCCAATTTGGACAACCTCAAGACTGAACTGACAAATGTTTGGTGCAAAGAAATGTCATTAGATTACTTGAGAGACCTAAGTGATTCCATGTCAAAACGCATCCACTGGTCCTGAAAAACAAGGGAATCATGATTTCATATTAGTGAATGGCATTTCATGAATAAACATTGTGATATACTATGATTTCTGTGTTCTTTAATACCTTGTGAGGGGAGGTCCTAAGTCAATTTGCGGTAGCTGTACTTACGTGCATACAGTATATACATGCAATGATACATACATACATACATACTTACTTGCGTACATACATGGAATAATACATACATACATATATACATACATACATGCATACATACAGTACACACACAAATACACAGTGCAAAAGTACTATTCGACCGCGTAGCTGCGTCGTGTCAGAATAGCCGTATATATGATAAGGATGGGCAAGTACGAGAACTGGGCAGTTACCTGTACTGGGACGGCCTGTATGTCAGAAGAGTGTACAGTAATTTTCTTGCGAATATTTTTTTTCTTCTAATCTGAATATTGCAGTGGTGGGTGCGGGTATCAAAGGTGACCAGTATCATCTTCCATTTCGCATATATATTTAGGTATGAGTATCCATCCATCCAAGCGACTGGGCCACTGCCAACCGTCCCAGTCGCCTGGAAGAAAAAGTGTTGGCACGGTTACGGCTTAATGCCACCATGCTTACTCATATGAAACCTTATATTGAAAAACGATTCCCACCGCACTGACATCTGTGATGCGGTGTTATCTATCAGACATATCATCCTGCGCTGTCGGCAATTCATTCGTGAACGCGCTTCACTTATAAATTACTGCGGCGCAGCAGACGTCCCCTTCACCCTTTCCACCATCCTGGGTGATGGGGACATTGTTATGATTGATAAATTGATGGCTTTCTTGAGAGAGACCGGACTGATCAGAGTGATGTGACTTTTTTACTATATGGTTTTGTTTTTTATCGACTGTAAATATGTATATATTGTACTATTAATTAGGGTTGACAGTTGACATATTTAAAATAGTTCCTCCTTCCCACTGATCTATTTCTAATATTGATGTCCCCTGTATTAAACCCCGTTCCTCGACTGAAGTCACCAGCTGATGAGTGCAAGTGTGCATTATAGAAAAGTATTGGGCAGTTGCAGTCGATGGTGGTCTGTTGGGCGAGGTCCTTCACTTTTTGTACATGTTATGTAAATACCATATACCACCTTGTTTAGGTTGTGCTAATTAGGGCCGACAGCTGACGTATATGGAATTGTTCCTGACTCGTCTGGTTTCCTTTCATATATTGATGTCCCCTATAATAGGTTGTGCCTCGACTGACAGTCACCAGGTGATGAGTGCAGGTATGTCATGTAGAAAGGCATTACATATCTTCAGTCGATGGTGTTCTGTTAGTCGAGGTATTTTTACCATTAGTGTAGGTCTAGCTATTTGGCTCTGTAAGATTTAGTATAGGTTAGCGATTTGTCTGTTAGGTGATTAGTTTTAGGGTCTTTAGATTAGTTTTCTTTATAATATAAGGTATCAAAAATATAAAGCCAAGAAAAAAAAAAATACAAAAAATAAATAAAATAAAAATTATAATATATATATATATATATATATATATATATATATATATATATATACATATTGCTCATGTACTTTGGTTTTTTACTTTAGTTTTCGTATTTTTATCAAAGACATAGTGTTTACTTTGATTTTATTGTATTTTCTATAGGTTTGAAAATGACAAACGAGTTGTCGAAACGTCACCAATTTATTAAAGATGTTCCTGATTACGTTGGTGTTTATCTTTATATATATATATATATATATATATATATATATATATATATATATATATATATATATATATATATATATATATACATATATATATATATATACATATATATATATATACATATATATATATATATATATATATATATATATATATATATATATATATATATATATATATATATATATATATATATATATATATATATATACATATATATACATATATATATATATATATATATATACATATATATATATATATATATATATATATATATATATATATATATATATATATATATATATATATATATATATATATATATATATACACGTGTGCATGAAAGTGTGTCTGTCTGTATGCATGGAAGTGTGTGTGTGTATGTATGTATATATATATGTTTGTATATATATGTATATATGTTTACATGTATATACATATATACAGTATATACGGCCTTAATGACCAGGGGCTTCGGCCCCAATGGTTGATAGGCCAGAAAAAAAGAAGCAAAAAAAAAAAAAAAAAAAAATCCATCCATCCATCATCCAATCCAACATTGCCCCATGAGGAGCGTAGGAGCCCGGGGATAGGCAGTTGGTCCCGACATTTAAGATGAGAGTGACCAGCCTCACTCATCCCTGAGTGGCATTACATGAGCAATCAACTCCAACCACCCCTTGGATATAAACCTTCACCGGCTCAATCCGATTGGAGCGCAATAATTACCCACTAAACCACCAGGCGCCAATATTTGGTTATATGGTTACCACCCAGCGTAGTAAATGGTTTCCTGGTGCACAGGAAACCATTTGGCTTGTCACTCAGTGTAGAGCCACCCACAGGCTGAAGGAAGTGGAAAGAATGAAGGAAAGAAAGACAGAAGAGGGAGTGTAAAGTCACCCGTAGGCAGAAGGACTAGGAAAGAATGAAGGAAAGAAAGACAGAAGTGAATGGAAGGAAAGAAGGATGGAGAGGAAAGGGCAGACACCCGAGAGCAGCACTACATCGAGTGAGTGGATGGTGAACGCTCTCACCTACCACAAATTTAGATAATAATAATAATGGATAACTGTCTTTCCTTACACACGTCCACCAGAGAAATTCCATTTCCATTCATTCCCGGAATTCTTGATGTAACCATTCACTCCTCCTAATTTTTCATCACACACACACACACACACACACACACACACACACACACACACACACACACACACACACACACACACACACACATACACACACACACACACACACACACATCCTCTCTGTTTCCTGCTTCTATTGCGGTATCTCATACTTTAGGACAGTGGCCATAACCTTCGAATTCGCGTCTGTGTTTCGTTGTACCGAAGCTAAAATATCCAAAGTGCGTAGCCTCTCAGTTCCCTACTAATGTGAATTTGCTCTTTGGTTGCGACACATGCGGATGGGGAGGCCAATTGGTCCGAGGGATTATTTGTTTAAGATATATAAGGAGAAGTGTGATTGGTGTTGGGTGTTGATGTGTGTGTGTGTAGAGGGGGGAAGGGTTGAGAGATGGTCAGTGAATAGGACAAGAAATTAATAACTAAGCCTAAAATGTCCACTTTAAAACATGGGTGAATACATGACTACAGTAAAGTGTGTATAAAAACTGAAAAATTAGTCGTATGAAATATGAACACTAACTATATCATGGGAAAAAAAAATATGGGCTTGGTTTTACTCTTTTCCAGGAATTCTGATCAACTTTTTCCCTCCCACTTATGGTTCGATTTTTTTCCTCACATTTTCCAGGGAAAAAAATCTTAGATCGTCAAGTCTTTCTTTCTTTCTCTCTCTCTCTCTCTCTCTCTCTCTCTCTCTCTCTCTCTCTCACACACACACACACACACACACACACACACACACACACACACATACACCTGCCTAAAGTAGCGATGCATTAATTAATGATGGTAAAGTTGGGTATGGAGTACCTTCCAAACTTGCGGCAACATTCTCCCGGGTACAGAAACTTCTCTTGTATCTTTTCCTTAGTGGTGTAATTTGCTTACCGTGTTAATCCGTGTCAAATTGCATTTATTTGTGCAATATTATAAAAATTTTAATATAAAAAGAGAATACTATATATGTTCTGAAATACCTTATTCTGTATATATAATATGCTGGAGTAAGGGTGCTCGGGACCTTCGTGGATTACGGGAATGTTGGGTCAGTCCAATATACTGCTTTTACTCTCACTTGTTCCAGTTTTTCATCCTTTTGCTGGACATTTCACGTAACTCAGTGGCAGAAGATGACGATACTCTGGCTCTGCTTCCTTTCCACAGCTCTTTTTCGTGACTAGCATCATAATTATTCAATTGTTAGTCTATTGTTACCACTCAACAGTTAAGACGAAGTTATGGCAATTTAGGCGAGGGTAGAGTAAAAACAGTATATTGTATGCAGTGTTGCGTGGAAGGGTTGTCTGGCTTTCACACTCCCTTGCCTTAGCGTACGTAATAGACTGAGAAGGACCTGACGTCCAGGAATATACACTACTTGGTGGGTAAGTACGTAATGTCTGGTACTTCTCCTGTCACATGAGCTAACCGGCTTTCGGCAGTTACCCCACGAGTTAGCTGCATAATGGGATTCACCAGCGTCTGGAATATGTTTGCTATACATTGTGTATGCATTCTGGCTAGAAAATGTGTACGTATTTCCCTGAGCACCAGATATTGCATGTGGCGCAAGTGGTACCTATTGTGCTTTGAGATATAATTATGCTAGTGCCTGTAATTAATATATGTCTGTAACAATTGCATAAGGCATATTAATGCCTATACCCTCACTTTCTTCCCTGTCCCCCTCACTTGCCGCCAAATTCCCCTCACCTTCTTCCCAGTTCCCTCATATTCTTCCCAGTTCCCTCATATTCTTCCCAATTCCCATCACTTTCTTCCCATTTACTCTCACCTTCTTCTTTTTTCCTCCAAATTTCTTCCTTCTGCCCTTACTTTCATCCTTATTCCCCTCACTTTGCTGCCATGGTTGGACTGCACTAATATTTATCATCCTTCATCTTTTTTTTTTTCTTAATTTTCATCTCTTTATTTATTTATTTATTTTTTTAACTATGTTTACTACTAGTCAGGCGATTTTTATTTCAGTGATTCTATATTTATATGTTTATTTTCTGTAGTGAATGCATTAGCTCAAGATTATGTATGTTATGTACTGGAAGTCTGTTGTATGTGTATGTGTGTGTGTGTGTGTGTGTGTGTGTGTGTGTGTGTGTGTGTGTAAAACAGTAGTAGTAGTAGTAGCAGTAGTAGTAGTAGTAGTAGTAGTAGTTGTTGTTGTTGTAATGGTAGTGTTACTACTAGCAATAATGATAAATATAATACAGATAATAATAAGAATAATAATGATACGGCAGTAATAATAATAATAATCATTATAATGATAATAATAATAATAATAATAATAATAATAATCTATCTATCTATCTATCTATAGCCCGACGCCCTAATCCCGCAAAGGGTGGCCGCAGACAAAACGCCTCCAAGTCGCTCTGTCACCCACCATTTGACTACCCTCCCCCCAACTCACTCCCCCTCCCTCATATACCTCTCAACTCCATCCCTCCACCTCATCCTCGGTCTACTCCTCCCTCTCCCTCCCTCCACCTCACCTACATACACCCTCTTAGTCAGTCTTTCATTCTCCATTCTCTTCACATGTCCAAACCACCTCAGTGTATTTCTCCTAATCTTTTCAACCACATCCACATCCACCCCACAGCGTTCCTTCACTTTTTCATTCGTCAACCTGTCCCTCCACGTCACTCCACATGCTCCTCTCAAGTAACACATTTCCACTGCTCTCACTCTTGACTTGTTCCCCTCTTGCAAGGTCCATGCCTCGGTTCCATACGTCAGGTTAGGGATCACAAGACTATCATGCAGTGACTTCTTAACTTCCATACTCACCTCCCTATTTCTCATCACTGCTTTCAGTGTACCAACAACCTTACTTCCCTGCTGTACCCTTTCACGCACTTCATCCCCCAAAGTTCCATCCTTACTCATCACACTACCCAAGTACTTGAATGCACTCACATTCTCCATATCCTCACCATCCAACCTCACAGCACACTCTGTGACTTCATTCCTCTCAAACACCATAACTTTACTTTTGTTTACATTAACTTTCAGATTCCTCCTCCTACACACTGTCCCAAATTCATTCACCAAACCTTGCAACTCCCATTCATCTTCACTCAACAGTACTGTATCATCAGCAAACAGCAACACCGGAAGCTTCCAAATCTCACTCATTCATTCGAGCCACCCCCACATCCACTGCCCTACCCTGCACCTCCTTTACAACCCCATCCATGTATATATTAAACAGCCATGGAGACATCACACAACCCTGTTTCAGTCCCACATAATAATATTAATAATAATAATAATAATAATAATAATAATTTATCATCATTATTATTATTATTATTATTATTATTATTATTATTATTATTACTATTACTATTACTATTATCAGTGTGTACAGTTAATCAAGTCTGTAAAGGAAAGCTGACAATACACAAATTGAAAGTAGCTTACTATGCATACTCATTTCATGCGACACATAGATTTTATTTTTTTAAATGCAAGGAAGAAGGAATCAAAGGCCAGGAGCCCGTAAACCGTTCCTTCCAAAAAAAAAAAAACGAAACAAAAACAATACAAAAGAGACATAAATTCAAGATCCGTTCATTTCGACATGCCTGGACACACTGCGGTGGAAAGACTTGAGATCATAGGAAGTAGGAAATACAGACAAAGGGAGACAGTTTCAGAGTTGACCTGTTGCATAAATGAAGTACTGGGAGTATTGGTTAACTGTTGCATTAAACAGTTGGACAGAAAAGGGATGAGAGTTTGCTGCCAGACGGGTGCTACACTCCCCTTGTAGAGGTGGAGGGATGCAAGCAGACAGTTCAGAGCAGTGACAACTGAACCAGTAATAGAAAAAGAGATAAAAAGGCAACAGTGTGGCGAAGAGACAGAGGTTGAAGGAAGCCAGTAAGAGGAGGAGAGTTAATGAGACGAAAAGCCTTTGACTCCACCCTATTGAGAAGAGCTCTATGTGGGGAGCCTCCCCACACATAAGAGTTGTACTCCACACAGGGGCGAATAAAACCCGTGCATAAAGTCAACAACTGTTAAGGGTAAAGAAGGTACAGAGTCGGTTTAGCACACCTAATCTCTTGGAAGCAGATTTTACAATACATGTAATATGATCTTTCCAAGATAATTCCCGAGTGAATGAAATCTCAAGTATGTTCAAGGATGATGCAGGATTGAGATGGATATTTTAAACATTACTGGGTATTCCTGTGGAAGATTTTGTCAAGTTCATAGGTGTAAGAACTGAGTCTTTGATGCATTAAAAACAACAAGATTACTTTTACCCCAGTCAGTGATACAAGCCAAGTCAGACAATAGGACCTTGTGGGAACCGAATGGAAAGGTGAAGGGTGGAATCATCAGCATAGGAGTGGATAGGGTTAGAAGTAAAGCTTAGAAGATCATTGATCAATAAACGGAAGAGTTGGTGATAGCACAAAGCCCTGAGGAACACCACTGTTGATAGATCTAGAAGAACAATGGCCGTCTATAACAGCGGCTATATAACGACCAGAAAGGAAGGTAATGATGAAGGCACAGATAGAAGGATAGACACCGTAAGAGGGCAGTTTCGAATTTAAGATTTATGCCAGACTCGATCGAAAGCCTTTGAGATGTCAAGTACAATGGCAAAGCTTTTGCCAGAGTCCCGAGAGGAGGATGACCAGGAGTCTGAAAGGTAGGTGAGACGATCGCCAGTGAAGTGTCCCTGACGGAACCCATACTGATGATCAGAAAGAAGGTTGTGATAGGAAAGATACTTTAAAACTTTTTGTTAAGAATAGACTCGAACACCTTTGAGACATAGGATGTTAAAGCAATTAGATGATAGTTAGAGGGCTGGGAATGGTAACTCTGCTTTGGGACTGGCTGAATGAGAGCAACCTTCCAGCAAGAAGGAAAGGTACAAGTTGCTAGACTGAGGAAAAAGAGTTTACCTTGGGAGGGCATAAGCACAGAAGCACAGTACTTGAGGAAAATAGGGGGTACCCTGGCCCATATACCTTGTTAGTATTGAGGCCAGTGATGACAGAAAATACATCAGCTGAAGAAATTTTAATGTCAGCCATGAGGAAGTGATAGAAGTGATGGAGGAACAGCACCGGAATCGTCTAAGGTGGAATTGGAGGAGAAAGTCTGAGCGAAAAGATCTGCTTTATCAGTAGAAGAAACAGCTACAGAGCAATCAGAGTAAAAAAGAGAAGGGAAGGATGATGGGGTGAAGTTGTTAGAAAGGTTTTTGGCAAGGTGCCAGAAGGAGTGGGAAGAATTCAAGTTGGAGAATTGAGAGCATATAGTATGGATGAAAGTATTTTTAACAGAGCAAAGAACAGACTTAGCACGATTCCGGGCAGAACCATAAAAAAAAAAAATGTGATTCAGGGGTGGGTTGGCTCTGGTACTTTTTATAGGTCCTCTCCTTGTTCTGGACAACATTCGAACATGCGTGATTTAACCAAGGCTTGCTTGCATTAGTCAAAGGATATGAGAAGAGAATGTATGCTTCAATATCAGAGAATAACCTCCGTAATGCACAAGGTGCACTTAGATGGCTCCCTGTCATGAAAGCAATAATCATTCTGGGGAAAATCAGTGAAGAAATGCCTGAGGGCCTCCCAATCAGCACCTTCATAGTGCCGCAACCGACGTTTCTTTGGAGGGTCCACAGGCTGTACTGGAGCAATAAAACAGGCCGTACTGGAGCGATAGGACAGGTTAAGGTAATAAGGTTGTGACTGGAGGAGCCCAACGAAGAGGAAAGATTGACAGTGTAAGGAGAAGTATTAGTTGTAAGGAAGAGGTCAGTTATGTTGGACCTCTCTCCTAGTCGGTCAGGGATATGGGTAGCGTGCTTTACAAGCTGCTCTAGGTCGTAAAGGATAGAAAAGGTGTAGGCTTGTTCACCAGGTGGATCGGTGAAAGGAGAGGAGAGTCAAAGGTGGTGGTGAAGATTGAAATCGCCTGGAATGGAAATTTCAGAGAAAAGAGAAATGGATAGGATGTGTTTCATCATAGAAGTAAGATAGTCTAAAAAATTTTCATAGTCAGTAGAAGTAGGAGATAAGTAAACAGCACAGATATATTTAGTCAGAGAATATATTTTTCCGATAACCAATAATTATAAACAGTTTGTTATAGTTTCAGACCAATAAAATCACAATAATGTATGTAGTTTTGTGTGTGTGTGTGTGTGTGTGTGTGTGTGTGTGTGTGTGTGTGTGTGTGTGTGTGTGTGTGTGTACTGTGGTGATCTAGGTGTGGTGTATGTGCATATGTGCGTGCTTGTGTGCTAAGGTGTTACGGATACACTACGAACAACACAAGCACTGCAGCGTTCACCAGGGGTATGGAAGGCGTTGGGAGTTGGTGGTGTGTATTAGCGGTGTGGTACAGTGCCGTTCCACAGAATTCTAAATTTCCATGCTAGAACACAAATCTCGGCAGGTGTGTTGATTCACTGCAGGTAAGGTAGGGAAAAGCCAGGTGGGAACATCTTCAGATCGAAGAGGTCAAGGGTCACCAGCGTGGAAGAGTGGAATTTAGCTCAACGATGACAGCTTGGAAGGCGAAGTAAAAGAAAGAAGATAATGGAACTCTCAGGGACCCACAAGTTTTTCCCTCTGTGCAGATATTAAATGAACCATTTTTCCTAGCTGCAGTACAGTTTCCATTGAAGACTTGTGTCAAGAACCTCTTTCAGTTTATCAAGTCAGCTGCAGAAATCCTGAGAACCGAAGTTAAAAGAGAGGTAAAAGGGATCATGTACACCATCATCTTCTTACTTACTGACATAGTTTGTGGTTAACTTGGACGGCCAGCTTTAACCCGTCGCATGCTGGCTATTTTTAGCCCTCTGGTCAGAGACCATTTTTAGATCTTTTTTTTTTTGGCTAAAATGACAGATTTTGATGTGGAAACAATGAATTTCACCATTAAAATGCTCACCGAGGCTTGGAATTGAGTTTTATTGAGTCCTGCATTCTCGTGTGCAGGTATTGCCTCTCACGCTCACCACGTACGTGAGAGAAAGCCGTTTTCTATGTAAGGTATACTCAGGTATTTATGCTGGGAAGGTATAGCAATGTTCAGTACACTTTTCTGATCACTTATTACTTCAGCATCTATCACAATTTGTGTGTTTTTCTCACTGTGAATGCATTATCTTACACTTACTTGAAGATAGGTATAACCTGATTTCATTACGTACAGTCCTGGCACTTACAAGAAGGTATTTGCAACTTGAATTCACTATATAGTCCTTAAACTTACAAGAAAATATTTACAACTTACACTTACATGAAAATATTTACAAAATGCCTTCACTATGTACAGCACTGGGTGAGGACACAGGCAGAGTGAGGCAGAGCAAGCGTGAGGGGGGGAGCAAGTGAGTGTATGGTATTGAGAGCCTGAGGGATGGTAGAGGAACAGTTACCTTACATGCCTGCCAATTTTTACCTGCAAATCTTGAAAAATGCGGTCACAATGAAGTTTTTTATTTTAGACCGTTTTAAATCGGCACTGGCACTGGCCGCGGCATTATGTCAGACCGTTTTAAAATGGCACTGGCATGCGGCGGGTTAATATTATTTTATATGTCGTGTGGGTAAATACATGGACTGGTTTATAGGCATAGACACTAAACAATTAGCATATACAAATACACACACGCACAGAGAGAGAGAGAGAGAGAGAAAGAGAGAGGGAGAGAGAGAGAGAGACCGGGTCTAGACCACTCAGTCCTGACATTTAACCAGCTTTATTCCAAACTAAATCACAAAGGAAGTTGTGCTAGGGAGCTTCCTAAACCAGCGACAAAACAAACCTTGTACTCATGATACCACTCAATCCTGACATTTAACCAGCCTTATTCCAAACTAAATCGCAAAGGAAGTGGTGCTAGGGAGCTTCCTAAACCAATGAGAAGACGAACCTTGTACTCATGACTGTGATCCGTATTCTCGTAGCTCCCGAACATGTTCTTTCCAAACGGATATTTATTGCTTATTACACCATTCTGTCGTCTTCTGTGTTACATAAATTCTTCTGTTGTCGCCGTACTCAGCATAAATAGTGTACAAAAAGAAACTACCAGCCTTATCCACAAATAAATAGCTAAGGAAGACGTGTTAAGGAGCTACCTAAACCGAGGAAAATAGGAACCATTCTTTCAGTACGATGATTTTTGCTACCATATACAGCTGGATAGTTCAGTTCGTTGTGTCGGATCTGTCTTTGGAAACCGTCCAGAATGATCCTTTATGTCGTCAATATCGTCTTTATAAGAAAAAAGTAATATAATAGCATGCAAAAGAATACTTTAGCACACACACACACACACACACACACACACACACACACACACACACAGACTCAAACCTGTCGTTCAATATGCCTGCAACATGACTGATTTCCCATGAGATGGGAATTGGGTAGTCGATGCCATGTGTTGCTGCTCTCTCTCTCTCTCTCTCTCTCTCTCTCTCACATCGAGGGCACCGAGCAGGGAGGACGCATGCCGCATCACTCTGAAACTTGGCCAAACTTGGCCAAGTGGCTATACCTAAATTAGTATCTTTATATGAGTCAAGCTCTGTACCAGGTTAGACTCAATGGTGTCCTAATATAAAAGAGGAAGTTTTTAAGTAAGACTGCTGTTCAGATATCAAAATAAACAAAGAATTAAATGAATGTGCAATGAGCATCAGCTGATTTGTTTTGTCTGTGCCAGCCACCAAGGAATGTAAGTAGAATCTGTGCTCTTAGTACCACATGATGTCCACTTACTTAAGTAAAGCAACTTTGGAAAAGAAGAGGGATAAAGGTAGAAAACAGGATGATAATTTCTACCAAGAACTGGTTGAAATGGAGACGTATAACAAGCTCGTAGAACGAATAAACAGAGTGGAGATGTCATTTCAGAATTAAGTGGATGAAATTAAAAAAACAGTTGCATATGCAGAAGGAGGAAATAGAAAAAATAGGAAAAGAAGTCAACAAGAAAGACACAACAATAGATGAGCTGACAGTAGAAGTGGGTTCACTTAGAAGAAAAAATTGTGAAATGGCAAGTACAGTAGTCAACAATGAGAGTATCACTGAAGAGTTCAAAAATGATACAGAGACAGTTAGGCAAATAAGCAATATGATAGATCAGAGAAGTGATACTGAGGAGAATATAACACAAGTGAATGAAGTGGTGCAAAGTTATAAAAATGATGTGGAAAACACTTATGCTGAAATGGTGAAAGTAAAGAAAGACTTAGAAGCAGGAGTTGAAGAAAAAAGCATTAAAAAGGAAGTGAAAAGAATAATCCAAAACAATCCTAAGTTGGTCAGAGATTCAGCAGATATCAATAAATCTATAGTAATCACAGGTGTAGAAGAGGAAAAAAAAAAAAAAAACAAGATTTCGAGAGACAAAAAGGAGATGACAAATGTAATAAGTATATTGAATGAAGTATCAGAGGAAATCTGTAATAAAGACATAGAGGAATACAAAAGGCTAGGGAAAAATGAGAGAAATAAGTCAAGGCCCCTTAAGGTAACCTTCCAGAGTGTAAACACTATGGAGGAGATACTAAAAAATGCAAAGAAACTCATGAAAAAAGAGGAATTCAAAAATGAATGGATAAAAACATGTCTAACTCAAGAAGAACTGGAATTACTAAAGATGATAAGGGAGGAAGCAAAAACAAAGAACGACGGAAGATCAGAGGAGGAGAAGAATACATTTTCTTACAAAGTGATTGGATTGCAAGTTCTAAAGTGGTACATAACCAGGAGGGAATAAAAAGGAAGAAAGTAGTAGACCCAAGTCATGACAAGTATGTAAACAAGACGATTATTGATGTACTCAAATGTAGATGGAATGGTATCTAAATTATTAGAGATGAGTGATTACATCAGAGAAAATGAACCACATATAATATGCCGAACTGAAACAAAATTAACACCAAGGATATCGAACAACATCCTAATCATAGAGGAATACAATATATGGAGAAGATATATGAATTTAAAAAAGGAGGAGGAATTATGATATTAACAAAGCAAAATCTAAAAGTCAAAGAAATAGAACTAGATATACCCTTACAAGTAGAACTGATTGCAGTAGAGATCAATACACTTGAGGAGAAAGTAACTGCAGTAAATTTATACATGCCTCCCAGATCAAACACATAGGAAAGAGGAGAATATGAGGATCTGGCAGAGAGTACAATTCAGAGTTTAAGACAATTACTACATAGAATGGAGGATATTTCGGAAAGAATCACACTAACTGGAGATTTTAATACAAATATAAATTGGAATACTTTAGATATAATAAGCCAAGAAAGCTGCTGGGACCAAAAGCTCCTGGATCTCGTGCAGGAGTTTTTCTTAAGGCAACATGGAAGGGAAAGCACCAGAAAAAGAGGACTTGATGTACCCCCAGTACTAGGACTCATATTCACTAAGCAAGAAAACGATATTTCGGCAAAAGCAACCATGCAGTACTAAATTGCAGCTTCAGGATTGCATATGACATAGTTAACAGCAACGAAAGTTACAAAAATAGCCTAAATTATAAAAAAAGGAAACTATCATGACCTAAAGAAGCACTTCCTAGAATTTGATTGGGAAAAGGAGCTTAGAGGACAAGATTTAAATGTTATGTATAAACAATTCTGTGAACTTTATGAAATAGGAGTCCAGAAGTACATTCCACAGCACAAAGAAGCAGAGAAGAAAATACAGAAATGATTTAACCCGTTACGTCCTGAGCTTTTTCGCACCTCCGACACCCCCCAATCCCGAGCGACTAAAACTTCCGCTTTTGTTGAGAAACAAAGGAAAATCACCAAGAAAGGGCTTACCGTGGTCCATAAGTGGTCGGAACAGGTGAGGTCCCCCGTGCCAGGTATCATATTCTATCATTGACGTGCGAGTCACTCACGTTTTCTATGGTAGGTAATTTTGGGAGAAACCACAAACAACACCTCTACCTTTATTGAATTTGAACTAAGAAACAATAAGAATAACAATATAATGGTTTTCATTGACATATATACGAAAAATAAGCATTGTACCTTCGCACAAGCATAGCGAGTCGGGTCAGAGTGGTAACACGCTATGTACTAAGTTTCTTGTTTCCGTCAACATATTATTTTTTCTACTTGTATACAACTGTTTCAATGCCATTTTACCATTTTGTACTGTTTGTAAATGTTTTCAGTTGTTTTCATTCATTACGATGACATGTAGCACAACTATAGTGCATATCTGCTTACTCAGCGCACTCGCTATGACTCGTATATCAACATACCATATTGTTTTATCACTTTCATAGCATTGTTTTCTTTACATTGAACCTTTCCTCCACCACTGTAAATGTTTTCAGGTATTTACATTCATTACGAGAGCATTTAACGATATCTATCTATCTATAGCCCGACGCCCTAATCCCGCAAAGGGTGGCCGCAGACAAAACGCCTCCAAGTCACTCTGTCACCCACCATTTGACTCCCCTCCCCCCAACTCACCCCCCCCTCCCTCATATACCTCTCAACTCCATCCCTCCACCTCATCCTCGGTCTACCCCTCCCTCTCCCTCCCTCCACCTCACCTACATACGCCCTCTTAGTCAGTCTTTCATTCTCCATTCTCTCCACATGTCCAAGCCACCTCAGTGTATTTCCCCTAATCTTTTCAACCACATCCACATCTACCCCACAACGTTCCTTCACTTCTTCATTCGTCAACCTGTCCCTCCACGTCACTCCACATGCTCCTCTCAAGTAACTCATTTCCACTGCTCTCACTCTTGACTTGTTCCCCTCTTGCAAGGTCCATGCCTCGCTTCCATACGTCAGGGTAGGGATCACAATACCATCATGCAGTGACTTCTTAACTTCCATACTCACCTCCCTATTTCTCATCACTGCTTTCAGTGTACCAACAAAGAAATGCTAGTTCATATTCACGTAGCAAACACAATCTCTACCACTCGTGTTTCAACTTCTACTTTATTTCTTCAGTTCCAAATATACTTCCCCACTTACATTATACCCGTTTACACCCAATTCTGCACAATATATATTTACGGGCCTTATTTATTCAACTGAGCGTCAGAATATCACACCAAAATACCCTCGCAATGAATGTTTCGACTAACATAATACTCAGACACTTACATACTAATTTCCCACTTATATTACACCCGTTTCCACTTGTATACTCCTATTTACATATTTTTATCTATCTATCTATTGCCAGACGCCATAATCCCGTACGGGGTGGCCATTTGACTCTTAGTTATTTGTTTTATAGGGAGGGGCACTAACCCTCCACCAACCCACTTGACACGTAGGGAGCACATATGGTTTGGTTATATGGTTACCACCCAGCGTTGTAAATGGTTTCTTGGCTTACAGGAAACCATTTGGCTTGTCGCTCAATGTAAAGCCACCTGTAACGGAAAAAAACAAAACAATAAGTAGTGACAGGAAAGATGGGAGAAATAGGAAGAGAGGAGGGCAGGCACAGAAAAAGAATGATAAAAGCTAAGGATGAAGTAGGCAGCACTACATCAAGTGAGTGGACGATGGTCGCCACCACCTACCACTATTTACATATATATGGGCCGTATTTATTCCAATGAGCGTCAGAAAATCGCACTTATATACACTTGCTAGGAATATTTTGACTTAGAAAAAATTTCAGCACTTACAAATATTGCAACTAATATTACACTCGTGTGCATTTTTCATAATAATATTTACATATTTACTGGCCTTATTTACTCCACTGGGTGTCAAATTATCGCATCAAAATAACCTCGCTAGGTATGTTTCCACTTAGATCATATTTATACACTTACATAATAATTTTCCACTTATATTACCCCCGTTTCCACTTACATACTACTATTTATAGATTTACGGGCCTTATAATTACACTGAGCGTCTATTTGTCGCATCTATTTCTGAGTATCAGCATCATATCGCATTCACACCATATCACAAGTGCATCAAGGTGTGATACTCACTAAAACAGGGGTGAATGCAGAGACCCACGTCACACTACGCACTCATAGCGGGTGTCTTTTCTCTGAGCGGTGGGTCTCACGCGGGAATTACTACACACGTGACACCTGCGTTGGGGCCTAGGTCTATTTGGCTGGGGAGGTATAGGAGTAGGGAAATGGCGGCCGGATATTCTCAGGGGAGTTTGGGTGGTAGGGGCAGTGCGTGTGTGGTGTTGGGGCCTTTCAACCGCATACTGGGCAAAAATCTCTCGTGTTAGCTCCCTCACAAACTCTTCAAAAGTTTCCTGAACTCCTGTTGTCATGGCTTGCAGGTGGTGGCAATTCAGGGCAGTTATGTCTAGCAAGTGAAAGAAGAGCTTTTTGTACCACTTCATCGTGGTCCTGGCACACTCGACCGTGGATATCATGGAGTATGACTGGTCAACCAGGCGCATGTTGATGTAATCGAGGACACACACAGGTTTCCATATGTGGCGCCTGTTCTCGCTCCGGTAATCCATGGACTCTGTATGGTGCATCAAGGGGCGGTGAACCGTGGACAAGAGGCTGACTTCTCGGTTGTGGTTCCACACTGCTGCAAGTATATTGTTGGCCTGGAAGAAGACAACCTCATTTCTGTCAAGTTTGCACCCCACCTTGACTATGTGAATCCGGTTCACCTTTACGGTACCACAGATTCCCGTGTCATGCCTGTGTAGATAACGAGCGAGAAGAGGGCTAGTGTACCAGTTGTCCAGGTAAAGGACGTGACCACAATGAAGGTAGTCTTCTATCATTGTCTTTACCACTGCTTCAGACAGTCCAATACTCCGATCTTCTATTATGTCTGTCTGTGCACCAGTGTACAAGACTATGTCTTGCACATAACCAGTCCTACAGTCACACATAACAAAGATCTTGAACCCAGAACGGTGCCTTTTGCTGGGTATGTACTGCCGAAATGAAATATTGCCTCTCCACAACACGAGACTCGTCTGTGACGAGGTCTCTCTAAAGATAAAATGACGAACGAAATGTTTGCCTTAGGTGATCAAAGACCAACCTAATTCGCCTCATCTTATCTGTCATTCACATTTGCATCGTCAGCATCATAAAAGTGGAGGCGACTTAGAATCTGCTGAAAGCGATTACGGCTCATTACTTGCCCAAATATTGGTGTGAGCATAACAGGGTCCCTTGTCCAGTATGCTGGAATTCTGTTCTTTCGTACTATACCCATCAAAAGTACCAGGACAAAAAATAAAAAAAATTCTGAAAGGGAGACTGGGTAATCATATTTGATAGAATGCCTGCTCCTTGTGCCGTCTTTCACTCTCACATTGCTGGCTGCTAGCGAAACGGTTTGTCTGGTCCACTATTTCCTCCACAAAAGCCTCACTGAAAAAAATGTGGAAAAAATCCAGCCTGGTGGAATTTGGGTGAATACCGGGAGCAGTACAGCCAGCACACCCCTCCTCAGTGAAGGGGTGAATGATGGGGGAAAAATCACTCCCATCCTCCCAGTTCCAACTCACAAATCCTTCGTCCCCATCGTCCCCATCGTCGCCTTTGTCTGGGTGGGGAGGAGATGCTGGTGCGGAAGGTTGGGGAGGAGGAGTGCGGAGGGCTTCCCCACTCGCACTCCTCTTCTCTCGGCCTTTACCCTTTCCCTTACCCTTATGGCCTTGTGAAACATTAGGGGGCTGGGGGGATGAAGTCTGTGAATACTGAGGAGCATAAGACGTGCTGGGGAGTGGTTCCTCCCCACCTTCCCCCTCCATCACAACCCCACGTGATTCAGGACGCACCCTCACTCACCCACGTGATATTTCCCACCGCCTCACACCTCCACGGGAGAGCGATGACTCACTCCTGCCACTCCCACTTTCAATACTCCTCCCTGCACTTTCCTTTTCCCTTCCCACTCCCTCCACGCCACTTCCGACCTCCCCAAACAAAAGACTAGGCCCATACCTGCTCGTACGACGTGGTGTGCACTCGGGGCCATGATGAGTGATTATTTCTCGGCCGTACCATGTGGCAGCACGTCCCACGGCTCCGTCCTCGTCCTAGTCCTCGTCCTCGTCCTCGAAATCCGGCTCCACATCACGTTGGGGCTGCCGAGAGGATGTTGCAAGTTGTGTTTGTGCAGGCTGACCGTCTCTAGCAGCATGATAAGTCACGTAGTGCCGCTTCCTGAGGGACGGGACTTCCTCATCACTGCTGGTGCTTTCCAGCTCCTCTGGCTGCACATAGTCCTTGTCCACAACCTCGTCGTCCAGTGGGGAATCACTGTCGCCTGTAAAGGCATCCAGGGCGGCTTGGATTTCCTCCTTTGAGAGACCTTTATGCGCCATGTCTGAGCAGGACCATTGCTAACAGGTGAGTGACTGAGCCGAGAGTGAGCACGGGTCGTGCGGGGTCACTGAGTGTCCCCGCCTGGTGGCAGGTAGGGGAAGATCGAGCGACTCTACATACCAAAAATCAGATGCGAATTTTGAAAATTGTGCAAATTATGCACCTTGCAATTGCACAATGTACCAGTACGTCGACGGGACTGGCAAATGGAAAATGTTGCAACGTACTCATACATCGATGGGATGCCTCGGGTTAATACAGAATGTAAAAAATCAAAGAAAAGAGAGATTTCTTGTGAAACAAATATAGAAGACACAATAGTGAGAGGGCATATAATAACTATAAACAGGCAAGAAACAATTATATAAGAATAAGGAGGGAAACCTAAAGACAGTTTGTGGAGGATATCATAAATAAAAGTAGTGATCAACCGAAGCTAATTTTCAGTTACATCCGAAGGAAAACCAAAGTAAAAGATAAAATACAATCCATTACGGACGAGGGGATCACCTATACACGAGAGAAGGATATTTGTGAAGCACTAAATAAGAATTTCCAATCGGTTTTTACAGAAAAAAATAATTTTGAGAGGGATGATATGGAACAGGCAACCTCACACATATTACCAGATATACAAATATCAGAAAAATAAATACAGGAGGACTTAATTAAATTAGACAAAGGAAAAGCAAATGGTCCTGATGAAATTTCATGTTGGGTGCTACATGAAAGTGCAAAGCAGTTAAGTAAACCATTATCTTTAATATTCAAGGAATCCTTGAGACAAGGTAAACTATCTGATATTTGGATGAAAGCAAACATTGTTCCCTTATTCAAGAGAGGGAATAGACAAAATCCACTCAACTACCTACCAGTATCACTAACCAGTGTTGTAAGCAAGAGATTAGAAAAGCTGATAAAAAACGTTTGGGTAAATCATCTAGAAGAACACAGTATGATAACAAAAAGACAGTTCGGTTTCAGGAAGGGAAAATCGTGTGTTACTAATCTGTTGAGCTACTATGATAGAGTAACAGAAACATTACAGGAAAGAGAAGGGTGGGTGGAGAGTATCTATTTAGATTCCAAGAAAGCATTTGACAGAGTAACGCACCAAAGACTTTTATAGAAACTGTACCATCAAGGAGGAATCAGAGGCAAACTGTACTGTTGGATGCAAGATTTTCTCAAAAAAGGGAAATGAGAACAGTACTGAGAGGGAATTATTCATCATGGAGGGAAGTGACAAGTGACGTTCCACAGGGCTCAGTGCTGGCACCAGTTTATGTTTCTAGTGGATATAAATGACATAGATAGCAATATTGGAAATGAAAGCTATCTAAATATGTTTGCTAATGATCCAAAAATACAAAGGAGAATTACTAACACACACTCTTGTAAAGAGCTACAAGAAGAATAAAATAAACTTCACGAATGAAGTAATATATACAAATGGAATTCAATGTGGACAAGTGTCATGTAATCAAGTTTGGTAAAAGTGGAAAAAGACCTGATTGGGTTTATAAGTTAGGAAGTAAAACCCTACATAGGTCAGAATGAGAGAAGGACCTAGGTGTGATTATCAATAACAGACTTTCTCCTGCTGACCACATCAGTGAGAAGGTACGGAACATGTATACACTGCTTGCAAATATGAGAGTAGCGTTCACATACATAAATGAACACATGCTAAGGAAGATAATAACATCTTTCATCAGACCAACCCAGGAGTATGCGTCAGTAGTCTGGAGTCCTCATCTCAAAAAACACAGATAAGACTGAAAAAGTTCAAAGGGCCGCTACAAGATGGGTACCAAGCTTAAGGGATCTAAGCTACGAAGAAAGACTAGAAAAACTGAATCTACCTACACTGCAGGAGAGAAGAAAAAGAGGAGACATGATTATGCTGTATAAATACATATCAGGGAAGGAGAAAATAGACATAAATGATTACATAACCTATGGGGATGCATCAGCAAGAGGACACTGCAAAAAAACGCATAAAAAGAGAGGCGATAAAGATGTAAGGAAATTTAGTTTTCCAAATAGGGCAATTAGTTAATGGAATTCACTACCGAATGAAATAATGTGTGTCAAAACACTTCATAAATTTAAGGATATGTACGATAAAAATGGTTTAAGACGCGGAATAGTACGAGCTTGACTCATTCCTGTAAGGATACAATTAGGTAAGAACACACACACACACACACACACACACACACACACACACACACACACACACACACACACAACTCCTTTGAACCACCAAGAAGAGAGAGAAACTTTGTGATATATGAGGTGGTGAGAGGGGAGGAGAAGGCTGAAGGATGGCAGGATTTGCAGACACACCCAGACAGGAATATCGAAAATAGATGATCCACTGTGACAAGAGGAAATGTTGAGTGGGAGAGACACACAAGTAAGAACTTGAATTCTTTATTTTCTCTAACGTTTAGGGCTTCACAGAACCCATCTTCAGAGAGTTTGTGTTCTGTGCAGCCCGAAATACTAGAGAATACAGAGTGTTTAAGCTCTCACCTGTCTCTATCTCCCACCCAACAGTTTCGAATGTCCTGAGGGAGAATAAAATATGAGTAAATATTATGTGAGGTGTCAATATATCAGGTATATATTTATAGTGTAATAAAATATGGGATGCAGTGATTTTTATGCAGGGTAGAGGGAATTGTGCCCTCAAAGAATAAGAGAGAAAGAGAGAGAGAGAGAGAGAGAGAGAGAGAGAGAGAGAGAGAGAGAGAGAGAACCGAGACTTAGAGTGCAATAATACAGACAAAAGGAAAAAGAGGAAAGTAGGAAGATATTTAAAGAAAAAAAGAAGGAAAAGAGTAAGGGAGAGGTGAGGAGAAAGAAAGAAGTCAGTGAAATGAATTCTGTGAAAAAATGAATTAGCTGGCAAAGTGTACATGGCAGAAAAAAAGAGTAAATGGAGAATGAAAAGAATTACATACCTGTAACAAAAGAGTAGAAGGTGAAGCAGAGGAAAATGACAGTATGCACAAAAATATAAAATAAAAGGTAAATCTGGGTAAATTTGAAGGCAAATATAAAGAAGTCGAGACTGAAATGTCACTGCGGAGTATTATTACCGGCCGCCTAGCGAGGTGATAATGTAGTCGCTTGCGTCTGTGTGTGTGTGTGTGTGTGTGTGTGTGTGTGTGTGTGTGTGTGTGTGTGTGTGTGTGTGTGTGTGTGTTGTCCACGCGCACGCACGCACACTTCAGGTGCATGTGCTTGTATTCTCTTAGTGCTGGGATTTCGAATCAAGAGGTAATTTTCTAATGCATATCGTGTTATTTTATTTTTATCTACCTACCTGTGTATGTGTCTATGTATATGTATCTACTTAGGGTGTATATATATATATATATATATATATATATATATATATATATATATATATATATATATATATATATATATATATATATCCTTTTTTATGTATATATGAATATATCATATATATGTGCATGTTGCATATGTATATGTATGCACGCCTGTACACATACCCATATCTCTATACATGCGTACCTATCCTGTACATGCAGTATGTCTATGGCTACATGTGCGTGAATATATACATATATGTATAGATATATACGTATATGTATGTGTGCATATGTGCCTCTCAATCTGCATATGTATGTACATACGTGTGTATCTATGTACCACCTCACTCATATTAAAAACATGTAATGATAATTACTGTGACAACTTTGTACCATGTATGTATCATTGTATGCCATTGTTTATTATTGTGCTTGTAATGATAATTACGTCTGTACCTTCTGTGCCCTGTGATACCGATTTTGTTTTCCTCATGCACCCCTCCCTGCTTGGCCTTCAGGGACAGTGTTCCCCAGAGTGTTGGGGCTTGTACTGAATGGTAAATAAAGAACCTATAAAAAAAAAAAAAAAAGGCTCTTTATATGCATTGGCTTCCAACATAATAACATCCCTGCCTTCAGGCTTCTGAATTCCAGCATGAAATTTAACTTGGAAGGAGTAAGCAGCAAAATCATGACATTTTTTTTTTTTTTTCGATTTGGGTGAAGCTGCCATGATATGCCTCCGATTGCCAGAGGATTACTAATCTAGTTTTTAAATGATGGAGGGTGATACGCATTAGTGGATGATTCCTTTGGCTCTGATTATTATTATTATTGATGATGATGATGATGATTTTCATTCATTCATTGCCAAACGCCATGTATCCCAGACGGGGTGGCCAAGGGCTTAGAGTTAATTGTTTTACAGGGAGGGGCACTAATCCTCCACCAACCCCACTTGACACGTAGGGATGATGATGATGATGATTACTATTATTATTATTGTTATTATTATTATTATTATTATTATTATTATTATTATTATTATGACCTCCATTCCCACCCTAGGGCAGGGTAAGGAGTAGCAACATTTAGACAGCCTAAGTTTGCCCAGTACAATGGGCCACGCTTCGCTTCACTCATCATTCAAGCCCCTGGAATTCTGACTGTATCTGATACTCC
Organism: Coenobita brevimanus; assembly: GCF_032717465.1. Lineage (NCBI taxonomy): Eukaryota > Metazoa > Arthropoda > Malacostraca > Decapoda > Coenobitidae > Coenobita > Coenobita brevimanus. Next base: position 20,498,348 of record NC_137034.1, read on the forward strand.
AGAATCTTTCACCACTTTCTGTAGCTTCACATAAACGTATCCGATAGAGTCAATCTGGACGCTGTCTCGTTAAAAAGGGGTGCCAAATCCCTGATCATGCGCTTCTCCTCATAATATTTATCCAGCCAGCTCGATATCTTGTCAGTTCCCTAGCCTCACTGACTTCCAAACCTCTCTTCCTCACACACTTATACACCATATCCCTCCACCTTTTCCTTGGCCTACCTCTCCTCCTCCCTCCTTCAAATTCGTTCAGATATACCTTTTTTACCACTCCATTGTTATCCATTCTTTCCACATGGCCATACCATCTCAGAACACTCTCTTCGATTCAGGTGTCCACAGACTACCTCACTCCACATCTTTCATGAATCACATTATTTCGTATCCTATCCACTCTCTGTGCTCCACATACATTCCTCAGCAGTCCCATCTCCAATGCTCTCACTCTTGACTTTTCATTTTCATGCCACACCATAGTCTCACATACATATATTATAATTGGCACTAACACTCCTTCATGTAAGCTTCGTGCAGCTGCAACACTCAAGCCTCGTTTCGTGCAGCTGCAACACTCAAGCCTCGTTTCTTATCAAAACCTTCATATCACCAGCTACTTTCCTTCCTTGAGTCACTCTTTCCACTTCTCTTGCACCTTTTCCTCCCTTTTCTATCACTGTATCCAGGTATTTGAACTCTCTCTCACCAATTCTAGTCTCTCTCGGTTCACAGTAACCTCACACTGGGAGTCACCTTCTCTCTAAATAACCGTCACTTTACCCTTTTCTACATTCACTCTCAAGGTCCGACGCTCACAGACATCAGCAAACCTGTGCACTAGTCAACCAAGTTCTTGTCCGGTATTGGCAACTAGCATTGCATCATCAGCAAACAAGTTTGAGATATTCCATCCATCAAGATTCAATACCAACGCCAGCCCTCTCTCCATTACTCGGGTTATTATTATTATTATTATTATAATTATAATTATTATTATTATTATTATAATTATAATTATTATTATTATTATTATTATTATTAATATTATTATTGTTCTTATTATCATTATGTCTGTTGTTGTAGCTCCAGGTTCATCTGAACGGAACCCTATTTACTACAGGCCGAAGCCATCTCTCTCTTGCAGTCCACCATCCTCTTTTCAAGGAATAGAGATGGAGGTGAGAATCGTTTGTATCACCAGGCAGCTTCACCATCCAGTTATATTGGTGCCACCACACGAAGACGTCCCTCCCTAGCGCCGAGAAAGGAGATAATGAGAGAGAGAGAGAGAGAGAGAGAGAGAGAGAGAGAGAGAGAGAAAGAGAGAGGAAACAACAGAGGCAACGAAATAAACAAGAAGAGAAAAATAAGAAAGTTCAAAAATAGTGAATTTATGAAGGAAACATAAGGAAAGAGAGAAAAGAAAGAGAAAAATTAGATGAAAGAGAGTGACCAGAGAACAGGACATGTGAGAGAGGGAACACCTGAGTAAGAGACAAAAGAGGTGCACGGGACTGGAAGAAGGAGACAGAAAAAGTGCATTAACGTTATTACCGTGGCAAAAATGAGAGAGAGAGAGAGAGAGAGAGAGAGAGAGGAGACAGTAAACTTCTCTCTTAACACAGCGCATGCATAGAGTACAACACCCGTGCACATTAAATGGTCTAAGGGCCCAACATGTCACTTTCCCTTGTGACATAGGCCGTATTCTCGTCGGGTAAGGAGGCTCCCTAGCCCCTCTTCCTTAGCGATTAATTTTTCTGGTATGAACCTTTTTTTCCTTTACATTCCCTACATTCCTTCTTTGTTATGTTATTCATTCAAGCCTGAGGATGTAAAATCTTAATTTATTCTTGTTTCTGGTACTCAATATTGTTCATTTTCAAGGTGTTTTTCCGTCATCCAATCTTTAAAACCAATTTGAATAATCTATAACTTATTTGTTTTAACCTGGCAAAGATATATATATAAACAGCTGCATTGTTTGTTTGTTTGCTAGTCCTTCAGTCACGCCCAAATCAAGGGCCAGAGACCCCCAGACCCATTTATATTCTGAATCAAGGTGACCAATGGATGTTTTTAGGGGGTCAAAATTCAGATCTGGGTAATTTGAGGTCACCGGTAGTGTTTGCCTTTTTTTTCTCTGGGCACCGTTGGGTACCCCTGAAGCCCAACTTTTGGCATGAAGGCTCACATGACCTCCATTTCTGACATAAGCTATGTGATGTTCTCTTTTGACGCCATTTGAGTCATTGGTTACTTGAGGTCATCAGTTATACACACTCAAACGACAGTACCCAGGGGCCCAATTTTTGGCATGGAGACCTCCAGTTAGGACATAGGGTATGTGAGGTTGACCTCTGAGGTCATTTGAGGTCACCGGTACTAGTAAATAAGTGCGTATAAATACTGTGCATTAGTCTGCGAAAGCTGAAATAGAAAATTCCTGGACCCTTTATAGTCCCTCTTCAAAAGTATAAGAGGTACACCCAGCCAGAGGAATTCACGACTTTGTACCAACTATGACTATGTCAACTGAGCTGGGATAAGTCTTTTGACTGTTATATTATTGTCTATTTCTATGTAGGGGGATGAAAATAGTTTTGAATAGTGAGTTGCTTGAAGAGGTAGAGTGTTTTAAATATTTAGGGTCGCATGTTGCTGTGGATGGAAGAATAGATGCAGAAGTGAAGTTTAGAATGAATGAAGTAGGAAAGGTGCTGGGAGGAATGAAAAAGGTGTTTACATGTCGTTTGCTTAGAATGGATGTAAAGAGAAGGCTGTATGAGGGTGTTGTGGTACCGACTGCGTTATATGGGGCTGAAACATGGAATATGGGTGTAGCAGAGAGGAAACGTATGAATGTAATGGAGATGAGGTGTCTGAGGAGTATGTGTGGAGTGACGGTATGGATCGAGTACGGAATGATGAAGTGCGAAGGAGAACTGGAGTTGTTCGGGAGATGGCTGATAGAGTTGAGCAGAGGGTGTTGCGATGGTTTGGGCATATGGAGAGAATGGATAATGAGCAATTGGTAAAAAAGATAACTAGATCTGATGTGAGAGGTGTAAGGCTGAGAGGGAGACCACGAATAGGATGGATGGACAGTGTGAAGAGAGCTCTGGATGCGAGAGGGATGTCTGTTGAGCAAGGAAGAGTGGCTGTGCATGACAGAAATAAATGGAGAGAAATTGTGAATGAATAGATGATGACGCAGCCCTGAGGGGATATTCTCCCGTAATTGGTCTGATCAGCTAGTCAGGACAGGTGCGGGTAAGGGGATGGGTCTATTATGATGTGGCAGGGGTAAACCAGCTCTGCTGTCGGGCTCTGCTGCAGATGTCACTGATTGCACTGCACAGTTGCCCCTTGTGAGGTGTGCTGCGGTGAGGATCTGTCCCTTCTCCCCTTTGGGGCTAAGATGCGAATGAATGTGTTTGAATGGATGAGTAAATGGGGAGTGTGTCGTCCTGTCTCGGCTACTTCCTTTTCCTTGGGGGAAGTAGCCTAGGTATATAGATAGATAGATAGATGTCTACTTAACAGTTCTGGTCACACTACTGTGTTCCACCTATTCCTACTCCTACTCCTTACCCACATAGTATTGCCAGCTCAGTAGACACAAACACATAAAGAACATGGTCACCAACTTCTCAGGCTGAGTGTAGATGGTCTTTCTGTGGTAAAAAAGAAATATTGAGCTAAACAAATAAGATTAAAATGTTCACCTTTGTGGCTTGGCAATGCCGGGTACCCTTGCTAGTGTGTGTGTGTGTGTGTGTGTGTGTGTGTGTGTGAGTGTGTGTGTGTGTGTGTGTGTGTGTGTGTGTGTGTGTGTGTGTGTGTGTGTGTGTGTGTGTGTGTGTGTGTGTGTGTGTGTGTGTGTGTATCTTGTCACCTACCTTTCAGACTCCTGGTCATCCTCCTTTCGGGACTCTGGCAAAAGATTTGCCATTGCACTTGACATCTCTAAGGCTCTCGATCGAGTCTGACACCAATCTTTAATTTCCAAACTGACCTCTTACAGTTGCTATCCTTCTATCTGTACCTTCATCTCTAGTTTCCTTTCTGGTTGTTCTATAGCTGTTGTTGTCGATGACCATCGTTCTTCTCCTCGATCTATCAACAGTGGTGTTCCTCAGGGCTCTGCCCTATCACCAACTCTCTTCCTTTAATTCATCAGTGACCTTCGTAGCTGTATATCTAACCATATCCACTCATACGCTGATACTCCACCCTTCATCTTTCCATTCGGTTCCTGCAATGTCCATCTCAGTATTTACTTCAACAGACAAGGGATGAGGCTATGACAAACCTAATGTCTGACTTGGCTCGTATCTCTGACTGGGGTAAAAATAATCTGGTTGATTTTAATGCATCAAAGACTCAGTTATTACACCTATCAACCCGACAAAATCTTCCAAAGGTATGCCCACTAACGTTTAATAATATTCAGCTTAATCCTGCATCATCCTTGAATATGCTTGGGGTTTCATTTACACGGGACTTATCTTGGAAAGATCATGTTACATCTCTTGTAAAATCAGCTTACAAGAGATTAGGTGTGCTAACCCAACTCGTTCCTTGTTTACCTCTACACAATTGTTGACTATATACAGGGGTTTTATCCACCCCTGTGTGGAGTACAACTCTCATGTGTGGGGAGGCTCCTCACATACAGCTCTTCTCAATAGGGTAGAGTCAAAGGCTTCTCGTCTCACTAACTCTCCTCCTCTTACTGACTCCCTTCAACCTCTGTCTCTTCGCCGCAGTGTTGCATCTTTATCTCTTTTATATCTCTACTTCAATGGTCACTGCTCCTCTGAACTGTCTGCATGCATTCTGCCACTTCTACAACGGGTGCATAGCACCCATCTAGCAGCAAACTTTCATCCCTTTTCTGTCCAACTCTCTAATGCAAGAGTTAACCGTTACTCCCAGTCATTCATTTATGCAACAGGTCAACTCTGGAACTGTCTCCCTATATCTGTATTTCCTGCTTCCTATGATCTCCAGTCTTTCAGACGCAGTGTGTCCAGGCATCTTGAAATGATCGGCTCTTGAATTTGGCTCTCTTTTGTATTTTGTTTTCTCTTTGAAGGAACAATAATAAAGGGCCCACGGCCTTTTGTTCCTTCTTCCTCGCATAAATAAATAAATGAATAAATAAATATATATATATATATATATATATGTATATATTTACATCTATATCTATCTATATAGATAGATAATATATATATATATATATATATATATATATATATATATATATATATATATATATATATATATATATATATATATATATGTATATATTTACATCTATATCTATCTATATAGATAGATAATACACGAGGTGCTACCCAAAAGTTCTAGTAATTTGAGCAGAGGGAGCCAACCGTTTGCAGTTTTGCCTTTTGCAGCTAGGAGTCAGCAGCACCCCTTGTTCGTCAGTTTGTCCCCGGCCGTGTCTGTAAGCAGACGTGTTGTTGAGCTATGCTTACTACTGTAACGTGGTGTGTAGATGGTTTGGCTGTTTTGTAATGGTGCAGCAATATCAAGTCAATGTTGACTATTTTCTTCAATATCCAATGGATTGCTCACAAGGAATTCGTCCCACCCACTCAATCTGTCAGCGGAAAGTTTTACTGTGAAGTTTTGCTGCATCTGAGGGAGAACTTCTGCCGCAAATGTCCAGAACAGTGGAAGAACAAGGACTGGGTCCTGCATCATGACAATGCTCCCGCCCACACATCAATTGTTGTCCGGCAGTTTCTGGCTTCCAGTAACACGGTAGTCATTCCCCATCCACCGTATTCGCTTGCCCTTGCCCTCTGCAACTTTTTCCAGTTTCGAATGCTGAAATTACGACTGAAAGGGCGTCGATTTGACTCGATTGAGGAGATCCAAACAGAATCTCAGGAGGTGCTCAACATTATCATGCCTGATGCCTTCCAGGGACGCACGGACTAGAGTAAAAAATGCTGGGACCACTGTATACATGCCCAAGAGGACTACTTCGAAGGCGGCAGTGAGACCTAAGAGGTAAAGTAACATGTTTTTCCTACAATATTCAATTTACTGGAACTTTTGGGTAGCACCTCCTATATATATATATATATATATATATATATATATATATATGTATGGAGCCTCTGTGGTACAGTGGTAAAGTGTGTGTTTCGTACACGGGTGAACCAGGGTTCGCGCCCCGCCAGGGTAATGAACTTTGGGAGTGTTTACCCGGCCACATACCGCTTTGGCGGACACAAGGGGTGCTGTGGTTGAACCAGTATCGCTTACTATAAAGTATGCTTGCACCAAGTTGCCATGTGCGGGCCGATTACACTCGGTTCACAGACTACACACACATCCAAAGCCACTCCAACACTACAATTACACTAACAAGCTCTTCTCACTCTACATACAATCTCTACCAGACAGCCTAAGCCACTTGGTAGAGATACATTGGCTGTATCGTCCCGACTTCGGTCGAGATAGGCCGGTCCTGCAGTGGATACTCAAACGCCTGATGATGATGATGACATATATATATATATATATATATATATATATATATATATATATATATATATATATATATATATATATATATATATATATATATATATATATCGCCTCCACGTCATCCTGTCCCCTGCCATTTCACTGCCCTGCTCTGAATTCACACCCCGCTCTCTCATATTCCTCTCCACTCCATCCCTCCGTCTCATCCTTGGCCTTCCCCTCCCTTTCCTCCCCTCAACCTCACTCACATACACTCTCCCCGTCAGTCTCTTACTCTCTATGCTCTCCACATGGCCAAACCACCTCAATATGTTTCTCCTAACTCTTCCTATCACATCCACATCCACACCACAACACTCTTTCACATCCTCATTTGTCAGTCTGTCTCTCCATGTGACTCTACATGCTCCTCTCAAATAACTCATTTCCACTGCTCTCATTCTTGACTTGTGCCCTCGAACAACGTCCAACCTTCACGTCCATACATTAGAGTTGGTATCACAATACTTTCATGTAATAACTTTTTCACTTCCGTGTTCACTTCCCTGTTTCCCATCACTGCCTTCAAGGAACCAGCATCCTTTCTTTCTTGTTGTACCCTTCCAAGTACTTCACCCTCCAATCTTCCATCCTTACTCATCACACTACCCAAGTACTTAAACGTACTTACATTTTCCATTTCCACATCATCCATCCTCACTGTATATTCACTGACTTCACCTCTCTCGAAGACAATAACTTTGCTCTTCCCTACATTCACCTTTAGATTCCATTTCTTACACACTCTCTCAAACTCATCCACCAAGCCTTGCAGCTCCCCTTCGTCTTCACTTAACAACACAGTATCATCTGCAAACAACAATACAGGGAGTTTCCAAACAATGCTCTCTCTCATTAGGGCCACTCCAACATCCACTGCCCTACCTTGTATCTCTTTTATAACCCCATCCGTATACAGATTGAACAGCCATGGAGACATGACACATCCCTCTTTCAACCCAATCTTCAAACAGAAAAACTCACTCAGTTATATCCACACGTACTGCGCCTTAACACCATCATACATACGGTACTCTTCTCAACATTCAGCACCTTCCCATCTACTCCACATACGCTTAATACTTTCTACAATCCTTGTCTATTCACCCTGTCATATGCTTTCTCCAAATCCATGAAGGCCACATTCAGCTTCTTTCCCATCTCTAGAAACTTTTCCACTAAAGATCTAAGAATGAATATCTGATCTACACAATTTCTTCCCTTCCCCAAACCTCCCTGTTCTTCTCCAACTAATTTCTCCGTTATTTCCCTAACTTTGTCAATAAGTATCCTACCGAATACTTTTCCTATTACACTAAGAAGACAAGTGCCCCAATGATTACCACACGCTTCTTTTTCTCCTTTCCCTTTGTACAAGGGAATATTTATACCTGACTTCCAATTCTCCGGGACTCTATCTTCCTCCCAGGCCAATTTGCTCATCTTCCACATCCATTCTACTACAATCTCTCCCCCATACTTCAGCATTTGACCACACTTCATTAATTCCTGGGGCTTTCCCCATTTTGACTTTCTTCATTGCTTCTACAACTTCCATCCTACTGATTTCTTCCTGTCTTCTCACCTCCCTTCTTCTCCCAGCCATTCCCCAGCCACTTATACTTGCATTACTTTCATTCTCTATGTTCAACAGTTCATTAAAGTGTTCTCACTATGTGCTTACTTTTTCTCCCTTCTCAACTAGTAATCTTCCATTTTTTATTTTTCACTCCCATACTAACTTCACTGCCACCCTGTCTGACTCTCTTTACCTCTTTCCAGAACATTATCTTGCATTTTCTCCACTTTACACTCAAATTCCTTCCAAATTCTGCATCCACTCTCTTCTTACTCTCAAACTCCTGGATACATATACCTACTCCTGGATATATATACCCCATCCATACTCCCATTCTTTCACACTCTCTCCTCCCCATTTAGTTTCAGTTAATCCACATTCATGCACTTTCGCACCCTCAAGCACCTGGACAATCTCTCTCTCTCTTTCACCTCATCATTTGCACCCCATACATTCCATGTCGCCATCCGTATCATGTCCTTTGTTCGGTCCTTAGTCATCTTTTGGTCAGTCCTGGTCCGAGGCTTCTTGTTCGTATTTTTAGTTAGTTGTTTTCCGGGGAGGGGCACTAATGCTCCGCCAACCCACTTGCTGTAACGTAGGGAACACACACACACACACACACACACACACACACACACACACACACACATATATATATATATATATATATATACCTAGGCTGCTTCTCCCATGGAAAGGGAGGTAGCCGAGACAGGACGACACCCTCCCCATTTACTCATCCATTCAAACACAGTCATTCGCATTTTAGCCCCAAAAGGGAGAAGGGACAGATCCTCACCGCACCACACCTCACAAGGGTCAAATGCAGAGTGCAATCAGTGACATCCACAGCAGGGCCCTACAGCAGAGCTGGTTTACCCCTGCCACATCATAATAGACCCATCCCCTTACTCGCACCTGACCTGACTAGCTAATCAGACCAAATGCAGGAGAATATCCCCTCAGGGCTGCATCATCATTTATTCATTCACAATTTCTCTCCATTTATTTCTGTCACGCACAGCCATTCTTCCTTGCTCAACAGACAACCCTCTCGCATCCAGCGCTCTCTTCACACTGTCCACCCATCCTATTCGTGGTCTTCCTCTCAGCCTTACACCTCTCACATCAGATCTAGTTATCTTTTTCACCAATTGCTCATTATCCATTCTCTCCATATGCCCAAACCATCGCAACATCCTCTACTCAACTCTACCAGCCATCTCCCGAACAACTCCAGTTCTCCTTCGCACTTCATCATTTCGCACTCGATCCATACGCGTCACTCCACACATACTCCTCAGACACCTTATCTCCATTACATTCAAACTTTTCCTCTCTGCTACACCTATATTCCAAGTTTCAGCCCCATATAACGCAGTCGGTACCACAACACCCTCATACAGCCTTCTCTTTACATCCATTCTAAGCGAACGACATCTAAACACTTTTTTCATTCCTCCCAGCACCTTTCCTACTTCATTTATTCTAAACTTCACTTCTGCATCTATTCTTCCATCCATAGCAACATGCGACCCTAAATATTTAAAACACTCCACCTCCTCAAGCAACTCAGCATTCAAGACTATATTCATCCCCCTACCATCTACCAACCTCATACACTTCATCACTTTACTCTTATTCTCATTTACTTTCAATTTCCTCCTTTCACACACCCTTCCAAACTCCTCTACCAACTGTCTCAATCTCTCCTATGAATCAGCCACCAGTGCAATATCATCTGCAAACAGCAGCTGCTTAAGATTCCACTCTCCACCATCGACATTCACCAGACTCAGACCTCCACCTAAAACACTTGCATTCACCTCTCTTACAACACCATCCATATAAATATTAAACAACCAAGGCGACATCACACATCCCTGTCGCAGCCCCACTCTCACTGGAAACCAGTCACTCACAGCATTTCCCACTCTTACACATGCTCTACTATTTAGATAAAAACTTTTCACCCCTTTTAGTAACCTACCATCAAGTCCATACAATCTTAAAACAGTCCACAAAGCCTCCCTATCAGTTCTGTCATACGCTTTCTCTAAATCCATGAATGCCCAAAACACATCCTTGCCTTTCGCTAAATACTTTTCACACACTTGTCTCACAGCAAACACCTGATCCACGCATCCCCTCCCTCTCCTAAAGCCACACTGCTCATCACCAATTACTCCCTCTGTACCCTCTCTCTCATAATTAACACTCTACCATACACCTTACCTACAACACTCAACAGACTTATACCCCTAAAGCTAGTACATTCATACTTATCACCCTTGCCTTTATACAACGGGACCACACAAGCACTAGCCCAGTCAATTGGCACCATACCTTTCACAAAACACACATTCAACAATCTTACTAACCAGTCAACAATAGTCACTCCACCACCCTTCAGGCATTCAACAGCACACCCATCCATACCTGCAGCTTTCCCTGTTTTCATCTCCTTTACTGCCTTCTGCACTTCCTCCTTCGTGATCAAAGAATCATTCAACTCTCCCAACACATTTATTCCTTGCACCCTTCCATTTGCCACAATCTCAGCCACCCTTTCCTCCTCTACATTTAAGAATCTTTCAAAATACTCTGCCCATCTCTTCCTTACTGCATCAATCCCAATTAATATCCTTCCATCCTCTGTTTTTATTCGTTCTTCCTTCCCTGACTCTTCCTTTCGCTCCCTTTTCACCTCCTTCCAAAACATTTTCTTATTCTGTTGGAAATTCTCAGTCAGCCGCCTACCCCACCTCTCATCTGCTGCCACTTTAGCATCACGCACAGCTCTTCTCGCCCTATTCCTCCTTTCCTTATACCTCTCATATGACACCTCATCCTTCCTCTGCAGCCACACTTCATATGCACGTTTCTTCTCTGCCACAGCCATACTTACTTCCTCGCACCACCATCCACTTCCTTTTCTTACACCACCACCCACATGTCTCACACCACACACCTCTTCTGCATGCCCCACCACAGCATTCTTAAACAACTGCCATTCCTCCTCCACACTGCCATTTTCCTGATCTTTCACTGCGTTCCACTCATCTTTCAGTTTCTCCTGATACTCTTTCATTTTCTCTCTTTTATCCAACTCACTTACTTTCAAAACCTCCCTGCCACACCTAACCCTCCTAGCTCTCACCCATCTCATACCTACTCTTAACTTTCCCTCCACCAGGTAGTGGTCAGACATACCTTCACCCTCCCCTCTCAGAACTCTCACATCCAACAATCTTCCTATTACATTCCTAGACACAACCACATAGTCCATCAAAGCTCTATCAACAATCCTTTCACCCTCCTGTCTTACCCATGTATACTTATAAATATCTTTCTTCTCAAACAGCCTATTTCCAATCACCATCTCTCGCTCAACACACATCCCTATCATTCGTTCCCCATTTTCATTTCTTCCAGGCACACCATGCATACCAACTACACCTTCAACCGCTACATTTCCCACTCTAGCATTCAGATCTCCCATCATGACCACATTCACATTTGCTCCAAAACTCTGCAGACACTCATCAACATCATTCCAGAAAGACTCCCTCTCCTTCATCCCTTTCACTACCAGGCCCATATGCACTCACAAACACCCACAACTCCCGTTCAAATTTCGCTTTCACCCACATCAGTCTCGATGACACCTCCTTCCATTCAGTCACATACTGTTGTACTTTCGGACTCACTAACAAGGCCACATCTTCTCTTGCCCTTCCTCTATCAACACCAGACAATCTTCCAGTCACACTTCCAAACATAGACTCACCCTTCCCTTTCATCTTCGTTTCACTCAAAGCTAACACATCCAACTTTCTTCTCACAAACATTCTCCCAATCTCCTCCCTTTTAGCCTCAGTCGTACTACATCCACGCACATTCATAGACCCAATCTTCAGGGTACGGGGATAACTCAATCCCCCATCCCTTTCTCTGGCCTGCCTCTTTTTAGGAACTAAAAAACAGAGGAGGGGGTCCCTAGTCCCCTCATTCCGCCACTTTTAGTCGCCTTTTACGACACGCAGGGAATACGGTGTCAGTATTCTTCCTAACACAACCTGGCCCCAGAGTAGTAGTACCACCCCATAGTGCGGCCAGATTGTGTCCCTCCCGCCACAGGAGGGGACACACACACACACACACACACATATATATATATATATATATATATATATATATATATATATGTATATATATATATATATATATATATATATATATATATATTGTTACATAGCCTATAATTTCATCATCCTTTGTGTAATTTTAACGCACAGTTGCTGCATGTTTGATCACGAGCGTGTTCTGCCTCAGTCCCCCCCTTCTACCGTTATAGTAGAGTAAGTCGTTCTCTCTGTTATACTTTGCGGGATTTTCAGCTCTCTGTCCCCATGGCTTCATTTGCGCGTCCTTCTTACAAGTTGTATCAGGCTCTGCTGGCCCCTATATAATGAGCTCAATCTCTGCATCATTGCCACTTAGATCTGCTCCTCATTTTGTTCACATCTCTGTCCTCCCCTGTACAGATATTATTATTGTGAGTGCTCAAGAAATCTCCAAACATCTAGCAGCTGTGTGTAATTTGAGTATAACCGTTGTTGCATTTTGTTCTTGTACTGTATAGCATAAGTTTAATTTGTAGGCCTAGTGAAGTTTGTAATTTATGTAGGGTTCTTTGTCAGTCATTTTTGATAATAGTTTGTATCTGTAATAATTTATCTGGCATTCACTGAGTATTATCTGGTATCTCATTTTATCAGGGCTGACTTAGCTAAATTTACTCTTGCTAATTTCGTGTTAATAGAGGCTATTGCAGTTAACCATACATTTAACCTGTTTATTTGCCATTACATTATCCTTATGAGTCCTGAATGTTTCGTTGTTAGTTTGAGCATTAAACTTTAACTTGTAATTTTACCTAACTCTTTTGTTTTGAACCTGGAACTTTACGGGACAGTAGTGACTTATAGCATTCCCACTTAAAGTGTACATTATCTTTCTCTGTTCCGTAACATAAATTTGGCGACCTCTCATCAGGATATTCAGGATATTATCATAAGGATATTGTTTGATATTTTGTGACTGTGATATATTCATGATGGCTACTATTTCTACACTTGATGAAGCCAAAGATTTTTTGTCAAATGTGCAAACAGTGTGTGATATAGAAAACAGAACAAAGAATGAACTGAAGCTTGTTGCTCAACAATTGGGAATTGCAGTTCACTCTCATCATTCTAAAGATCAAATTGTTGGCATGATTAATAAGAGCTTGTTTAATGTAACTCCTCCAAATGAGCAAACGCAGATTGAATTAGCTAAGTTACAGCTAGCCCTGCAGGAGGCTTGTGCTAAGGAGGCGGAGTCTCGTGTTAAGGAGGCTGAATTTCAAGCACGTGCTAAGGAGGCTGAGTCTCAGGCTAAGGAGGCGGAATCTCAGGTTCGGATTCAGGAGGCACAGATACAGGCTCAGGCACAAGTTGAACTTGCCAGGATTCAGGCAGACCATGAGTATCGCATGAAACAAGGTGGAACTGGATCATCTAGCTCTGATGATTTTGATGTGGCTAAAAATGTTAAACTTGTCCCTCCTTTTAATGAATCTGATTTAACAAAGTATTTTCAGTTGTTTGAGAGGGTAGCTACAGGTTTTAATTGGCCAAAAAAGTATTGGCCAGTACTCCTTCAAACTGCTCTCACCGGTAAAGCTCAAGTAACTTATGCATCTTTGCCTCAGGATCAGTCTGATAATTATGATGTAGTTAAGAGCTTGATTCTTAAGGCCTATGAGCTTGTTCCTGAAGCCTATAGAGTAAAATTTAGGACAACTTACAAGCAAGATAAGCAATCCCATGTTGAGTATGCAAAAATCAAAGAAGATTTGTTAGAGCAGTGGTTAAATTCTAAGAATGTGGATTCTGATTTTGACAAATTTAAGCAGATGATTTTGCTGGAGGACTTCAAAAGGTGTATTAGTAAAGATGTAAGCCTATATCTTGATGAGAAAAGAATAGATAATTTGTCTGATGACGCAGTTTTAGCTGATGAGTATGTTCTCACTCACAAGAGATATTCTAGAGAAAAAGGGAAAGCTGAGAGTAAGTACGTTGCCTCTACTCAGAGTACAGGTAACAGGAAAGAGAATAAGGATGATGTTTCTCAGGAAGTAAATACCAGCTTCACCTCTAGATTTCAGAAAAGTAAATGTACTTATTGTAGTAAGCTTGGTCATACTACGGAGAGATGTTTCAGGAGACAGCGTGATGTGAACAAAAAGGAGTCTTTAAATATTCAGTCAATTGGTCTAGTGTCCACTCTTTAGAGTTCCCAGAATTCTTTAACTGAGTTAATTGAATCTGCTTTGAGGGGTAACTTAAATTCTCATGATGGAGCTCCTCTTTTGAGCAGTAACGTGGGTGACACTCTCAAGAGTTCATGTGCTAATTTCCTGTCTGATGGTTTTGTCAGTCCTCTGGACAGTAATGACAGGAAATCAGTTAAAATATATCGTGACACAGGTGCTTGCCAATCCCTTATGCTGACCAGTGTTCTAGGCTCTAATGTTAATTCCTCTGATGAAACTGTAATCTTACAAGGTGTAGGGAATAATTACTTCTCTGTCCCTCTGTGCAGAGTGAATTTAGAGTCTGGTTTTGTTAATGGTTCCGTTATGGTTGGGTTGGTTGAGACACTCCCAATGTCAGGTGTAACTTTCTTACTTGGAAATGATATTGGTGGAAGTCAAGTGTGTCCAGCTCCTCAGTTGTCTAGTGAGCCAGTGGCTGCGGCCCAGGATTGTGATGTCCCTGATGTGTTCCCTGCATGTGCTGTCACTAGGGCTAAGTCTAAAGTTACTGGTGATTTAGAGGATAATGATGATGATGATGTTATCCTAGCTGACACTTTTCTTGCTAATTTGGACCACTCACCAGATGAGGCAGTACCCCGTAGTGTTGATAATTTGTCTCGTCAAGAGTTGGTTGAGTTGCAGGTTGCTGACCCTGAGTTGAAAGGTCTAGCTAACTCTGCTTACAGTGAAGAAGAGTCAGCCGGTGCTTCTACTTGTTATTATGTAAAGTCAGGAGTACTTATGAGGAAGTGGAGACCCCCAACAGCATCAGCCGACTGTGAATGGGAGGTTGTACATCAAGTTGTCATCCCTCGTGTTTGTAGGCAGGATATCATTAGAGTGGCTCATGATTCCAGTTTGGCAGGACACCTTGGAGTGAGGAAGACTGTGGCACGCATTTTGAAACACTTCTACTGGCCAGGTATCTTCAAGGATGTTTCCTGGTATTGTAAGTCTTGTCACACCTGTCAAGTTGTGGGAAGTGTAATCAGACCGAAAAGGTTGCACCTCTAGTTCCCATTCCTCCTTTTGAGGCGCCTTTCACCCGTGTGTTGGTGGATATTGTGGGCCCTCTTCCTAAGACTTCTTCAGGATTTTCTTATGTGTTGACCATGATTGATATGGCTACTCGTTATCCTGAAGCCATTCCACTTAGAAACTTCTCAGCAAAGAACGTGGTTAAGGAAATGCTAGGGTTCTTCACAAAGTTTGGTCTGCCCAAGGAGGTACAGTCAGACCGGGGAAGTAATTTCATGTCAAACGTTTTCAAGCAGTCTCTGAAAGAGTTGGGCATCACCCAGATCACGTCTTCAGCTTACCATCCCCAGACCCAAGGAGCGTTGGAGAGATATCATCAAACACTCAAATCGATGCTCAAGAAATACTGTTTGGAACATCAGAAAGACTGGGATAAAGGTCTTCCATTCGTTGTGTTTGCTGCAAGAGAATCTCCAAATGAATCACTGGGCTTCTCACCTTTTGAACTACTGTTTGGCCATGAAGTAAGAGGACCCCTTAAGTTACTCAAGGAATGCTGGCTGTCGGAGGAAGATGACGTCAACCTGCTGGAGTATGTGATGAAGTTCAAAGAACGGCTGTCCACTGCTTTACAGCTGGCGAGAGAGAATTTAGGAGCTGCTCAGGAGAAGATGAAGACTTGGTATGATAAGAAGTCCAGGTTACGCCACTTTCAGCCAGGAGATCAGGTTTTGATTCTGCTACCAGTTCATGGGCAACCTCTTCAAGCCAAGTTTAGTGGCCCTTATTTCGTGGAGAAGAAACTCAGTGATGTCAGCTATGTCATCGCCACACCAGATCGTAGAAAGAGCAAGCAACTATGTCACATCAACATGCTAAAGTTATATCACAAGCGGGATGAAAATAATCCAGTCTGCACTGTAGCTGTTCCACCCGAGTCTGCAAGTGAAGCTCTCCCATGCAGTATGAGCCTGAGTGATAGTTTGGGGAAGAATCCTGATATCATGAATGATCTCCAGACTAAGCTTTCTCATCTACCTCCCAAGGAAAGGCAGGAGTTTTCGGCATTACTGCAGGAGTACCCGCAAGTGTTCCGTGCCACTCCAGGAAGAACTACTGTGTTGATGCATGATGTCGAGGTTGGAGACGCAAAGCCAATTAAACTGCCTCCTTACCGTGTGAACCCAGTGAAAGTTCCTCTCATCCAGAAGGAGCTTGGCTACCTGTTGGACCACAAGATGATTGAGCCCTGTCCAGAGCGAGTGGAGTTCTCCTGTCACTCTGGTCCCTAAGCCAGGTGGGTCACAGCGGCTTTGCATCGACTACAGACGTGTTAATCAGATAACTAAAACAGACACTTACCCTCTCCCTCGTGTAGAAGATTGCATAGACAAGATCGGAAAGGCTAGGTACATAAGTAAGTTTGATTTGTTAAAGGGATACTGGCAAGTACCTATGACTGAACGTGCTAGGGAGATCTCATGTTTTGTAACACTAGGAAAGGCTTTTTGCATGTTCTGTAATGCCGTATGGTATGAAGAATGCACCAGCCACATTTCAGAAGCTCATGAATGTTGTAACAGAGGGTTTGGCAGGGTGTGTTGTTTATATTGATGATGTATTAATCTTCAGTGACAACTGGAAAGATCACCTATGCCATGTCAGTAAATTTCTTGAGCGTTTGGTTCATGCTAATCTTGTAGCTAATTTATCAAAGTGTGAGTTTGGTCAAGCTAAAGTTCAGTACCTTGGGTATGTAATTGGTGATGGACATGTTGCACCACCAGGAGCTAAGGTTCAGGTTATAAGTGATCTTCCCAGACCTAAAAGTAGGAAAGAGCTACAAAGATTTTTGGGAATGGTAGGTTATTACAGGAGATTTGTTCTTAACTTTTCTATTCTTGTATCACCACTTACAGACCTACTGAAAAAGGGAGTTAAATTTGTCTGGACCGATAACTGTGAATCCTCTTTCAACAAATTTAAAGCTATTCTATTAAGTCAGCCAGTGCTCGCTACTCCAAATTTTGCTAAGCCTTTTAAGATGGCTGTTGATGCAAGTGATACAGGAGCTGGGGCTGTTTTGCTGCAAGAGGATGATCAGGGTATTGAACACCCTGTATCTTATTACAGTAAGAAGTTCACTCCACCTCAAAAGAACTACTCAACTATTGAGAAAGAGCTTTTGGCCTTGATTTTGGGTTTACAGCATTTTTCATTTTATTTGTGTTCTGGTTTTGACCCCATAGTCATTTATACCGATCATAACCCACTGAAATTCCTTAGTAAGTTTAAAGATAAAAATCAGAGATTGACAAGATGGAGTCTACTTCTTCAGGAGTATTCATTAGACATACAACATGTCAAGGGGAAAGAAAATGTTATTGCAGATTGCTTATCTAGACTTTAGACAGATTGTTTTAGAGTAATAAGAAATTTCCTTTGTAAATTACTTTTTCTTTGTGGGGAGGTGTTACATAGCCTATGATTTCATCATCCTTTGTGTAATTTTAACGCACAGTTGCTGCATGTTTGATCACGAGCGTGTTCTGCCTCAGTCCCCCCCTTCTACCGTTATAGTAGAGTAAGTCGTTCTCTCTGTTATACTTTGCTGCGGGATTTTCAGCTCTCTGTCCCCATGGCTTCATTTGCGCGTCCTTCTTACAAGTTGTATCAGGCTCTGCTGGCCCCTATATAATGAGCTCAATCTCTGCATCATTGCCACTTAGATCTGCTCCTCATTTTGTTCACATCTCTGTCCTCCCCTGTACAGATATTATTATTGTGAGTGCTCAAGAAATCTCCAAACATCTAGCAGCTGTGTGTAATTTGAGTATAACCGTTGTTGCACTTTGTTCTTGTACTGTATAGCATAAGTTTAATTTGTAGGCCTAGTGAAGTTTGTAATTTATGTAGGGTTCTTTGTCAGTCATTTTTGATAATAGTTTGTATCTGTAATAATTTATCTGGCATTCACTGAGTATTATCTGGTATCTCATTTTATCAGGGCTGACTTAGATAAATTTACTCTTGCTAATTTCGTGTTAATAGAGGCTATTGCAGTTAACCATACATTTAACCTGTTTATTTGCCATTACATTATCCTTATGAGTCCTGAATGTTTCGTTGTTAGTTTGAGCATTAAACTTTAACTTGTAATTTTTCCTAACTCTTTTGTTTTGAACCTGGAACTCTACGGGACAGTAGTGACTCTTAGCATTCTCACTTAAAGTGTACATTATCTTTCTCTGTTCCCTAACAATATATATATATATATATATATATATATATATATATATATATATATGCTTAATTTCCCATACACTACATGTCTACGTTACAATTAAGAACGTATAAGTAACTTTTCTGAGACGTATCTGAGGTAAACGTCTGATATTAGTCTGTGTTACAATAGGGATGTTATAGATACTGAAGGGGGGGGAGTCATTATATAAGGTTACGTGTTTGTGATGCCTGTGTGCTTACATCAACCTTGCATGATCACTGAACTGACCATTTTTCATCATGTCTTGAACCATCACTTTAAAACTTGTTGCTACTTCGTGTGTTCCCCTGTCATAAAAACACATTCATTTAAAATCAAAGCAAATTATGTTACGACACTAAACGGCTACTAAGCCTCTCCCCAGCACTCCGCTACCCGCACTCCCATCCCTCCCAACACACAGCTACTCCCACTACCCCCTCATCCCTCAAGTCCCACCCCTCCCACCACACAGCTACCCCCACTACCCCCCAGTCCCTCACCTACCCCGCACGTCCCACCCTTCCTTTGCCCCCAACACTGTTACCAGGTCATATTATTTGCCGCTTCTGCTCCCTTCTTCGCGGTGTCCCGCGCGGAAATTTCTCCAACTGTACTTTGTGTCTACTGAGCTGGTAACACTGTGTGGGGAAGGAGTAGGAGTAGGTGGAACATAGTAGTGTGACGAGAACTGTTAAGTAGATACATCTACTATATATATATATATATAGATAGATAGCTAGATAGATAGATAGATAGATACCTAGATACCTATATATATATATATATATATATATATATATATATATATATATATATATATATATATATATATATATATATATATATATAATATTTTAGCTCTGATGATTGTCAGGCGTAATCAGATTTTTTTTTTTTCTTATTAAGATGGGATGACGAAGAAAAGACAAATTTAGTATAAACTAGAAGCCATCCCGCGATGGGATCTCACCACCCGCGTAGCAGGAAAGTTTTTCCTCGTCATATAATTTTGCATTTCCATTACTGCTTTGACGAAAATTCAGGATATGAAACACACACACACAATGCCAGCCAACCAACCTCACAGCTGAAAACTTTACCACTCTGGTTGCTTCGCAACACGGGTGGTAAAAATTCCATACACCAGAGTGCAGGTGCGTTGGGTTGACTACTGTAAGAACCAAAGAGTCGCGTACTTAAATCATAACCAAGGTTCATCGAAATAAAAATCAAGACTCAGTATTCATTGTGAGAATTAGCCAGTTTCCTTATGTAAGAAAATGTTAAATGAGTACAAGAGATTTTATTTTACTGTATTTTATTTATTCTTATATTGATTGATTTATTGTTACTGTTACTTCCAGGCAGTTTTGTTGATGCACAGTCGACATCAAAAATTTTGTCGCCTCTTCTGCTTTTCTTTCTTTATGGACTCTAAAAATTAGTAGTAGTGAGTCCGCAGCAACTGACACTGATGAATTTATTTGGCCGGAGATTAATGTCATCAGTACCAGTTTCTGCAGATTTACCACTCTGATTTCGTGATTTCATGGAGAGAGAAGCAGAAGCGACAGGACTTTCTCTCTCTCTCTCTCTCTCTCTCTCTCTCTCTCTCTCTCATGAAGGTAGGCAAACATTTTTCTTAAACCTGTGTCTCCAATTTGTCTTAAATTTTCTTCCTTGTGTGGTGTCCTTCCTCACACACTGGCCTTTAACTTTCCTCCTTAACTTCACTAGGTTTCATCGTCCAGCATCTTATCTCTAACTTTTGTCTCGAGATCTTCATTTCCTTGAAGCGTTCTCTTGGGTGTATTTCCCTGTCGTTCTCTCTCCCTCTTAACCCCTCGGCCTCTCTACTTTTTCATCTTGCAGGAATGAATATGATAACTCTGTCGTTGCAATGGACGTGTTATAATACTTCAAGCTAACATAATGACAATCATTATCATCACAATCATCATCATTCCAACGACCACTTTGAAGTCACCGGCTGAGTGCGAGGGACTGATGTCGACAAATGCCAGTTTTGAGTTTGAGCCATGAAGTATCCTCTCATGTCCTGTACTTTCAGTGCTACAAGAGGCAGTCTCTATCCCCACTGGTAGAAGGAACAGTACGCATATTATAGGACTAAGTCATTTCAAGTCAAGGGAATTCAAAATCTTCTTTCGCTTCTCCTGAAAAATTAGGATATTGGACAAAGGGCCTTCTATCGGTTTAAGTCGCTGCCGAGAATTGTTAATTAGATAGAGAAGGTTGTTTGGTTGTATCATCGATGGGAGTGGCACCAGGAGAGAGAGTAATAATGAGGCATTGTAGATGTCAGTGTAGGCCTTCTCTGTCACACCTTCCTCCCTTGTATCGTAAGTGGAGGTGATGTACAGGCTGACTGGGATTGATTGAGTTTATTGAGAAACAGTTACTTGAATGAGAAAGTTGGACAGCGTGACGTGACCCACGTATTTTCAGTGGCAGTTTGCGCTTGCTGCCGTCCTCCTACTGTACTCTTTCTAAGCTCCCTGCTTCATTCTCTGCTGTCTCCTTCTCTTTCCTTCTGACTCCTACCTCTGCTTTCCTGACTATTATATTGCTGCTGAAACTTCCGGCGAACTAGCATGTGGGCGTAATGTGTGCTTATGTACATGTGTGTGTGTCTGCCACGCTTCTGGTACCTGATCAGAGGTGTTTGGCATATATGAGATTCTTTGTTGTCTGGGCTGGGGAAGTGTTCTTTATCTCTTCCCGAAGAACTTACTGTAGACATAACTATCTGCCCATTACATATTGTGCTAATGTTACATATTTACAACTGTTCCATATAAATGCGTATAATTATTTTAATGGCTCTATATTACGCCGAACTTTCGAAACCACGACATTACAATCAACTCGTCAGATGATTAAGTTATACAGTATATAGAGATATGCTATCTACCTATTTGTCAAACAAGTCATGTTAAAGTCACATGGTATTTATCATTTTACTGACAGGAGTCCACGTTACACTCCATTGGTGATGGAGTGGCAGCTGTAAAACTGCAATACATCCACACTCTCTCTCCCTATCGTAGACGGCAACGTTATTAACATTGATGGCAACGAGCTATCCATCGCCTCTCGATTTTATCAATAGCTGCCCACGTTAATCTCCACTTCCTGAGCTACTGTTATTTACAATAACAGCACTATCAACACTGGTGGCTGCTGGGATCTACGATACGCCTACGATACACCTACAATCTCTACCTAATTAACACCTCAGCTACGTCGATCGACATTTTTTGCACTCAGCCGGAGATTTATTACTCTTATTACTAACAACACGTCGGTAGGATGCAGGAACAGGGAAGGCGAAGGAAATGAGATCTGTTAATAATGGGTTCTGTAAAATGAGCGATACATCTGAGTCATGGCTTAGAATTTCTCAACCTGACCCGAATAACGCACTTCATTACTGGTCCGGTTGCTCTCCTAACACATAGGGAAGTAAGAATAAAATCCGATCCGAAATTGTTAAATAAGAAAAGTAAGGTTAAAACAGTGTGAAATAAGGTTAATATACTTACACAGTATATACATGTTTGTACACACACACACACACACACACACACACACACACACACACACACACACACACACACACACACACACACACACATGGTGCAGTGGTAACGCTCTCGCTTGCCAACTGGTGGACGAGAGTTCGTGCCTCGCTCAGGTTGCGAAAATGTTTCACTGACGAAGTGGGTGGTTACTGTCCCCCTTGAGCAAGGGGACGGGTGTGTGCGTGTGTGAAGGTCACAGCCTTGCCCTTAGATCGGACTATATGAGCTCTCAGCTCCCTTCCGGGAGGGTAAAAGCTGACGATCACGACCATCAAGTGATCCTGACCGACCCGGTGAATTACAAATAGATAAACAAAGATAGGTAGACTGATAGGTAGGTACGTAGGTAGGTAGTTACGTCAGTAGGTAAATAGGAAAAAAGGCTGCACACAAAAAGCAGAAAGAAATAAACATAAGAGAAATTTCAAACACAAGTTATGAAATATAACAAGTTAGACCAACATACGAATCTGGACCTGAAGCGGTGGCGTCTTCGTCGTGGGTCTACCCCCCAGAGGCTGTCGAAGAGAAGAGGAGGACAGCATGGGGGCCAAACCACCGCAAACCTCCCCGGCCCCTCACGGGGCTCGAGTACCTGGGAGTGGCTTCGGTCGCCCGGGCAAGTACCAAATCTCCCTACACAACACACACAACACCGTTTTATCTACACTGAGAAATGACTCCCCGGCTGTCATTTCTCGACGGCTTTTTCTAACCGGGGACATTGAGAGCAATCCAGGACCCACAACCAATACATATGTCCAGTATGCTCAAAACCTATCACGTCGAGCCGACACACAAAGGGTTCAATTCAGTGCAATTCCTGCAAGAACTGGACCCATTACACCTGCACAACACTTGCATCCAGAAAACATTACACAAACACCTGGACCTGCTCCTTATGCTCCTTCCCCCCACCCATCAACCCCCCTTCCAATCCTACTCCTACTTCCTTCACACCTCCACAGCCAAACCCACCGACCCTTCCCACACCATGCAGTCCCCCAACTCCTCCCATTCCAACCCATCCTAATCCACCTCAACCCTTACCTTCATCACAACCTCCTCCTACCCCCTCCCCTCCACCCACACCACCTCCCCCCTGTGCTGCAGCAGCCAACACACATCGCACACACAACATAAACATCCTTCAGTTAAACATAAATGGCATAAACACCAAAATACATGAACTCACACAATTCATCAAACAACAGAACATACACATTGCCATCTTACAAGAAACAAAACTACACAGAGCACAGAAAACACCGACATTTCACCACCATTCGACAAGACCGGGCCGACGGCGGTGGCGGTGGACTCAGCACCCTGGTACACAAATCCATCAACTTTGCAGATACCAGTGCACACACAAAATCATTTCTCCCCCCACATGACACCACAACAGAAATACAATCAATTAAAATACGCACTGGTAACAAATCACACATAACAATCGCTAACACATACATTCCCCCCAATTGTCCCCCACAGTACCACACAATTACTCTCCACAGATACACCACATCACTAACATACCCAACATCATCTTGGGTGGTGATTTCAACGCCAAGTCGTCGGCCTGGCATGTCAACAACCCTGACACAGACAGAGGGCTGGTACTACAATCCCAGACAGATCATCTTTTCATACTAAACAGTCTAGACCAACATACCCATATCCCACACCAAGCCCTCTTCCTCCCATCATCTCCATACATCACCTTCTGCTCCCCAAACCTCGCCCCTATTACATCATGGAGAGTGGTCAAAACCCTAGGTTCTGATCACCTCCCAATCATCATCATTACCAAAACCAGAATCACCCCAGCTGGCCACAAACACACATACACTAATTATAAGAAAGCCAACTGAGAGGCCTTTGTAACTGAAACAGAACAATATTTCGAAACACTAAACAGTACACCCATCACAAACATCAACACCGCTGTGCACACTTTCAATACAATCATACAAAATGCAGACAAAAGACATCCCTAGAGGCAACAGAAAGAGACACAACCCCAACTTCACACCAGAAATTCAAGGCCTAATCAGAGAACGGGACACACTGCGACACTCCCCAACACCCCATACACAAGACACCATACAACAAATACAAGAACTCAACACTCAGATAAACAATAAAATATCAGAACAGCAAACACTAAACTGGAAAAATTACTTCCAAACACTTGACCACAAAACAAACATCAGCAAACTCTACAAAACACTAAACAGCATCACACTTTCCAACAGCAACACCACACAATCACACGCTGCCATCACAGCAACAGACACCGTACCCTCAACCAAACAACAAGCAAACACTTTCATCAATCACTTTTCACAAGTCAGCCATCTAAACCCCCATCCCGAAGACCGACGTATCATCCAACGTAAGAGAGAGTTCCCCACAGACCCAGACTACGCACCTTTCATATACAACCAGACGAAGCACATCATTAACAACCTCAAGCACTCATCTGCCTATGGACCAGACAACATAAGCAACATTCACCTTAATCACCCAGGACCACAAGGCATACAAGCACACAGCAACATATCAAACTACAGCTACTCACACAACATAATACCCAACATCTGGAAGCATGGCAATATCATCACTATCCTTAAACCCAACAAAGACCCCACGTTACCCTCCTTACATCGCCCCATCACACTCCTCTGCACCCACTCTAAAGTCACTGAACGACTGGTACTACAACTAGTCACACCTCACATTCCCCTAGCCCAGTCAAAACATGGCTTTAGGCCACTACACTCCACAAACACACTTCTTACAGACATTACACAGAGAATTTTCGATGGCATGAATTCAGCTAGGCCACCACACAGAACACTCCTAGTCACACTAGACATTAGCAAAGCTTTTGATGCCATCCCCCACCACAACCTCACAAACAAAATACTCAACACAAACATGCACAATAACACAAAAAGATGGCTGGCAAACAACTTAGCAGGTAGATGTGCACACGTAACATTTGCCGGTCAGTCTTCTAACATCAGAAACTTCACAAACGGCGTCCCCCAAGGATCTGTTTTGTCCCCTACACCCTTTAATCTATACATGCACGATGTACCCACACCCCACACACCACAGATACATATAGCTTCCTATGCAGATGATATAACACTTACATGTACGCACCAAATTGCAAACACAGCTGCACACATCATTCAACCTTACCTCAACACACTACACGAATGGTTCACCACAAACAGGCTCAAAATAGCCCCAGTCAAATCTACAGTGACTATTCTCACAAACTGGACAGCAGAACACAGTCACATCCCACACCTCACCATAAACAACACTCCCCTACCATACACACACACACACACACACAATATCCTTGGTGTAACATACAATACATCAATGTCATTTAAACAACACATCACAAACATTAAAAATAAAATAACACCAAGACTCAATGCTTTGAGGTCACTTGCCTATACAACATTCGGACACAACAAAGAAACCACCACCACAGTATACAAACAATATATACGTTCAATGATGAATTATGCAAGCCCTGCCTGGGCTTCTAACCTGACCAAAACACACTGCAACACTCTACAGACCATACAGAACAAGGCCCTAAAAATAACCACAGGCTGCACACCTACTACACCCACAGACCACCTACATCAAGAAACCAAAGTCCTGAAAGTCAAGGATCACCTAGACATGAGAGGCACCCAGTTTCTTGCTGCAGCCTCCACAAACCCACAACATCCACTACAGTACATGGCAGCACATCCACCCACACCAAGGAACATCAAAACAACACCCAGCACACGATACCATTCACAAATACTGTCATCTCTACCCCATCGCCCACCTCAGACCAGCTTCCAGAAGCATATCCACACTCAGATCACTCGCCGCTCCATTCAGTCACTTAAAGACAACACACAGTTGCATGCACGGCCTCCTGACATCCACCCTTCTGAATCCTGTCTTCCTCGTGAGGACAGGGTCCACCTGGCCAGGCTGAGATGTGGGCATCATCTACCCCTCTTAAGCTACCAGAAAAGGCTGGATGACTCCGTCGCTGATGCCTGTCCAGGATGCAACACAGCACCCCATACTATTAAGCACATTATGGAAGACTGCATTGCACACAATCACCTATGCCAACAACACAACATACTCGTACACTCTTTGAGAGCTCTGTGGGACAGCCCGGTCTCGGCCATGGCCTTCCTAAGGGACTCGGGGCTGTTCGGCCAGACTGTCTAGGGAACAACTACTACTACATACGAATCTAAACTACCAGATACATTGATATAGATAGACTTACATAGATAAAGAGATAGATGTATAGGCTAGAACAAAAAAATTGCCAAAAAAAAAAAAAATGAACTTAAGCATAATTAGAAAACCTGGCTTAAGAAATAAATCCAGTCTGGCCAACATACGGATCAAAACTTTTCAGAATACATAACTCTGTGTTTGGGCCTCAAGCGGGATCTTGGAAGATGTAGACAAGATGACATTTACCTTCGTCTCCTTTAAATCTAAAATCATCGTCTTGAAGAGGGATTCAGAACATTTAAGTCCGTATCTCGTAAGGTATGGAGGCTCCTTAGTACCTTTTCCTTAGCGATTTCTTCTTGGTTGGTTAATATCCTTTTGAAAGATATTTTTTCAGAGTATGGCGATGTTAGAAGGCTTTATATATTGCAGAATAGGGCTGTAAGTATATTAAGAAAAATAAATCGTTTGGAAAAACGTGTTCGGAAGCTTACCACCACGCGAATTAGTGACTATTTTACATGGAGGGGGATCTAAAGGGGAGGCTCTGCTCGTCTGTCCCTCACTGACGATTTTTCGGACGCGAAGTGTTAATTTCTGTACGCTAGTGAATTTACTGAAGCTACAGCAAACCACACCACACAACACGCATCACACCACACCATACTACATCACACCACATCACACCACACCCACTACACCACACCCACTACACCACACCATAATACACCACACCACACCCATCACACCACTTTACACCACACCCACCACACCACACCACACAGCACCCACCACACCACACACCTCACCACACCACACCACACCACACCACACCACACCACATTACACCACACCCACCACACCACACCATGCTACACCACACCACACTACACCACACCAGACCGCACTACACCACACCACACCACACGCACCACACCACATCCACCACACCACATCACACCACACCCACCACACCACACTATACTACACCACACCACTCTACACCACACCAAACTATACCACACCACACTACACCACACCACACTACAGTACACCACACCACACTACACTACACACCACACTACACTACAGTACACCACACCACACTACACTACACTATACCACACCACACCATACCACACAACACCACACCACACCACACCACACACACCACACCACACCACACCAAACACACCACACCACATCGCACCACAACCACCACACACACCACACCACACCACACCACACTACACTATACCACACCACACCACACAACATCACACCACAATCACCACACACACCACACCACACCACACCACGCCTTCACACTAAACCACACCACACCAAGCTACACTATACTACATAGCACTGCACTGCACTCCTCACCACACCACACACCACACCGAACCGCACCACACCACACTAGTGGCAATCAGAGACATTAATCATAGGGCCTTGGGCCAGTATTCTCGTTGGTTAAGCAAGCTTCCTGACACCTTTTCCTAAGCGATTAATTCTGTTTATTACACCTTACTATCCTCTTCTGAGTTAAGTAAATTGTTCCAATATCCCTATACTGAGCATGCATAACATATTAAAAGCCGTATCCAAAAATAAATTGGTAAGAAAGGGTGTTAGGGAGCTTCCTTAACCGACCAGAATACGGGCAGTTGTGTTTATAGCTCTTATGGATCTACTGTACATCCTGTTTCATTTCGGCTCGCAGTTTGATGCGAAATTAGTCATGGTAGAATATTAATTGTAAATCGAGGTTTTACTGGCGTTAGTTTGGTCATAAATGGGTTTTTATCACAGTGGTTGAGAGGAGCGTTGGTGGTCACGTAGTATATTATCAAAAATCATTTATCTATTATTGTTTTCCTTTAAGCCCATTTTGCAATGAAGAGGTATAACTCTTTGTTTTAACGGAAACTGGGTTGATAGTTTGTGGATTCCACTTGTATTTCATTAAACATACATCCTTCCAAGTACAATATTTTTTCCCCTCTTCTTTTGTGCGTCGTGTGTTGGCATGTATATAATATTGTGAAAGAGTCTTCTGCTTTTGGATTGACATTTATTTATTTATTTATTTATTTATTTATTCATTCATTCATTTATGGAGAAAGGAAAGTGTGATCGAGTTATCTGTACTCTTGAGTATATTCACATTCGTGCATGTGTGTGTGTGTGTGTGTGTGAGAGAGAGAGAGAGAGAGAGAGAGAGAGAGAGAGAGAGAGACGGAGAGAGAGAGCACACTTACAGTGTTGTCTACTATAGGTTTCCTTGTAACTGTCCATAACGAAGTCCACAACAGAAATTGACCATATCTTTGAAGGGAAAGGGAAACCCTGCATTTAGCCCTCCTCATGCTGGCAAAGTACGGACAGACGGGGTGTCGGTAATAATAGTCGCCAAATTTAGAATCGTTTGATATTATCTGCACCATACATTCTGAAAAAGCAAAACATTCTTTCATGCAAGTTTGCAGAGAAAAATGCAATTTCATTAACCTGAATTTTTAGTTACCATGTACGGTGAACGACGAAACATACCGAAACACATGGAGAAATATTTAGGGGTAATTATATATATATATATAGATAGATAGATAGATATGTATGTATAAGGGCCGCATTGTGTTTGATGGTTTATTCTTCAGTCGCGGCCAAACCAAGGACCAGAAACCCCCAAACCCATATATAATCTGAATCTGGTTTAAGGGGGTCAAAATTCAGATCTGCGTCATTTCAGGTCGCTGGTAGAGTGTTCACCTTTTTCCGGGGGGAAGGGGGGGGGGGCTTGTAACGCCGGTTACCTCTGCAGCCCAATTTTTGACATGGGGACTCAAATGACTTCCAGTTAGAACATAGGCTATGTAAGGTTGACCTCCATGGTCTTTTGAGGTGTCTGATCGAAAGTCATTTGAGGTCACAGGTACTAGTAAACAAGTGCTCGCAAAAACTGCGTTAGTCTGCAAAAGCTGAAATAGAAAGTTCCTGGACCTCTTATAATCCCTCTTCAAAAGCATTAGAAGTACATGGTCTTTCTGGAATAGAAAGAAGAACTGAACTAGAACAAATAGGATTAGAGTGTTCGCCTTTTTGCCCCGAGCAACGCCGGGTACCCCTGCTTGTGTGTGTGTATATATATATATATATATATATATATATATATATATATATATCTATATATATATATATATATATATATATATATATATATATATATATATATATTGTTACATAGCCTATGATTTCATCATCCTTTGTGTAATTTTAACGCACAGTATGCTGCATGATTGATCACGAGCGTGTTCTGCCTCAGTCCCCCCTTCTACCGTTATAGTAGAGTAAGTCGTCCTTTCTGTAGTTCAGAGTAGGATTGTCAGCTCTTTGTCCCCTATGGCTTCATTTGTGCGTCCTTCTTACAAGTTGTATCAAGCTCTGCTGGCCCCTATATAATGAGCTCAGTCTCTGCATTATTGCCACTTAGATCTACTCCTCATTTTGCTCACATCTCTGTCCTCCCCTGTACAGTTATTATTATTGTGAGTGCTCAGGAAGTCTCCAACCATCTAGCAGCTGTGTGTAATTTCAGTATAACTGTTGTTGCATTTTTTCTTGTACTGTGTAGCATAAGGGTAATTCTTAGGCCTAGTAAGGTTTTTGTAATTTATGTAAGGTTCTTATTGTCAGCCATCATTAATAATAGTTTGTATCTGTAATAATATATCTGGCATTCACTGAGTATTATCTGGTATCTCATTTTAACAGGGCTGACTTAGATAAATTTACTCATGCTAATTTCGTGTTAATAGAGGCTATTGCAGTTAACCATATATTTAACCTGTTTTTGCCATTACATTATCCTTATGAGTCCTGAATGTTTTGTTGTTAGTTTGAGCATTAAACTTTAACTTGTAATTTTACCTAACTCTTTTATTTTGAACCTGGACCTTTACGGGACAGTAGTGATTATTAGTATTCTCACTTAAAGTGTACATTATCTTTCTCTGTTCCGTAACATAAATTTGGCGACCTCACCAGGATATTCAGGAGATTATCATAAGGATATTGCTTGATATTTTGTGACTGTGATTTATTCATGATGTCTACTATTACTACACTTGATGAAGCCAAAGATTTTTTGTCAAATGTGCAAACAGTGTGTGATGTAGAAAACAGAACAAAGAATGAACTTAAGCTTGTTGCTCAACAATATCATTCTAAAGATCAAATTGTTGGCATGATTAATAAAAGCTTGTTTAATGTAACTCCTCCAAATGAGCAAACGCAGATTGAATTAGCTAAGTTACAGCTAGCCCTGCAGGAGGCTCGTGTTAAGGAGGCTGAATTTCAAGCACGTGCTAAGGAGGCTGAGTCTCAGGCTAAGGAGGCTGAGTCTCAGGCTAAGGAGGCGGAGTCTCAGGCTAAGGAGGCGGAGTCTCAGGCTCGTATTCAGGAGGCACAGATACAGGCATAAATTGAACTTGCCAGGATTCAGGCAGACCATGAGTATCGCATGAAACAATGTGGAACTGGATCATCTAGCTCTGATGATTTTGATGTGGCTAAAAATGTTAAACTTGTCCCTCCTTTTAATGAATCTGATTTAACAAAGTATTTTCAGTTGTTTGAGAGGGTAGCTACAGGTTTTAATTGGCCCAAAAAGTATTGGCCAGTACTCCTTCAAACTGTTCTCACCGGTAAAGCTCAAGTAACTTATGCATCTTTGCCTCAGGATCAATCTGATAATTATGATGTAGTTAAGAGCTTGATTCTTAAGGACTATGAGCTTATTCCTGAAGCCTATAGAGTAAAATTTAGGACAACTTATAAGCAAGATAAGCAATCCCATGTTGAGTATGCAAAAATCAAAGAAGATCTGTTAGAGCAGTGGTTAAATTCTAAGAATGTGGATTCTGATTTTGACAAATTTGAGCAGATGATTTTGCTGGAGGACTTCAAAAGGTGTATTAGTAAAGATGTAAGCCTATATCTTGATGAGAAAAGAATAGATAATTTGTCTGATGCTGCAGTTTTAGCTGATGAATATGTTCTCACTCACAAGAGATATTCTAGAGAAAAAGGGAAAGCTGAGAGTAAGTACGTTGCCTCTACTGAGAGTACAGGTAACAGGAAAGAGAATAAAGATGATGTTTCTCAGGAAGTAAATACCAGCTTCACCTCTAGATTTCAGAAAAGTAAATGTACTTATTGTAGTAAGCTTGGTCATACAACGGAGAAATGTTTCAGGAGACAGCGTGATGTGAACAAAAAGGAGTCTTTAAATATTCAGTCAATTGGTCTAGTGTCCACCCTTGAGAGTTCCCATAATTCTTTAACTGAGTTAACTGAACCTGCTTTGAGGAGTAAATTAAATTCTCATGATGGAGCTCCTCTTTTGAGCAGTAACGTGGGTGACACTCTCAAGAGTTCATGTGCCAATTTCCTGTCTGATGGTTTTGTCAGTCCTCCCGACAGTAATGACAGGAAATCAGTTAAAATATATCGTGATACAGGTGCTTGCCAATCCTTTATGCTGACCAGTATTCTAGGCTCTAATGTTAATTCCTCTGATGAAACTGTAATCTTACAAGGTGTAGGGAATAATTACTTCTCTGTCCCTCTGTGCAGAGTGAATTTAGAGTCTGGTTTTGTTAATGGTTCCGTTATGGTTGGGTTGGTTGAGACACTCCCAGTGTCAGGTGTAACTTTCTTACTTGGAAATGATATTGGTGGAAGTCAAGTGTGTCCAGCTCCTCAGTTGTCTAGTGAGCCAGTGGCTGCGACCCAGGATTGTGATGTCCCTGATGTGTTCGCTGCATGTGCTGTCACTAGAGCTAAGTCTAAAGTTACTGGTGATTTAGAGGATAATGATGATGATGATGTTATCCTAGCTGACACTTTTCTTGCTAATTTGGACCACTCACCAGATGAGGCAGTACCCCGTAGTGTTGATAATTTGTCTCGTCAAGAGTTGGTTGAGTTGCAGGTTGCTGACCCTGAGCTGAAAGGTCTTGCTAACTCTGCTTGCAGTGAGGAAGAGTCAACTGGTGGTTCTACTTGTTATTATATAAAGTCAGGAGTACTTATGAGGAAGTGGAGACCCCCAACAGCATCAGCCGACTGTGAGTGGGAGGTTGTATATCAAGTTGTCATCCCTCGTGTTTGTAGGCAGGATATCATTAGAGTGGCTCATGATTCCAGTTTGGCAGGACACCTTGGAGTGAGGAAGACTGTGGCACTCATTTTGAAACACTTCTACTGGCCAGGTATCTTCAGGGATGTTTCCTGGTATTGTAAGTCTTGTCACACCTGTCAAGTTGTGGGGAAGTGTAATCAGACCGAAAAGGTTGCACCTCTAGTTCCCATTCCTCCTTTTGAGGCGCCTTTCACCCGTTTGTTGGTGGATATTGTGGGCCCTCTTCCTAAGACTTCTTCAGGATTTTCTTATGTGTTGACCCTGATTGATATGGCTACTCGTTATCCTGAAGCCATTCCACTTATAAATATCTCAGCAAAGAACGTGGTTAAGGAAATGCTAGGGTTCTTCACAAAGTTTGGTCTGCCCAAGGAGGTACAGTCAGACCGGGGAAGTAATTTCATGTCAAATGTTTTCAAGCAGTCTCTGAAAGAGTTGGGCATCACCCAGATCACGTCTTCAGCTTACCATCCCCAGACCCAAGGAGCGTTGGAGAGATATCATAAAACACTCAAATCGATGCTCAAGAAATACTGTTTGGAACATCAGAAAGACTGGGATAAGGGTCTTCCATTTGTTGTATTTGCCACAAGAGAATCTCCAAATGAATCACTGGGCTTCTCACCTTTTGAACTACTGTTTGGCCATGAAGTAAGAGGACCCCTTAAGCTACTCAAGGAATGTTGGCTGTCGGAGGAAGATGACGTCAACCTGCTGGAGTATGTGATGAAGTTCAAAGAACGGCTGTCCACTGCTTAACAGCTGGCGAGAGAGAATTTAGGAGCTGCTCAGGAGAAGATGAAGACTTGGTATGATAAGAATTCCAGGTTACGCCACTTTCAGCCAGGAGATCAGGTTTTGATTCTGCTTCCGGTGCATGGGCAACCTCTTCAAGCCAAGTTTAGTGGCCCTTATTTCGTGGAGAAGAAACTCAGTGATGTCAACTATGTCATCGCCACACCAGATCGTAAAAAGAACAAGCAGCTTTGTCACATCAGCATGCTAAAGTTATATCACAGGCGGGACGAAAATAATCCAGTCTGCACTGTAGCTGTTCCACCCGAGTCTGTAAGTGAAGCTCTCCCATGCAGTATGAGCCTGAGTGATAGTTTGGGGAAGAATCAAGATATCATGAATGATCTCCAGACTAAGCTTTCTCATCTACCTCCCGAGGAAAGGCAGGAGTTTTCGGTATTACTGCAGGAGTACCCGCAAGTGTTCCGTGCCACTCCAGGAAGAACCACCGTGTTGATGCATGATGTCGATGTTGGAGACGCAAAGCCAATTAACCCCTACACCGTGGGCTTGTTTACCAGTGACTTGCGTGTCCCGCGGGGTTATTTGGGCTCCGACAGACTCTAAAAAAATATTTGCCAAAAATCAGTTATTAGTCCTAGAATAATAAAATTACATATGCTTATGGCACATACCTTCAGCTTTCTCCTGGAATGATTGTTGAGCCTTCGTCCGTTACCGTAGGACTTGTGGAGACCTCTGAAGTAGGGTAACGAAGTCTCCACTTTACACTTCCCGACAACCCGTAATATGATTATCACAGCCAGATACAAACACTATAAACACTATTCTACAATTTGCAAGTAGTTTGGGATCCATACTCAAAAAAAAAAACACTGTGAAAGCAATGGAAATTACGAGCGCTTCTGATCGTCGCACTGGCACTAGTTTGCTCTTGGTACTCTTTCATTTATTATTCATAAAACCCCTCACACTTTATATTTCTATTACTATATAACACTTATATATATCTACAGTATTTATCCATAAGTTTCCTTCAGTGGTATTAGTTTATTGTCACTGTAGGGATTCAATTTCTTTCAGTAAAATACGTAGCATTCACTTTCTCGTCCTGTATACTGGCATTGAGAGTGAATGTCACTTTCATCATCACTCTCATAACTCATAGCATTCAGACATGATAGAGTGAAACTTTCACTTTCATTACTCCTAGGGTATATACTCGTATTCTTATAATACTACTCATTTACATTTCTATTTACGTTCTCTATTTTATTTACGTTATTTACATTTCTATTTTATTTACACTGTGTTATGCACTGTCACTTGAAATAACTTATAAAACTATTTTCCATTGTTCACGTATATTTACATTCATTACTTTCACTTGCTGTTTACACATTATTTACACATTATTTACAATTCCACTTGCACTGTTTTACTCAATAGAAAGATCGTAGTCACTCTTTTATCAATTGTCAGCCCTTTACCTCTTTCCACACGAGGTTTAGTAGGGGGTAAAGGTCACAGGGCCATTTGCATGGGGGTGAAAAAAGGCCTTGAAGTCAGCAAGAAGAAACATACGTACCCTCGCTTCGGAAGATGAGAGTAAACTTATAACGGAGGGCCGGGGTGGAGGCCTGCTTAGGGGTTATTCAGAGTTACCAATATTAGTTCTTGAAACAGCTAAGTCTAGCACTGAAATGATTGGCAGGAAATCTAGACAATACATTATAAATTTGGTAGTTCCAGGTGAATGTAAAGATCACTTAGGCTTCTCCCTTCCCTCCTTACATGTATATTTATTACGAAAATAGATTAGAGGCCTACTTAGGAGACATATATTCAGAGCTACCAATGTTAGATCTTGAAACAGCTTTGTCTAGCACTGAAATGATTGGCAGGAAATCTAGACAATACATTATAAATTAGGTAGTTCCAGGTGAATGTAAATATCACTTAGGCTTCTCCCTTTCCTCCTTACACGTATATTTATTACGAAAATAGATTATACAGCATATTTCAAGGGGAAAAAAAACAGCGAAAATTAGCGAACGATGTGCACGTGAGGTGTTGTCAGGTGATAATTAGCCAATTCCAGGTGTATGGCACTCTCACTTACCTTATTTCTTTCTTGTATATATTATTTGGTATAAGAATAGGACATAGGGCTTATTTCAATGGATGAAATCAGTGAAAAATTCCAGGGAAGATTTACTTAGCGTAGCATGGCCGGGCAGGTGAGAGGATAGGGTAACGGAGGGGGGGTAGGGAGGGGAGTCAAGAACGGGGAGAAATGGCTAAATTGTCAACAATGGATGGGAGTACAGATGAGATTAGGAGTGCTGACTAGTGTTGGACATTGGCAGTACTGATAGATGATACAAGCCCCCACTTGGAAGCCCGGGTGAATTCAAAATAACACAGAATCACAAAGCGAAGCCCCGCGGTATGATCCCTTGCTCCCAAGCGTCACGAAAGTGATGCCCCACGGTTAAGGGGTTAAATTGCCTCCTTACCGTGTGAACCCAGTGAAAGTTCCTCTCATCCAGAAGGAGCTTGGCTACCTGTTGGACCACAAGATGATTGAGCCCTGTCAGAGCGAGTGGAGATCTCCTGTCACTCTAGTCCCTAAGCCAGGTGGGTCACAGCGGCTTTGCATCGACTACAGACGTGTTAATCAGATAACCAAAACAAACACTTACCCTCTCCCTCGCGTGGAAGATTACATAGACAAGATCGGAAAGGCTAGGTACATAAGTAAGTTTGATTTGTTAAAGGGATACTGGCAAGTACCTATGACTGAACGTGCTAGGGAGATCTCATGTTTTGTAAAACTAGGAAAGACTTTTGCATGTTCTGTAATGCCATATGGTATGAAGAATGCACCAGCCACATTTCAGAAGCTCATGAATGTTGTAACAGAGGGTTTGGCAGGGTGTGTTGTTTATATTGATGATGTATTTTCAGTGACAACTGGAAAGATCACCTATGCCATGTCAGTAAATTTCTTGAGCGTTTGGTTCAGGCTAATCTTGTAGCTAATTTATCAAAGTGTGAGTTTGGTCAAGCTAAAGTTCAGTACCTTGGGTACGTAATTGGTGATGGACATGTTGCACCACCAGCAGCTAAGGTTCAGGTTATAAGTGATCTTCCCAGACCTAAAAGTAGGAAAGAGCAACAAAGATTTTTGGGAATGGTAGGTTATTACAGGAGATTTGTTCTTAACTTTTCTATTCTTGTATCACCACTTACAGACCTACTGAAAAAGGGAGTTAAATTTGTCTGGACCGATAACTGTGAATCCTCTTTCAGCAAACTTAAAGCTATCCTATTAAGTCAGCCAGTGCTCGCTACTCCAAATTTTGCTATGACTCCACCTCAAAAGAACTACTCCACCTCAAAAGAACTACTCAACTATTGAGAAAGAGCTTTTGGCCTTGATTTTGGGTTTACAGCATTTTTCATTTTATTTGTGTTCTGGTTTTGACCCCATAGTCATTTATACCGATCATAACCCACTGAAATTCCTTAGTAAGTTTAAAGATAAAAATCAGAGATTGACAAGATGGAGTCTACTTCTTCAGGAGTATTCATTAGACATACAACATGTCAAGGGGAAAGAAAATGTTATTGCAGATTGCTTATCTAGACTTTAGACAGATTGTTTTAGAGTAATAAGAAATTTCCTTTGTAAAATTCTTTTTCCTTGTGGGGAGGTGTTACATAGCCTATGATTTCATCATCCTTTGTGTAATTTTAACGCACAGTTGCTGCATGTTTGATCACGAGCGTGTTCTGCCTCAGTCCCCCCTTCTACCGTTATAGTAAAGTCGTCCTTTCTGTTGTTCAGAGTAGGATTGTCAGCTCTTTGTCCCCTATGGCTTCATTTGCGCGTCCTTCTTACAAGTTGTATCAAGCTCTGCTGGCCCCTATATAATGAGCTCAGTCTCTGCATTATTGCCACTTAGATCTACTCCTCATTTTGCTCACATCTCTGTCCTCCCCTGTACAGTTATTATTATTGTGAGTGCTCAGGAAGTCTCCAACCATCTAGCAGCTGTGTGTAATTTCAGTATAACTGTTGTTGCATTTTTTCTTGTACTGTGTAGCATAAGGGTAATTCTTAGGCCTAGTAAGGTTTTTGTAATTTATGTAAGGTTCTTATTGTCAGCCATCATTAATAATAGTTTGTATCTGTAATAATATATCTGGCATTCACTGAGTATTATCTGGTATCTCATTTTAACAGGGCTGACTTAGATAAATTTACTCATGCTAATTTCGTGTTAATAGAGGCTATTGCAGTTAACCATATATTTAACCTGTTTTTGCCATTACATTATCCTTATGAGTCCTGAATGTTTTGTTGTTAGTTTGAGCATTAAACTTTAACTTGTAATTTTACCTAACTCTTTTATTTTGAACCTGGAACTTTACAGGACAGTAGTGATTTTTAGTATTCTCACTTAAAGTGTACATTATCTTTCTCTGTTCCGTAACAATATATATATATATATATATATATATATATATATATATATATATATATATATATATATATATATATATATGTTTGTGTATCTATCTATCTATATCTATCTATATCTATATCTAATCTATTATCTATCTATATCTATCTAACTATATATGTGTGTGTGTGTCTATCTATCTATATCTATATCTGTATCTAATCTATTATCTATCTATATCTATCTATCTATCTATCTATATATATGTGTGTGTGTGTGTGTGTTTGTGTATCTATCTATCTATCTATCTATATCTAATCTATTATTGATATATATATATCTATATCTATCTATCTATCTATATCTAATCTATTATCTATATATATATCTATATCTATCTATCTATCTATTTATCTATATATGTGTGTGTGTGTGTGTGTGTGTGTGTGTTTGTGTGTGTGTGTGTGTGTGTGTGTGTGTCAGGATATGTGTCAGGAAAAGAGGTTGTGCATTTGTAACCCGTATTTCAAACACAAAGATGCATCTATACATGGTATAGAGGGAACAAGGATCGTACTGAAAGAAGCCTGATTGATTACGTGCTCATAGAGAGGTCGATATTGGGAATGGTTGCTGATACGAGCGCTGTGAGAGGACGATGTGGAGGTCTGTCAGGTCATATGACTGGTACGCAAGATCAAGCTGAAAGGAGTGAGGTGGATCAGGAGTGAGAGGAACAGTCAAGGAGAAAGACTGAAAGTTGAGAAGCTGTGGATCAAAGAAATGACGGATGGATACAGGACCAAAGTAATGGAGGAGTCAGAATCAGTGAATTGGAATGAAATGGATCTGGACAGCCTGTGGAATGCATATAGGGATTGCTTAGTTAGAAATGCTAAAGCGGTGTGTGGTGTGGCAAGAGTAACAACAAAGAAGAAAGGTACGGCATGGTGGCATGAATAGGTTAAGAGAGCAGTGGAGGAAAAGAGGAAGTGGCTAAAGTGGTTACAGGACAGGGATTCAATTGAAATAACAAAGGAATATACTGAGAGCAAGAAGCAAGTGAAGAGGCTAGTGAAGAGGAAAAAGGAGGTAAACGATGATGTAGGAAGAAAAATTAATACAAACTACTCTGAAGATAGGAAGTTATTCTGGAAAGAGGTGCAGAAATGTAAAAGTCTATCTATCTATAGCCCGACGCCCTAATCCCGCAAAGAGTGGCCGCAGACAAAACGCCTCCAAGTCGCTCTGTCACCTACCATTTGACTACCCTCCCCCCAACTCACCCCCCCTCCCTCATATACCTCTCAACTCCATCCCTCCACCTCATCCTCGGTCTACCCCTCCCTCTCCCTCCCTCCACCTCACCTACATATACCCTCTTAGTCAGTCTTTCATTCTCCATTCTCTCCACATGTCCAAACCACCTCAGTGTATTTCTCCTAATCTTCTCAACCACATAAAAGCGAAAAGAAATGTGATGGTGTGAAGGATGTAAGTGGTAGATTATTAACCCATGGGGATGAAGTAAGGACCATATGGAAAGAATATTTTGAAAGCCTGATGAGTGAGAATAGAGAGAGCAGAGCGGCTGTAAGCATGATTAATTTGGGGAGAGTCCAGAGAAAGAATGCAGTGCCAGGAGACGTGACACTCGCACATGTGAAGAGTGCTGTGAAGCGGCTGAAAAATGGGAATGCAGCTGGTTTTGATGAGGTGTATGCAGAAATGAGTAAGTGAAGTGGAGAGGGTGGAATGAAGTGCTTGTTGGAGATATGTACGAAGGCATGGATAAGTGAAACTGTGCCAGCAGAGTGGAAAAGGGCTGTGATTGTAACCTTATACAAAAATTAAGGTGAGCGAAGTGAGTGCAAGAATTATCGTGGCATAATTTTATTGAGAGTGATAGGGAAGGTATATGGAAGAATTACTATAGAAAAAGTAAGAGATATCAAAAGTCCTAGTGAGTGATGAACAGGGTGGCTTTAGAAGTGGCAGGGGATGTGTGGATCAAATATTTGTAGTGAGACAGATAGTAAAGAAAGCTTGTGAGAAGGACCATAATGTGTTTATGGCATACATGGATCTGCAAAAAGCATACTACAAAGTTGACAGAGAAGGATTGTGGAAAGTTTTGCGCATGCACGGTATAGATGGTAAGCTGCTAGGTGCCGTTAAGAGTTTTTATGATGGTCGTCAAGCATGTGTAAGCGTTAATGAACATCTACAGCAAGTGAATGGTTCACTATCGGTGTGTGATGTCCCTATGGTTGTTCAATATATATATGGATGAGATGAGAAAAGTAAAAACACGAGTAATGGAGAGGGGGATGGCGTGGTAATGAATGGTGATGGATGGAATATCTCAAATTAGAGTTATGCTGATGATGCAGTACTACTTCCAAATACCGGACAAGAACTTAGTAGGCTAGTGCCGAGTTTTGCTGATGTCTGTGAGCGTTGTGCCTTGAGAAAAAATGTGGAAAACAGCAGTGTGATGGTTATTGAGAGAGAAGGAGACTCCCAGTGTGATGTTACAGTGAATGGAGAGAGACTGGAACTGGTGAGAAAGTTCAGTTATCTGGGTACATTGATAGTAAAGACAGTAAAATGTGTAAAAGAATTAGAAAGGAGAGTAGAGTGATACAAGGAAGAAAAGTAGCTGGTGCAATGAAGGCCTTGATTGGAAACAGAGGCTTGAGGGTTGCAGCTGCAAGAGGCTTACATGAAGGAGTGTTAGTGCCAATTTTAACATATGGATGTGAGACTATGATGTGGCATGAAAATGAAAAGTCTAGAGTGAGAGCATTGAGGATGGGACTGTTGAGGAATGTACGTGGAGCACAGAGAGTGGATACGATACGAAACAATGTGATTCGTGAAAGATGTGGAGTGGGGAAGTAGGTGGAGACCAGATAGGAAGATAGTGTTCTGAAATGGTATGGTCATGTGGAGAGAATGGATAACAATGGAGTGGTGAAAAAGGTATATCTGAACGAATTTGAAGGAGGTAGGAGGCGAGGTAGGCCAAGGAGAAGGTGGAGAGATATGGTGGATGAGAGTGTGAGGAAGAGAGGTTTGGAAGTCGATGAGGCTAGAGAAATGACAAGAGATCGAGCTAGAAAAATGACAAGAGACGTTGTGAGGAGATGTGCATGATCAGGGATTTGGCATCCCTTTTAATGTGGCAGCGTCCGGACTGATTCTATATGATACTTTTATGTAAAGCTATAGAACGTGGTGAATGTTTTTGACGTATCCGATAGAGCCAGGATTCCGGTGGCTTGAATGATGAGTGAATGGAAGCTGGGCCCATTGGATTGGGCAAATCTGAGTTGTCTGGATATTGCTACTCCTCACCCTGCCCTAGGGTGGGAAATGAGGTCCGGATGATGATTATAACGATATATATATATATATATATATATATATATATATATATATATATATATATATATATATATATATATATATATATATATATATATATATATTGTTACATAGCCTATGATTTCATCATCCTTTGTGTAATTTTAACGCACAGTTGCTGCATGTTTGATCACGAGCGTGTTCTGCCTCAGTCCCCCCTTCTACCGTTATAGTAGAGTAAGTCGACATCTCTGTTATACTTTGCGGGATTGTCATCTCTTTGTCCCCATGGCTTCATTTGCGCGTCCTCATTACAAGTTGTATCAAGCTCTCCTGGCCCCTATATAATGAGCTCAGTCTCTGCATCATTGCCACTTAGATCTGCTCCTCATTTTGTTCACATCTCTGTCCTCCCCTGTACAGATATTATTATTGTGAGTGCTCAAGAAGTCTCCAACCATCTAGCAGCTGTGTGTAATTTGAGTATAACTGTTGTTGCATTTTTTCTTGTACTGTATAGCATAAGTTTAATTTGTAGGCTTAGTGAAGTTTTTGTAATTCATGTATGGATCTTTATGTCAGTCATTTTTTATAATAGTTTGTATCTGTAATTATTTATCTGGCATTCACTGAGTATTATCTGGTATCTCATTTCATCAGGGCTGACTTAGATAAATTTACTCTTGCTAATTTCGTGTTAATAGAGGCTATTGCAGTTAACCATATATTTAACCTGTTTATTTGCCATTACATTATCCTTATGAGTCCTGAATGTTTTGTTTTTAATTTAAGCATTAAACTTTAACTTGTAATTTTACCTAACTCTTTTGTTTTGAACCTGGAACTTTACGGGACAGTAGTGACTCTTCGTATTCTCACTTAAAGTGTACATTATCTTTCTCTGTTCCGTAACATAAATTTGGCGACCTCATATCAGGATATTCAGGATATTATCATAAGGATATTGTTTGATATTTTGTGACTGTGATATAT
Organism: Coenobita brevimanus; assembly: GCF_032717465.1. Classification (NCBI taxonomy): domain Eukaryota; kingdom Metazoa; phylum Arthropoda; class Malacostraca; order Decapoda; family Coenobitidae; genus Coenobita; species Coenobita brevimanus. The sequence continues at coordinate 20,540,803 of NC_137034.1, forward strand.
TCATGATGGCTACTATTTCTACACTTCATGAAGCCAAAGATTTTTTGTCAAATGTGCAAACAGTGTGTGATATAGAAAACAGAACAAAGAATGAACTTAAGCTTGTTGCTCAACAATGGGGAATTGCAGTTCACTCTCATCATTCTAAAGATCAAATTGTTAGCATGATTAATAAAAGCTTGTTTAATGTAACTCCTCCAAATGAGCAAACGCAGATTGAATTAGCTAAGTTACAGCTAGCCCTGCAGGAGGCTCGTGTGAAGGAAGCTGAATTTCAAGCACGGGCTAAGGAGGCTGATGTTAAGGAGGCTGAGTTTCACGCACAAGTTGAACTTGCTAGGATTCAGGCAGACCATGAGTATCGCATGAAACAAGGTGGAACTGGATCATCTAGCTCTGATGATTTTGATGTGGCTAAAAATGTTAAACTTGTCCCTCCTTTTAATGAATCTGATTTAACAAAGTATTTTCAGTTGTTTGAGAGGGTAGCTACAGGTTTTAATTGGCCTAAGGAGTATTGGCCAGTACTCCTTCAAACTGTTCTCACCGGTAAAGCTCAAGTAACTTATGCATCTTTGCCTCAGGATCAATGTGATAATTATGATGTAGTTAAGAGCTTGATTCTTAAGGCCTATGAGCTTGTTCCTGAAGCCTATAGAGTAAAATTTAGGACAACTTTCAAGCAAGATAAGCAATCCCATGTTGAGTATGCAAAAATCAAAGAAGATTTGTTGGAGCAGTGGTTAAATTCTAAGAATGTGGATTCTGATTTTGACAAATTTAAGCAGATGATTTTGCTGGAGGACTTCAAAAGGTGTATTTATAAAGATGTAAGCCTATATCTTGATGAGAAAAGAATAGATAATTTGTCTGATGCTGCAGTTTTAGCTGATGAGTATGTTCTCACTCACAAGAGATATTCTAGAGAAAAAGGGAAAGCTGAGAGTAAGTACGTTGCCTCTACTCAGAGTACAGGTAACAGGAAAGAGAATAAGGATGATGTTTCTCAGGAAGTTAATACCAGCTTCACCTCTAGATTTCAGAAAAGTAAATGTACTTATTGTAGTAAGCTTGGTCATACTACGGAGAGATGTTTCAGGAGACAGCGTGATGTGAACAAAAAGGAGTCTTTAAATATTCAGTCAATTGGTCTAGTGTCCACTCTTGAGAGTTCCCAGAATTCTTTAACTGAGTTAACTGAACCTGCTTTGAGGGGTAACTTAAATTCTCATGATGGAGCTCCTCTTTTGAGCAGTAACGTGGGTGACACTCTCAAGAGTTCATGTGCTAATTTCCTGTCTGATGGTTTTGTCAGTCCTCTGGACAGTAATGACAGGAAATCAGTTCAAATATATCGTGATACAGGTGCTTGCCAATCCCTTATGCTGACCAGTGTTCTGGGCTCTAATGTTAATTCCTCTGATGAAACTGTAATCTTACAAGGTGTAGGGAATAATTACTTCTCTGTTCCTCTGTGCAGAGTGAATTTAGAGTCTGGTTTTGTTAATGGTTCTGTTATGGTTGGGTTGGTTGAGACACTCCCAATGTCAGGTGTAACTTTCTTACTTGGAAATGATATTGGTGGAAGTCAAGTGTGTCCAGCTCCTCAGTTGTCTAGTGAGCCAGTGGCTGTGTCCCGGGATTGTGATGTCCCTGATGTGTTCCCTGCATGTGCTGTCACTAGGGCTAAGTCTAAAGTTACTGGTGATTTAGAGGATAATGATGATGATGATGTTATCCTAGCTGACACTTTTCTTGCTAATTTGGACCACTCACCAGATGAGGCAGTACCCCGTAGTGTTGATAATTTGTCTCGTCAAGAGTTGGTTGAGTTGCAGGTTGCTGACCCTGAGTTGAAAGGTCTAGCTAACTCTGCTTGCAGTGAGGAAGAGTCAGCTGGTGCTTCTACTTGTTATTATGTAAAGTCAGGAGTACTTATGAGGAAGTGGAGACCCCCAACAGCATCAGCCGACTGTGAATGGGAGGTTGTACATCAAGTTGTCATCCCTCGTGTTTGTAGGCAGGATATCATTAGAGTGGCTCATGATTCCAGTTTGGCAGGACACCTTGGAGTGAGGAAGACTGTGGCACGCATTTTGAAACACTTCTACTGGCCAGGTATCTTCAGGGATGTTTCCTGGTATTGTAAGTCTTGTCACACCTGTCAAGTTGTAGGGAAGTGTAATCAGACTGAAAAGGTTGCACCTCTAGTTCCCATTCCTCCTTTTGAGGCGCCTTTCACCCGTGTGTTGGTGGATATTGTGGGCCCTCTTCCTAAGACTTCTTCAGGATTTTCTTATGTGTTGACCCTGATTGATATGGCTACTCGTTATCCTGAAGCCATTCCACTTAGAAACATCTCAGCAAAGAACGTGGTTAAGGAAATGCTAGGGTTCTTCACAAAGTTTGGTCTGCCCAAGGAGGTACAGTCAGACCGAGGAAGTAATTTCATGTCAAATGTTTTCAAGCAGTCTCTGAAAGAGTTGGGCATCACCCAGATCACGTGATCACGTCTTCAGCTTACCATCCCCAGACCCAAGGAGCGTTGGAGAGATATCATCAAACACTCAAATCGATGCTCAAGAAATACTGTTTGGAACATCAGAAAGACTGGGATAAAGGTCTTCCATTCGTTGTGTTTGCTGCAAGAGAATCTCCAAATGAATCACTGGGCTTCTCACCTTTTGAACTACTGTTTGGCCATGAAGTAAGAGGACCCCTTAAGCTACTCAAGGAATGCTGGCTGTCGGAGGAAGATGACGTCAACCTGCTGGAGTATGTGATGAAGTTCAAAGAACGGCTGTCCACTGCTTTACAGCTGGCGAGAGAGAATTTAGGAGCTGCTCAGAAGATGAAGACTTGGTATGACAAGAAGTCCAGGTTACGCCACTTTCAGCCAGGAGATCAGGTTTTGATTCTGCTACCAGTTCATGGGCAACCTCTTCAAGCCAAGTTTAGTGGCCCTTATTTCGTGGAGAAGAAACTCAGTGATGTCAGCTATGTCATCGCCACACCAGATCGTAGAAAGAGCAAGCAACTATGTCACATCAACATGCTAAAGTTATATCACAAGCGGGATGAAAATAATCCAGTCTGCACTGTAGCTGTTCCACCCGAGTCTGCAAGTGAAGCTCTCCCATGCAGTATGAGCCTGAGTGATAGTTTGGGGAAGAATCCTGATATCATGAATGATCTCCAGACTGAGCTTTCTCATCTACCACCCAGGGAAAGGCAGGAGTTTTCGGCATTACTCCAGGAGTACCCGCAAGTGTTCCGTGCCACTCCAGGAAGAACCACTGTGTTGATGCATGATGTCGATGTTGGAGACGCAAAGCCAATTAAATTGCCTCCTTACCGTGTGAACCCAGTGAAAGTTCCTCTCATCCAGAAGGAGCTTGGCTACCTGTTGGACCACAAGATGATTGAGCCCTGTCAGAGCGAGTGGAGTTCTCCTGTCACTCTAGTCCCTAAGCCAGGTGGGTCACAGAGGCTTTGCATCGACTACAGACGTGTTAATCAGATAACCAAAACAGACACTTACCCTCTCCCTCGTGTGGAAGATTGCATAGACAAGATCGGAAAGGCTAGGTACATAAGTAAGTTTGATTTGTTAAAGGGATACTGGCAAGTACCTATGACTGAACGTGCTAGGGAGATCTCATGTTTTGTAACACTAGGAAAGGCTTTTGCATGTTCTGTAATACCGTATGGTATGAAGAATGCACCAGCCACATTTCAGAAGCTCATGAATGTTGTAACAGAGGGTTTGGCAGGGTGTGTTGTTTATATTGATGATGTATTAATCTTCAGTGACAACTGGAAAGATCACCTATGCCATGTCAGTAAATTTCTTGACCGTTTAGTTCATGCTAATCTTGTAGCTAATTTATCAAAGTGTGAGTTTGGTCAAGCTAAAGTTCAGTACCTTGGGTATGTAATTGGTGATGGACATGTTGCACCACCAGGAGCTAAGGTTCAGGTTATAAGTGATCTTCCCAGACCTAAAAGTAGGAAAGAGCTACAAAGATTTTTGGGAATGGTAGGTTATTACAGGAGATTTGTTCTTAACTTTTCTATTCTTGTATCACCACTTACAGACCTACTGAAAAAGGGAGTTGAATTTGTCTGGACCGATAACTGTGAATCCTCTTTCAACAAACTTAAAGCTATTCTATTAAGTCAGCCAGTGCTCGCTACTCCAAATTTTGCTAAGCCTTTTAAGATGGCTGTTGATGCAAGTGATACAGGAGCTGGGGCTGTTTTGCTGCAAGAGGATGATCAGGGTATTGAACATCCTGTATCTTATTACAGTAAGAAGTTCACTCCACCTCAAAAGAACTACCCAACTATTGAGAAAGAGCTTTTGGCCTTGATTTTGGGTTTACAGCATTTTTCATTTTATTTGTGTTCTGGTTTTGACCCCATAGTCATTTATACCGATCATAACCCACTGAAATTCCTTAGTAAGTTTAAAGATAAAAATCAGAGATTGGCAAGATGGAGTCTACTTCTTCAGGAGTATTCATTAGACATACAACATGTCAAGGGGAAAGAAAATGTTATTGCAGATTGCTTATCTAGACTTTAGGCAGATTGTTTAGAGTAATAAGAAATTTCCTTTGTAAATTTCTTTTTCTTTGTGGGGAGGTGTTACATAGCCTATGATTTCATCATCCTTTGTGTAATTTTAACGCACAGTTGCTGCATGTTTGATCACGAGCGTGTTCTGCCTCAGTCCCCCCTTCTACCGTTATAGTAGAGTAAGTCGACATCTCTGTTATACTTTGCGGGATTGTCATCTCTTTGTCCCCATGGCTTCATTTGCGCGTCCTCATTACAAGTTGTATCAAGCTCTCCTGGCCCCTATATAATGAGCTCAGTCTCTGCATCATTGCCACTTAGATCTGCTCCTCATTTTGTTCACATCTCTGTCCTCCCCTGTACAGATATTATTATTGTGAGTGCTCAAGAAGTCTCCAACCATCTAGCAGCTGTGTGTAATTTGAGTATAACTGTTGTTGCATTTTTTCTTGTACTGTATAGCATAAGTTTAATTTGTAGGCTTAGTGAAGTTTTTGTAATTCATGTATGGATCTTTATGTCAGTCATTTTTGATAATAGTTTTTTTTTTTTTTTTTTTTTTTTTTTTTTTTTTTAATATCGACCATTGGGGCCGGAGCCCCTGGTCATTAAGGCAATATATATATATGTATATATATTGACATATATACACATATATATACGAACATATATATATACATACTTACATACATACACACATCCGTGCATATGAACATACACACTTTCATGCACACGTACATATATATATATATAATAATTTTTATTTTATAATTTTTTTGTAGTTTTATTTTTATTATTTTTATTTATTTTTTAACCTTATATTACTTATAAACTAAAATGCCTAATCTAAAGACCCTAAAACTAACACCTAACAGACAAATCACTAACCTATACTAAATCCTAAGAGACAAATAACTAGACCTACACTAATGTTAAAAAAAAAAAAAAAAAAAAAAAAACTCGACCAAGAGATCACCATCGACTGCAGATATGTAATGCCTTTCTACATGACATACCTGCACCCATCACCTGGTGACTGTCAGTCAAGGCACAACCTATTATAGGGGACATCAATATATGAAAGGGAACCAGACGAGTCAGGAACATTTCCATATATGTCAGCTGTCGGCCCTAATTAGAATAACTTAAGCAAGATAATATAATGTATTTACATAATTTGTACAAAAAGTGAAGAACCTCGCCCAGCAGACCACCATCGACTGCAAGTGCCCAATACCTTCCTATATTGCACACTTGCACTCATCAGCTGGTGACTGTCAGGCGAGGAACTTGGCTTAATGTAGGGGACATCTATATTAGAAATAGATCAGTGGGAGGAGGAACTATTTAAAATATGTCAACTGTCAACCCTAATTAATATTACAATATATACATATTTACCGTTGATAAAAACCATAACCACACAGTAAAAAAGTCACATCACTCTGATCAGTCCGGTCTCTCTCAAGAAAGCCATCAATTTATCAGTCATAACATTGTCCCCATCACCCAGGATGGTGGAAAGGGTGAAGGGGACGTCTGCTGCGCCGCAGTAATTAATAAGTGAAGCACGTTCACGAATAAATCGCCGACAGCGCAGGATGATATGACTGATAGATAACACCGCATCACAGATATCACAGTGCGGTGGGAAGCGTCTTTCCATATATGGTTTTATGTGGGTTAAAACGGTGGCATTGAGCCGTAACCGTGCCAACACTTTTTCTTCTAGGCGACTGGGACGGTTGGCAGTGTCCCAGTCGCCTAGGTACGGCTTACAAGTTGGAATATTTAGTCTGGTCCACTGACCTTGCCACAGAAGATTTATTGATTTCTTTCCGAGAGAGAGACTCGACCGTAGATCACGAGGAACGTCCCAAGTCTCCTCGAGCTCTACAGCCGACTTTGCAAGTAAGTCAGCCTGCTCATTGCCGTAGATACAACAATAACCAGGCACCCAGATCAGCGTGAATGACTTGTTGCATGAATGCAACTTATTAACGATGCGGCCCTGGATCTCGTGAGAGTCCGTAGTACAAGATGCAATTGCCTGAAGGGCTGATTTTGAATCTGAAAATATGACAAATGAGTCATGTCTAGAATTGAGAGCGTAGTCTATGGCTTTGTCAATAGCAAAAAGTTCTGAAGTAAACACAGATGTATGAGTCGGCAACCGATACCTGAGGGCACATTCAGTCGACCACACACTTGCACCCACACATTCACTCGACTTGGAGCCGTCGGTGTACAATTGATGGGACCCCAAGTGACGAACAATGATCTTACGAAACAAGTGGTGGACCTCCGCCTCCGGCGCCTTGGCCTTTGGTGCTGGGAGCCATGTGACATCGACTGTAAAGCCGGGTTGCTCCCAAGGCGCTATATTTTTAAGCACCAACTTGTCACAGTCACTGGGGTCCACATCAAGCTCCTGAGTCAGTAAGTGGAGGCGAGCGGCAAGTGGCCGACGCACCCCCCGCAGAAGGTGGTGGTATTGACGCAGGGGGGTACAGGCCACATTGCCGATATTACATTTCCTAAATGTCCTTACACCATAGGACAAGGCCAGGTGGTCACGGCGAATACGGAGGGGAGGCACATTCGCCTCCACTTCCATACGAGCTACACGGGTACACCGGACAGCTCCAAGACACATTCGCAAACATTTATTCTGCAACACATCCAATCCTTTCAGCGTGGCATCGGATGCCGAGCCATACACCTGTGCGCCATAGGCTAGCTTCGATCGAATAAGGGACTTATACACCATTAATAAAGATTTTCTGTCGGCACCCCAGGTAGTACCCGCTAGGTACTTGAGGACATTTAACGGTTTATCACAACGAGCAAGCAAAGTATTAACGTGAAGTTTAAAATTCATTCTACGATCAAAATGTATTCCTAAAAATTTTACAGAATTTTGAAAAGGTACCGCCTGATTATCCAAAGTTAAGCACAAATTAGGTACGTTACGATTAGTGAAAACTATAGCGGCACACTTACGTACGGAAAACTTAAATCCCCACTGCAAGGCCCATTGGTGGACGGAGTCAAGGGCTGCTTGAATCCGCCCAGCCGAAAATTGTGCATTACGGGAAGAGTGCCATATTGCACAATCATCAGCGTAGAGTGAGTATTTAAGATTCCTCGGGATGGGGAGCTGATGACAGAATATCATTGATCATAATACTAAATAAAGTAGGACTAAGCACACTTCCCTGTGGCACCCCGTTTTCCTGGATAAATATATCCGATGTTACGTTACGGGGCAATTTGACAGAGAAAGTTCTGTCCCTTAAGAAATTTGAAATAAAAACAGGCAAATTTCCTCTTAAACCATAAGCATAGAGCTTCATTAGTACACCGTGTCGCCAGGTCATGTCATAGGCTTTATGGATGTCCAGGAACACCCCTATCATGAATTCTTTATTGGCAAATGCCTCTGCAATACAATGCTCCAAATTCATTAAATGATCTAGTGAACTTCTGTATTTACGGAAGCCACATTGTTGATCATTTAACAAATTCTTCGACTCTAAAACAAAAAGAAGCCTATTGTTAACCATTCGTTCCATGACCTTACATAGACAAGAAGTCAACACAATAGGACGAAATGAAGTGGGATTCATAAGACGACCAGCCTCTTTGGGTATCGGTATGACGTGCGCAAAGTGCCATGAGTTTGGGAACGTTCGAGACGCCCAAATCTCATTGTACAATGCTAACATCTTAATCAGGTTGTCCTGATTAAGATGCTGGATCATACCGTACGTGATGGTGTCTGGTCCAGGGCTGGTGTCTTTACAGGATTTAAGGGCAAGGAGCAGTTCATCTAGCTTAAACTCTTGGTTGTACGGGGAGTTTACGTCTTCTGTGGCAAAGTCTAATATCTGTAGCTCAGCCGTGCGTTTATGATGTTGGAAACGCGGGTCATAATTGGCTGAGCTACTTACATGAGAAAAACTCCTGGCGAGGATGTTAGCAACGTCCACGGGCTCGTCATAGATGTTATTATTTATTTGCAAGGTGGTAATAGGGAAATATGGGCCTTTATTATTTAATATTCTTATGGTGGACCAGACTTTACGTAATGGTGTCGTACAAGTCACCGTGGACACAAAGAACCGCCAGGAGTCACGTTTGGCCCTTCTTATTATTCTCCTTGCCTCAGCCCGTGCCTGTTTGTATGCAATAAAATTTTTCTCAGTGGGCTGACTATCAAAAATCCTGTATCTCCTATTGCGTTTTCTTAATGCCTGTCGGCAATCCGGCGTCCACCAATGTGCTCTATGCTTCGCATGAACTGTAGAAGTCTTGGGAATAGCAGCCTCAGCTGCGTGTAATATGGAAGTAGTTATATTTTCGACCTTAACATCTATGGTCTCCCCAGATATATCTAAATTGGCGATCCTTGAGAAGGATCCCCAATCTGCTTTCTTATAGTTAAATTTTGGAGGTGGAGGGTCCGAAATGATGTCGCGTGTATAAGAAAGACAGATGGGTAAATGATCACTTCCCAAGGAGTCGTCGTAAGGGTCCCATGAGAGATCTTGATGTATACCAGGGAGGCCAAAGATAAGTCAATGGCCGAAAAGTTACCAGTACGATCATCTACACGAGTCGCTCTACCATCGTTCAGAAGACAGAGGTTGGACTGTAGTATTAGGTCGGCTACTTGCTCCCCACGACCATCGATCCTCAAGCTACCCCATTGATAGTGATGGGCGTTAAAATCGCCCAACACTAACTTATTCCCAGGGAGATGTTCAACTAGTGAATTTAAAGCATCACTATCAATGGGGCCATGTGGAGGACAGTACAGAGAGCAAATAGACAGATACGTGTTATTAAATTTTACTCTGCACGCGACAGCTTCCAGAGTAGAATTTAGAATCACTTCCGTTTGTGGGTGTGATTTATGTGTGTATATGGCAACTCCGTGACCTTCATATCTTCTATATGAGTGATAGTGTCTGAACTGTGGAGGATCAGGGTGATCCTCCAGGCGCGTCTCCTGTAAACAAACAACGTCTGGCCTGTGTATAGAAAGCAAGATTGCTATATTGTGTAACTTATTCCCAATACCTCTACAATTCCACTGTAATACAGTGAAAGCGACGGTTTAAGATTTTTGTTGGGGGCCAGTGTGCTTTGTCTTTTTTTGTCTCCCGCCGGCAGGCGAGCGACTACCGGGGGACCTATCCCGGTGCTTGTTAATGGAAACCTCCATATTGTCATCAATAACTAGGTTCCCAGCCTCCCCCGAGGAAGAGCTAACCTTTCTCTCCCTCGCTGGAGTAGGAACCGGAAGGACATGAGGACGTGACTGTTTCGTGAGGGTGGTCATGTTACTTTTACTAGACTTGTCAGGCTTCGTTTTAGGCCGTACCGATGAAGAGGCAGCAGCAGCCTGAGAGTAAGTTGATGCCTTAGGGATGTCAGTGAGAGAGTTGGAACAGACAGGAGGTCGAGATGGAGATGTGCTGTGAGTGGCAGGAGGGAGAAAGACAGGGTCAGTCTGGGTCTCTACAGAGCACATCACAGGACGGGACATTACCGCCGAAGCATAGGACCTATTCGGCGTGCGAGTTGCATGCAACTCCTTCACCTTTTTCCTAGCTTCGTAATAGGAAATGCCCTCAGTTGCCTTCACTGTGCAGACTTCCTTCTCCTCCTTCCACTTGGGACAATCCCTAGAGGAAGTGGAGTGAGCGCCCTTGCAGTGAAAGCAACAGACCGTCTCAGATGTACAATGTTCCGCATCATGACCCTGGCTTGCACACTTGCCACACACTGGCTGGGAAGCCCGACAAGTCTTCGAACCATGCCCATACAACTGGCATTTCAAACAATGGAAAGGATTAGGGATGTATGGTCGAACGTGAATGATTTCATAACCAACTTTGACTTGACTAGGAAGAGAAATTTTGGCAAATGTCAAGATAATAGTTGCTGTCTTCGTCCTTATGCCTTCCGAATAACGAGTTATGAATTTAGCTTCAATTACATCTTGCTGCGCCAATTCTTGTACGATTTCGTCCTCGCTCATCACCATGAGATCCCTGCAAGTGACAACACCCTTGCAAGAATTCATGGAGACTGGGATTTTGGCTTCGACATCGTAACAGTGGAATTTACGCAGTTTCAGCAAATCTCTCACTTGTGACGAGTTAACAGTTTTTACCAGGAGATCTCCATTAGCAAGTTTTTTCACTTGTTCGACTTCTCCTGCACAGTGGTCAATCACCTTCTTGATAAGGAAGGGATTGAGACTGGACAGGGGAGTCGAACCTGGAGCATGGATAATGACGAACGTGGCATTGTCAACAGGAACGTCAAGTGGGGCACGAATTTGGCGTCCGTCAGTCTGGGGGTGGTCAGTCCGGTCGTTACATTCGTCAGGACCACCTCCCCCCCTGAAGGGGGGGGAGGCAGCAGGGGCGTCCGTCATAGCAACCACTTCCCCCTCACGGGGGAAGTGGGAAGAAGGAGAAAAACAAGCAAGGGACAAGGTACCTGGGAAAGACACACCTAGTCTGAGATTACCCTCTCAAACCACTCTCGGGAGGACGCGCCCGTGTATAACTCACACCCCAGAGCGATCAGTGGGGGGTACACTCCAGAGGTGAGTAAGCAAAGGCAATCTCAGGAAACAGATATAGACACTTACTATATCTCTAAAAGGCTGGGAGGAGAATTAGTACTAGCTAACCTAACTTTATTGAAAAACGCCCTAGTGGCGGAGAAAACAAAGCTAAAGCCGGTGAGGCAACCCTGCAGCTAGAGGAGAGCCAGAGAAACACGTCTGCACACTCCACGACCATGCATCAAAGTCCCCCAGATAATAGTTTGTATCTGTAATTATTTATCTGGCATTCACTGAGTATTATCTGGTATCTCATTTCATCAGGGCTGACTTAGATAAATTTACTCTTGCTAATTTCGTGTTAATAGAGGCTATTGCAGTTAACCATATATTTAACCTGTTTATTTGCCATTACATTATCCTTATGAGTCCTGAATGTTTTGTTGTTAATTTAAGCATTAAACTTTAACTTGTAATTTTACCTAACTCTTTTGTTTTGAACCTGGAACTTTACGGGACAGTAGTGACTCTTCGTATTCTCACTTAAAGTGTACATTATCTTTCTCTGTTCCGTAACAATATATATATATATATATATATATATAATTATTCTCCCATCGGTCGACTTACAGAGCGGAAAACAAGCCTACTATTACTGATAAGAAATACACAGACCATAGAGGCATGTACTACAATTGCTGAAGGAGAGAGAGAGAGAGAGAGAGAGAGAGAGAGAGAGAGAGAAATACCTGCTCCCACCAACTAATCTAAAGGCCGAATATTGGTGTGGCCTGTGGCCTTGACCTTTGACAAGTTACTTTCAGAATCTATGTGTCTCAGTCTTGCCTTACCCTTGACCCTTCCACTAACTTTGGTTAAAAAATGAATTCAGAATGATATGTAGGTAATTTTGCCCAGTAAACTAATATTTGACTTTTTCCTGTCACCTGAATCTCTGATTGTTCTTAAAATCTACAATATGAATCCTTGTTTTTACCTGAATCATTCCACAAAATATAATCTACATCGGATAAGTCTATTGACCTTACCTTGGAACCTTGACCTTTACCTCTTGTTACCTAAAACAATAGGTCAGCCTTTTGAGTGATCCTCAACTCACCCACTAAGTTTGATTGAAATCAGAGCAAAACTGTTTTATTCATTTGTTCACACAGACACACACGGACCGAAATTTGACCTTCCCCTGTGAATTTGACCTTTGACTGATTTTTCTAAAAAAAATGAATTGCCACATTGTTGCCAGATCATAACTTTTCTACCAAGTTTGATTTAAAATAGATCAAAAGCGCTTTAGTTGACTCTGCCATCTGTGCTGTGATCCTGGTTTCTGACCTTTCCCTGTTACCCTGGCCTTCAACAGATTGTTCTCAAAATGAATCAATTTATTCTTGCTTTATCATGAACCCTTCCTCAAAGCTTAGTCCAAATCTAATGTGAAAAAAATATGTAAGTTGACATTGTTCGGTGACCTTGACCTTTGACCGACAGCTCTTAAAAAAATTTACTCCCTGATAGGCAATCAACCATTCCACGTAGTTTGGTTAAAGTCTGATTAAAAGTGTTTCAGTTATTTTGTTAACGGTCACACTGCTGCAGTGGCTCGGTGGTTAGCGTACAGTCTCGTGATGTGTGAGCCCCAAGTCTAGGCTCAAGTCCAGGCAATGTTGTAAGTTTAAAGCAGATGGAGGTAGTATGTTCTTCCATATGCTTGAATATTTTAAATAAAGGGGGAGGCGGTGGCTCAATCGGCAGAGAGGTGGCCTGCAGTCCTACCGGACCCAGGTTCAAATCCCCGCTGGGGCAGGGAACAGTTTAAGGATTTGAATTTCATGAAATCAGACTTTACTGATCTACCAGAAGACCCGCCGACATGTCGTAAAAATACCCCTGCTAATACCAATATACCAGTCCTGTATGAGACAGCCATAGCATGTATTCAACATGGACGGTGGGTGTTAGCGCCGAAGTGGTGACATGTAGAGAGGTGTATGGTATGTAGGAGGACTACTGGGCCTTGAGAGCAGGCTGTGAAGCCTATTCCCAGAGTCGGACACACACACACACACACACAATATATATATATATATATATATATATATATATATATATATATATATATATATATATATATATATATATATATATATATATATATATATATATATGCTTGGTCTGACTTTGACCTTGCCCTGTCACCTTGACCTTTGACTGAGTGTTCTTACTGATTAGTTTCATTATGGCCTCATCCCAAGTTTGGTGTAAATTTTATCAAAACTGTCAAAATTAATTTTGCCAGGTTAAGGTTTGACCTAGTCCTGTGCCCTTGTCATTTGACCACCTGTAAAAATGCAATAGGTTTCCTCAGTGTCTATGTGTCAACCCTTCCACGAAGAGTGTCTTAAACTGGATAAAAACTTTGAGGAATTTGTTCACACACACACACACACACACACACACACACACACACACACACACACACACACACACACACATCGCTCAAAGCATAACACCCACTAACACTTCGGAAACGTGGACGTACATAATAATAATAATAATAATAATAATAATAATAATAACAATAATAATAGTAATAGTAATAACGGTGATATTGGTAATATTTGCAACGCACTCCATGTGATCTCAGCCATATTAAGGTTATCATTTTGTCAGAAAGATAATAAGTGCATTTAGCACACTTTACGAGCATCAGAAAAAAGAAAAACAAAACTGTGCAGGCCAACGCTCTCCACCTGACCACAATCACATTAGGTTTTCCATTAATAGTTGATGAGTTGTTATCGACACTGCCAGTTTATACTCCCGTCCCCAGTTTCACACGGAAAGCCAATTTTGTGGGTAATTTGTTTGTGGTATAGAGTTCGAGGCTCCCTCGGTGTGTGCAGAGCATGGCGGAGAGCGGTGTGGGGGTGAGACTGAAGGGTGATAAGGGCGCCCAGGAAAATCGACTGGAATAAGTGAGAGAGAGAGAGAGAGAGAGAGAGAGAGAGAGAGAGAGAGAGAGAGAGAGAGATGCAGCTCGTGGTTTTTCGTTCCTGTAACGTCACCAGGGTTGGTATTCTCGTCGGTTAAGGAAGATCCCCAACACCTCATCCATAGCCATTTATTTTGCTTATTACACCTAACTCTCCTCTTCTGTTATGTAAGCTGTTTGAATATTGCCTCACTTTCCGTACATAACATACAAAAAGATATTATCCAACAATATCCATAAATAAATCCCATGGGAAAAGGTGTCAGGGAGCTTCCTTAACCGATGAGAATACATGCCCAAAGTGTGATGCATGAACGTCGGAAATCGCAGCTAAACCTGTACTTCATTCACACGGACACTGTACCAGATATAAATGTAGCCAACTGCACACAGGATTAAAGGAAAGTATGGCGTAGGAGGGAGTCTGATGATATCCTAAATGATCAGTATAGAGCCTGATGTTCCAAGGGAATTAATGTTGTCAGCTAAATATACATATGATATCACTACTGATAAGGAAATGTCAAATAAGCGATATATATGTCATCCCTACGAAACCAACTGTATCAACTTGGGGTCAAAATTATGTGGGATTTTTGCAGTAGTCATCGTCTACCACCTTTTCTTAGGCAATTTATTTTGCATATTACATCTTGTCGTCCACTTCCACATCATGTTAACCTCTAAACCGCGGGGTTGTTTTGGGGCAACTTGCGTGTCCCGCTAAGATATTCGCGCTCCGACAGACTTCCTAAAAATATTTGCCAAAAATCAGTTATTAGTCCTAGAATATTATAATTAAATATGCCTATGGCACATACCTTCAGCTTACTCCTGGGGTGTTTGTTGAGCCTTCGTCGAGTACCGTAGGACTTGTGGAGACCTCTGAAGTTGGGTAATGAAGTCTCCACTTTACACTTCCCGCCACCCCGCAATATGATTACCACAGCCTGATATAATCACTAGAAACACTATTCTATGATTTTCAAATAGTTTGGTATCCATACTCCAAAAAAAAACACTGTGAAAGCAATGAAAATTACGAGTGCGTACGAGCCTCCCACTTGAGCTCATTCCCCGCTGGTATTCTGTCATTTATTATTCATAAAAACACTCACACTTTATATTCCTATTACTATATAACACTTATATATATATATATATATATATATATATATATATATATATATATATATATATATATATATATATATATATATATGCAGTCTTTATCCATAAGTTTCCTTCAGTAAAAGTAGTTTATTGTCACTGTAGGCATTCAATTTCTCTTTCAGTAAAATACGTAGAGAGCCAAGGTTTCACTTTCACTGTCATAACTTCAAGTATTTGTACTCATATTTTTATATTACTAATTATTTACGTTTCTATTTAAATTTCCTATTGTATTTTCAATATTTACACTTCTATTTGACTTACACAATGTTATGCACTGTCACTTGCAGTAACTTATAAAACTATATAACACTGTTCCATCATATTTACATCCATTGCTTTCACTTGTTATTTACACATTATTTACACATTAGTTACACATTATTTACGTTTTCTACTTGCACTTTTAGAACTGCTTCAGGCTGTGGTAATCGAAAAAGCAGGTAACACAGAGGGGAACCTGGGACTCAGCGCACTGCCAAGAGGTGCGCTTGTGCTCAGGTGTGCGTCGGGTGGTATATGCACACACGTGGCACCTGCAGATAGCAGCCTTCCTCTTGGTTGTGGCAGGCATATGCATCAGTCTGTGCTGATCCATGTACGCCCTCTGCTCAAGTCTGTCAGGAAGTCTTACAGCATGGCGCCTTTGAGTTGCTGCTATCACCCTACCATATCTCTCAAGCAGCTGCTGAACACAACTCCTGGCAAACAACCTCAGGGAGAAGGACTTAGGTGGCTTTACCTTCATCTTGTACAGGATGAAGGCGTTCAGCATCGTCATGTCAATGAGATGCAGAAAAACTTTCCTGCTCCACCTAGTATTCTTCCTGAGGCAGTCGATCTCGCCAATCATCATGCCGGACTTGTCCATCAGCCGCATGTTGATATTATAGTCTATGACAGCATCAGGTTTCCTCGCAGGTTCGCCTGTCCTACGGTCTACCTTCCCACTGTCTTTCATTTCCCCCTTGTGTACGGTGGTGAGCATGTGCACGACCCTCTTGTCATGCCACTGTATTGCCAGCATCTTCTCAGACTTGCGTAGGTGCACGTCTCCTCGCCACGAGTTTCCTGCCTCTGGAAATTTGGGGAAGTGGGGACAATTGCTCTTCACAGTGCCACAGGAGCCGATGCCGTGATCTGAAAGATATTTAGCAAGTTTCGGTGCTGTATAATAGTTATCAGTATACAGCACATGATTCCCACCAAAATACCTTTCAAGCAGCACTTTCATTACACTGCCTGAGAAGCCAAGGGGGTGTGTTTTGTGCAGACTGACAGTGCTGGCTGAATAGATGATGAAGTCAAGTATGTACCCCGTCTTACAGTCGCACAATACAAAGAACTTGATTCTGAAGCGATGACATTTGCTCGGAATGTACTGTACAAACCTAAGACGTCCTCTGAACAAAACCAAGGATTCGTCTATGACAACCTTGTGAAAGGGGTGGAAGAATGACATAAACATATCCTTCATTCCGTTCAGAATCTCCCGGATTTTCCAGGTTGGGTCGGTTTGGGAAGGTACATTGTTGTTGGCGAAGTGCAGGTTTCCCATGATGTTCCCGAAATGATCTCTGGCCATGTACTTTCTGAAGGTGGGTGAGGGTAGTAAGGGGTCCATTGATCAGTATTCTTCCAACTCATGCTTCTTTGAGTGTGGCATGAGAAGCATGATGGCGAAGTACACATACAGCTCCTGCACTCCCAGCATGGTCCACTGCTGCATCTTCGCTGCACCTGCACCACTTGCAGCACGTTTAGTCTCATCACATACGTGCTGCATGACTTCGTCATCGAGGAAGGACAAAAGGAAGTCCACACACTCAGCATCCTCGTCAAGAGTGAAGGCAGGCTGTATCCCTGAGGAACTCTCATCGAGATGGAGATGTTCAGGGACGAAATTGAAACTTTCTGTCCACACGAAGGCGTCCAGGATTCCCTGTCGTGGCGGTGTAGAGTGGGTGAGGGTGGAGTGTGGCTGTGAGGCAGACTGGTCTGTTTCAAGATCACTCTCACTGACCCTAGGTTGCCATGTAGCACTAGCAGCCCTTACTGTTGTTGCTACTGTACTTTTAAGAGTCAGGGATTTACCTCATCCCCTATGGCCTGCCTTCACCGTAGGTGCTGGTGAAGACTCCGACGATGAAGACTCAGGAGAAAATTCCGTTGATGATGAGGAAGAATTTAGTGAAATGGGGCTGGGGGAGCGGGGATGTGATTCACCTCGGGACTCATGGGGGGCAGGGTCACGCGGGGCCATTGTTCCGAGGGTAACCTGCTGCCTTTTCACTCCCTTCCCAAATTCCTTCCCTTGCTGCACTAAGGGCTCCTTTCCCTTGGAACTAGGGATAACTTGGGACACTGAAGCACTCGTACAAGGAGTTTCTGTAACAATTTCCTCCCCAGGCTCATCACACGATTCACCCGAAGGATCAAAGTCACTATCCATCATTATCATAGATAATTCTGCCAGTTCACATTCCACTGCTGAGTCACTAAGTCCTTTACTGCTTCCCACACGAGTTTTTCTAGGGGTAGAGGTCACAGGGCCCTTTGCAATGGCACAGAAGCGGCAGAAATGGTGGGGTGCGAGTGTGACATGGTTTCACCTCAGAGGATGACAAGGAACTGATTCTCGCGGCGTATATGGGAAGGAAAGGGTTGACAATGTCAATAGGGTGACAGCTGCCAATTTACATGCTATGAAATGATTGGTAGGAAATCTCGACAATACATAAAAAAAGAGGTAGTTCCAGGTGAATGTAAATATCACTTAGGCTTCTCCCTTCTTTTCATCTATATATTTTTATTATGAGAATAGATTATACGGCATATTTCAAGGGGAAAATACCAGGGGAAATTAGCGAACGAGTGCACGTGAGGTGTTGTCAGGTGAAAATTAGCCAATTTCAGGTGTATGGCACTATCACTTACCTTATTTCTTTTTTGTATATATTATTTTGTATAAGAATATGCCATAGGGCTTATTTCAATGGATGAAATCAGTGGAAAATTCCAGGGAAGATTTGCTTAGCGCAGCACGGCCAGGCAGGCTAGAGGAGAGGGTAATGGAGGGGAGGTAGGGAGGGGAGTCAAGAATGGGGAAAAATGGCTAATTTGTCAACAATGGTTGGGAGTACAGATGAGATTAGGAGTGCTGACTAGTGTTGGACATTGGCAGTACTGATAGATGATACAAGCCACCACTTGTAAGCCCAGGAGAATTCAAATTAACACAGAATCACAAAAGTCATGCCCCGAGGTATGATCCATTGCGCCTGAGTGTCACGAAAGTGACGCCTCGCGGTTAAGGGGTTAATCATTATAATATCACCATACTCTGCATAAATAACGTACAAAACGATATCAGCCAGCCGCATCCAAAAATGATCGGTAAGAAAGTTGTATTAGGGAGCCTCGTTAACCAATGAGAACATAAGGCCTACACCGCAAGGTATGTTATGTGACGTGATGCTGAAGGCTTTTAATATAGTGTGTAACCTCTTTGCCATACCTTGTCTATGCTGTGCTGAATGACATTTTCTGGTGGTAGATGGAAAAAATATGTAGACAGAACTGATCCATGGAACAGACACAGCATAGGTGGGTAGAATAAATAGACAATAGATAAAGACTAGGTGGTATCTTAATGAAGAGATTAGGTGCGAGTGTAGTCTAGATAAATAAAATATATAGAAACAATATACAGGTAGAAACTGGACAGAATACGAGTAGGTAGAGAAGGAGTAGTGGTGTGATGAAGCTAAGAGTCTGAAGCGGCTTAATTTCCTAAATTCCTCGCCAGTCGACTTGGATGTACTCGTACTCGTAGATTTTCAGTTTTTATCAGTGACCTTTAATTGGCTAAGAGAGAATTTTATTTCCCTTGTTGATAAAATGATGGTCTATGTAACCCTAGCGTGTTTATTTTTATTGGTAAATTCATATTGACCTCCCATGACCAGGATTCTCGTCGGTTACGTAGGCTCCCTAGCACCTGATATTTAGCGAATTACTTGAGTGTATGGCTGGCCAATATCCTTTTGTACGTTACCTATGCAGAGTATGGCGATGTTACAATGATTTGTGTAGCACGATGAAGGAGAGTAAAGTGTAATAAGCAAACTAAGTCGCTTAGAAAGTGGTGATAAGGAGCTTCCTTAACAGTCCCTGCCTCTCTCAAATGCTTCCCTTCTAACTCCTCTCTCTCTCTCTCTCTCTCTCTCTCTCTCTCCCACGTCTACCTAACGTATCCTACTGTATGTTCCTCCTATGTATTTTTATTGTCTCAACTGTCTTATTCCTTCCCCGTCGCCAGTTTTATCATTCTTGCCTCATACCTTCCTCTTTACACTCACATCTGCATAACTCTTCTTCTTTCTCTTCTTTTCTTTATCTCTCTGTCCTGCTCTCAGTTTTCGTTTCAGTTTTACCTCGCTGCTTACCTGTCCTCTTTTTGCACTGTCTCTCTTCAGTCTTATTCCTGTCTCACCACTGCATCTCTCAATTGCATTCTCTCTGCTCGAATCCTCCATTTCTGCTTCCTTAATATCCAACCAAACCCTTGTCTTTCTGTACTGCAACAATTCTTCCTCCCTCCTGAGTCTCCTTCCCCCTATTTTTTTCCTGTCACACTATCACAGCACGGATCAGGCTTACTTCTGCTTCTCTTTGGTTCCTAACTTCTGCCTTTCTCTTCTTGTCTTCCTTGTCTCATTGTCTCACAATTCTGACTCACCCCTGCCTACCCCTGCATTGACTGCCTTCTTTGTCTCCTCTCCCAGCCTCACCCTCACCCTGCCTCTGCCTTATCTCTGCATCGCCCCTGCTTCTCTAAGGTGCTTCAGTTGTGCCTTACTCCTCCCCTGCTGCTTTTTGTTGCTGCATCTCTGCCTAACTGGGCCTCCTCTGCCCTGCCTCCCTGTCTTGTTATGATCCTGCTACACATCTAACTGACCTCCTGCTTCGCTCTCCTGCCTTGCCTCTTCTTCCTCACGTCTGCCTCACCTCTTCTTCACCTCTGGCTCGCCTTTTCCTCACCCCTGCTCGTCACTTCCTCACCCCTGCTCGTCACTTCTTCACCCCTGCTTCGCCTCTATTCTTCACCCCTATTTCATCTCTTCTTCTTCACCCCAACTTCCCCTCTTCTTCTTCACCCCATCTTCCCCTCTTCTTCTTCACCCCAACTTCTCCTCGTCTTCTTCACCCCAATTTCCCCCTTCTTCTTCACCCCAACTTCCCCCTTCTTCTTCACCCCAACTTCTGCCTTTCTTCTTCATCCCAATTTCTATTTTTCTCCACCCCTGCCTCGCCTCTTCTTCTTCATCCCTGCCTCGCTTTTTCTACTTCACCGAACATTTCTTCCCCACCCCTACCTCTTGTTCTTCACCCCTGCCTCGCATATTCATCATCATCCCTGCCTCGCCTCTTCTTGTTCACCCCTGTTTCACCTCTTATTTTTCACATCTTTTTCTCATCTATTTCACCTTTTCTTCTTGAGTTCACTTCTTCTCCACCTCCTTTTCACCTCTACACATCACCTTCACCTCTACTTCATCTCTTCTTCCTAACCTCCACTTCACCTCTACTTCACCTTTTTTTCTTCACCCCCACTTCACCTCTTTTCCTGCACCTCTACTTCACGTCTTTTCCATCACCTCTACTTCAACTCTTTTCTCTTAACCTTTACTTCACCTCATTTTCTTCACCTCTACTTCACCTCTTCTTCACTTCTACTTCACCTCTGTTTCTTCACCTCTACTTAACCTCTTCTTCACCTCTAACTCACCTCTTCTTCACCTCTACTTCATCTCTTCTTCCCCACCCCTGCCTCGCCTATTCTTCTTCACCCCTGCCTCGCCTGTTCTCCGTCCCTGCCTCCCTTGTCCTGCTTGGCCTCTCATCTCCTTTCTACTCCCCTGTCTCACTCCAGCTTCACCCCCGCCCTGCCTACTCTACCTCATTCCTTCTCTTCTGCCTCACATATTCCTATCCATTCTTTCTCCCCAGCCACACCTTTTCAATCTCTCTCCCTTCCTCACCTGCCTTACTCTTCATGCCCCTCTGCCTCCCTCTCATTACCTCCCTGCCTCTCCCTCCTGCCTCACCTTTCCTTCCTTACTGATTCTACCCTCCTTTCCTCATTCTGCTTGTCGTTCCTGCCTGCCTCTTTCTG
Source organism: Coenobita brevimanus (assembly GCF_032717465.1). Classification (NCBI taxonomy): domain Eukaryota; kingdom Metazoa; phylum Arthropoda; class Malacostraca; order Decapoda; family Coenobitidae; genus Coenobita; species Coenobita brevimanus. The sequence goes on from NC_137034.1 coordinate 20,562,334, forward strand.
CTTTACCTCTCTGCCTGCTTGCCTCTCCATCCTCTCTCGGCAGCCTTGCACATTTTCGCTCGGCCAAATTTTCTGGGTCTTGGTATTCCCGTCCCGGCTCACTTCGCTTATCCTGCCTAATTTTTCTTATCCTGCCGCGCCTCTCCCCAGTTTTTCTGACCATGGTGCCATTACCTGCCTTAGCCTACCTTATTTTGTTACCTTGCCTTAATGTTCTAGCTCTCTTACCTCTCCTACCCTGCCTAACCTGTCCTACCCTGCCTTACTTGAACTACCCTGCCTCACCTGTCCTACCCTGCCTCACCTGACTTACCCTGCCTCACTTGACCTACCCAGCCTCACCTGTCCTACCCTGCCTCACCTGTCCTACCCTGCCTCACCTGACCTACTCTGCCTCACCTGTCTTACCCTGCCTCACCTGACCTAACCTGACCTACTCTGCCTCACCTGTCTTACCCTGCCTCACCTGACCTACCCTGCCTCACTTGCTTCTCTGATCCTCCTTTAACCAATTCAGTACGAGGATGGTATTTTTCTTCTCTTTCATCTTCCACCTCTTCCTATCACCACCACCACCACCACCACTACTACTACTACTACTACTACTACTACTGCTACTACTACTAATCTTTCTTCTTCCTCCTTCTCCTCCTGCCTTCACCAGGCCATTGTATTAAGTCTGACGTTCACCTCCAGTACTAAGGATATCAGGCAATACCTTCCTAGACCCTTAGTGCGCCTGGCGTTTTGCTTGCAACTGTTTACTCTCATCTTGTGTGTTACATGAATCCTTCCAATAACACCTTTCTTTTAGCGATTTATTTTATTTATTACACCCTACTGTACTCTTCTGTGTTACATAAATACTTTCAATAACACCTTTCCTTTGCGATTTATTTTGTTTTTTACACCCTACTCTCCTCTTGTGTGTTATAAAAATATTTCCAATAACACCTTTCCCAAAGTGATTTATTTTGTTTTTACTTCCTACATTCCTCTGGTGTGTTATATAAATCTTTTCAATAACACCTTTCCCAAAGCAATTTATTTTATTACATCCTACTATCCTCTGTTATATAAATTCTTCCAATGACACCTTTCTCTTGGCGATTTATTTTGTCTATTACTCTCTGTTCTCGTGTGTCTTACATAAAACCTTTTGAATAACGCCTTTCCCTTGGAGATTTTGTTATTACACCCTACTCTCCTCTTCTATGTTACATATTTACCATGGCGACTTATGTATTACACCCTACTCTCCTCCTCTATGTTACATAAATCTTTCCTTTAACACTTTTCTCTTAGCGACTTTTTTATCACCTCCTACTCACCTCCTCTATGTTTCATGAAGCTTTCTTTTAACACCTTTCCCTTAGCGGTTCACCTTATTATTATTATTATTTTTTAATAGAAAAGAAGGTTGTAATGGATTGGCTTTGGCGCTTAGGAGAGGATTATGCAGTCACTGGTTAAATATTACCATCTCTAAATCCCACACCAGTAGGGCGGGTCTACTAATTCGTATAAATCCGCCTGGCAGCAGTGTGGATTAAAATGTTCAGGGTCGGGATTTTGGATTAACAGTCACTGACCTCTGCTTTCGTCGGCTTTAGGAAGCTCCCTAACACCTCATCCCCAGCGATTTGTTTTGCTTATTACACCTTCCCGTCCTGTTCTTTTACATAAACCCTTCCAGTATCGCCATATTCTGCATAAGTAACGTAGAAGCAGGATCTCCGGAGAGAGAGAGAGAGAGAGAGAATATCTGATGGCAGCAAAACTCAAATACATATATGTTACTAATATTGGAATTCGGTTGTGAACTCTGTGGATCCTGTGAGGTAAATTTTTGAGCCAGGTAGATGAAGTTCATGTTTTTTTCTTTTTATACGAAATGTATTGTATCTGTGTCTCTCTGTGTCGAAAATTCAAATCTCAGAAAGTATTCATTGTAGAAGGAAAAGTTATTAATAAAGTTTGTTTAGAGTCACAACTTGAGTTCACATGTCACTCCACCAGCACTGGCAGTCATCCAGGATCGATATATAACAGTCAAGTTTTAGTTCACATGTTACTCCATCAGCACTGGCAGTCATCCAGGATCAATATACAATAGTCAAATTTTTGTTCACATGTCACTCCACCAACACTGGCAATCATCCAGGATCGATATATAATAGTCAAGTTTTCATCTACCAGTATTATTACGTCTACCTGGCTCACAGATGATGGGTAGTCTTGTTATTATTATTTATTCATATATTATTGTGCATTTTCAGTATTATTTCTTGCTTTAAAAAGGCCTCTTGAACTAAGCAGACTAATGAAGGTTCTGATTGACCTTTCTAGTTCAATTATTGTCTTCTACAGAAAAAAAAAAAAGCAGCTGAAAGTAGCAGTAACAATAATAATGATAATTAAAAACATATAATAATAATAATAATAATAATAATAATAATAATAATAATGATAATAATAAGATCAGGTTCATAGTTATGTTACTAATAAAATCTTAATGGTAAATGAATACAGCAACTTTAGGCTTTGGTGGTCTGGGGTGGGGGTGGAGGGTTGCCCTTAAAGACGATGGTGCAGCAAGACACGAACTGTTGGCACGTCTTAAGTTTACCGTTTTCGTACGGGTGTGCACATTGCTCCTATTACACGATATATATATATATATATATATATATATATATATATATATATATATATATATATATATATATATATATATATATATATATATATATTTACTTTTAATTCCTTATATTACCCTTCAGTCCATTTAATTCAGTTTTGGAGACCGCCCTACCCAAAACAGGGTATAATTTGGGATAATGATGATTCTCTCTCTCTCTCTCTCTGTCTAACGGCGTTAGTTATACCTTTATCTTTTCGTTGACGGTATTGAAAAAAAAAAAAAAAAGGATACCCAGGACTTAACGCATTATCTTCAGTAGGTGACTCTAGGACTTTTTTTTTTTCTTTTTTTTTTTTTAGAGAGAAGCTCCCTCGTGAAGTTGTCTTGAAGTATAGACGAAAGCTCAGTATTCCAGTTTTTCATAATTTTCTGTGAGTGTTATTCAGACAGACAAATAGATATAGATAGATAGATATGTCTCTCCTATCGTTAGGAGTATACTTGACTGCGGTATAAAACAAAGGTGTCATTAATTTTTAGTTCGTTGATGTCGTAATGGAACGAAGTGCAACAACTATCGTGCACGTTAAACATGTCACTAAACTGTTTTTCTTTAGGCCCATTAATATTGACCTCCCTCAAAAGTCATAACACTAGGTATAAATAGAATTATTTTAGCTAACAAAAAGTGTTAAACACCTCTACATTAAGATTATAACTTATAAAAAAGATGTAAATT